>NC_134355.1:583736744-584046063 GCF_048569485.1 Anomaloglossus baeobatrachus
GCAAGAAGGAGGAAAGCCAAGAACTGGTTTAAACAAATTCACTCCGAAGTAACATCGGAGAACTGAAAACCATTCAACATGAACAACATGTGTACCCGAAAAACAACCAAAAATCCCGAAGGACAACAGGGCGGGTGCTGGGTCTCCCAATAGGAGCTAGAAGAAAAGGAATTTACGGTAAGTAACAAAATTCCCTTCTTCTTCGGCGCTCCATTGGGAGACCCAGACGATTGGGACGTCCAAAAGCTGTCCCTGGGTGGGTAAAGAAATACCTCATGTTAGAGCTGCAAAGACAGCCCTCCCCTACGGGGAGGCATCTGCCGCCTGCAGGACTCTCCTACCTAGGCTGGCGTCCGCCGAAGCATAGGTATGCACCTGATAATGTTTGGTGAAAGTGTGCAGACTCGACCAGGTAGCTGCCTGGCACACCTGTTGAGCCGTAGCCTGGTGTCGTAATGCCCAGGACGCACCCACGGCTCTGGTAGAATGGGCCTTCAGCCCTGATGGAACCGGAAGCCCAGCAGAACGGTAGGCTTCAAGAATTGGTTCTTTGATCCACCGAGCCAGGGTGGCTTTGGAAGCCTGCGACCCTTTGCGCTTACCAGCGACAAGGACAAAGAGTGCATCCGAGCGGCGCAGGGGCGCCGTGCGGGAAATGTAGATTCTGAGTGCTCTCACCAGATCCAACAAATGTAAATCCTTTTCATACCGATGAACTGCATGCGGATAAAAGGAAGGCAAGGAGATATCCTGATTAAGATGAAAAGAGGATACCACCTTAGGGAGAAACTCCTGAATGGGGCGCAGCACTACCTTGTCCTGGTGGAACACCAGGAAAGGAGCTTTGGATGACAGCGCTGCTAGTTCAGACACTCTCCGAAGAGACGTGACCGCTACCAGAAAGGCCACTTTCTGTGAGAGTCGAGAAAGTGACACATCCCTCAGAGGCTCGAATGGCGGCTTCTGGAGAGTAACAAGGACTTTGTTTAGATCCCACGGATCTAAAGGCCGCCTGTACGGAGGTACGATATGACAAACCCCCTGCAGGAACGTGCGCACCTGAGAAAGTCGTGCTAGACGCTTCTGAAAAAACACGGATAGTGCGGAGACTTGCCCTTTAAGGGAGCCGAGCGACAAGCCCTTTTCCAACCCAGCTTGCAGGAAGGAAAGAAAGACAGGTAACGCGAATGGCCAGGGAGATACTCCTTGTGCAGAGCACCAGGATAAGAAAATGTTCCACGTTCTGTGGTAGATCTTAGCAGACGTGGACTTCCTAGCCTGTCTCATGGTGGCAACGACCCCTTGGGATAATCCTGAAGACTCTAGGATCCAGGATTCAATGGCCACACAGTCAGGTTCAGGGCCGCAGAATTCCGATGGAAAAACGGCCCTTGGGACAGTAAGTCTGGACGGTCTGGTAGTGCCCACGGTTGGCCGACCGTGAGATGCCACAGATCCGGGTACCACGACCTCCTCGGCCAGTCTGGGGCGACGAGTATGACGCGGCCGCAATCGGATCTGATCTTGCGTAACACTCTGGGCAAGAGTGCCAGAGGTGGAAACACATAAGGGAGCCGGAACTGCGACCAATCTTGCACCAGGGCGTCTGCCGCCAGAGCTCTTTGATCGCGAGACCGCGCTATGAAGGTCGGGACCTTGTTGTTGTGCCGAGACGCCATTAGGTCGACGTCCGGCACCCCCCAGCGGCGGCAGATTTCCTGAAACACGTCCGGGTGAAGGGACCATTCCCCTGCGTCCATGCCCTGGTGACTGAGGAAGTCTGCTTCCCAGTTTTCTACGCCCGGGATGTGAACCGCTGATATGGTGGATGCTCTTTCCTCCACCCACATCAGAATCCGCCTGACTTCCTGGAAGGCTTGCCGACTGCGTGTCCCTCCTTGGTGGTTGATGTATGCCACCGCTGTGGAGTTGTCCGACTGAATTCGGATCTGCTTTCCTTCCAGCCACTGCTGGAAGGCTAATAGGGCAAGATACACTGCCCTGATTTCCAGAACATTGATCTGAAGGGTGGACTCCTGCTGAGTCCACGTCCCTTGAGCCCTGTGGTGGAGAAAAACTGCTCCCCACCCTGACAGACTCGCGTCTGTCGTGACCACTGCCCAGGATGGGGGCAGGAATGAGCTTCCCTGCGTTAATGAGGTGGGAAGGAGCCACCATAGCAGAGAATCCTTGGCCGTCTGAGAAAGGGAGACTTTCCTGTCTAGGGAAGTTGTCTTCCCGTCCCACTGGCGGAGAATGTCCCATTGAAGTGGACGCAGATGAAACTGCGCGAACGGGACTGCCTCCATTGCTGCCACCATCTTCCCTAGGAAGTGCATGAGGCGCCTTAAGGGGTGCGACTGACCCTGAAGGAGAGACTGCACCCCTGTCCGTAGAGACCGCTGCTTGTCCAGCGGAAGCTTCACTATCGCTGAGAGAGTATGAAACTCCATGCCAAGATACGTTAGTGATTGAGTCGGTGCCAGGTTTGACTTTGAAAAGTTGATGATCCACCCGAAAGTCTGGAGAGTCTCCAGCGCAACATTCAGGCTGTGTTGGCATGCCTCTTGAGAGGGTGCTTTGACAAGTAGATCGTCTAAGTAAGGGATCACCGAATGACCCTGAGAATGCAAGACTGCTACCACTGCCGCCATGACCTTGGTGAAAACCCGTGGGGCTGTCGCCAGACCAAATGGCAGAGCTACGAACTGGAGATGGTCGTCTCCTATCACGAAACGTAGGAAACGTTGGTGTTCTGTAGCAATCGGCACGTGGAGATAAGCATCTTTGATGTCTATTGATGCAAGGAAATCTCCTTGAGACATTGAGGCAATGACAGAGCGGAGGGATTCCATCCGGAACCGCCTGGCGTTCACATGCTTGTTGAGCAGCTTTAGGTCCAGAACAGGACGGAACGAGCCGTCCTTTTTTGGAACCACGAAGAGATTGGAGTAAAAACCGTGCCCTTGTTCCTGCAGAGGAACAGGGATCACCACTTCTTCTGCTTTTAGTGAGCACACCGCCTGCAGAAGGGCATCTGCTCGGTCGGGATGTGGGGAGGCTCTGAAGAACCGAGGCGGAGGACGAGAATTGAATTCTATCCTGTACCCGTGAGACAAAATGTCTGCTACCCACCGGTCTTTGACCTGTGGCAGCCAAATGTCGCAAAAGCGGGAGAGCCTGCCACCGACCGAGGATGCGGAGGGCTGAGGCCGAAAGTCATGAGGCAGCCGCCTTGGAAGCGGTTCCTCCGGTTGCTTTCTTGGGGCGTGACTGAGCCCGCCAGGAATCTGAGCTCCTTTGCTCCTTCTGAGTTCCTTTGGACGAGGAGAAATGGGTCTTGCTGGAGCCTCGAAAGGACCGAAACCTCGACTGCCACTTCCTCTGTTGAGGTTTGCTTGATCTGGGCTGGGGTAAGGAGGAGTCCTTACCCTTGGATTGTTTAATAATTTCAGCCAATTGTTCACCAAACAGTCTATCTACAGATAGCGGCAAGCTGGTTAAACATTTTTTGGAAGCAGAATCCGCTTTCCATTCCTTTAACCACAAGGCTCTGCGCAAGACAACAGAGTTGGCAGACGCAATTGAGGTACGGCTTGTAGAGTCCAGGACAGCGTTGATAGCGTAAGTCGCAAACGCAGACATTTGCGAGGTTAGGGACGCTACTCGCAGCACTGCTGGACATATGATAGAGTCCACCTGTGCCAGGCCAGCTGAAATAGCTTGGAGTGCCCACACGGCCGCGAATGCTGGAGCAAACGACGCGCCAATAGCTTCATAGACAGACTTTAACCAAAGGTCCATCTGTCTGTCATTGGCATCTTTAAGTGAAGCCCCATCTTCCACTGCAACTATGGATCTAGCTGCAAGCCTGGAGATTGGGGGATCCACCTTTGGACACTGTGTCCAGCGTTTGACCACGTCAGGGGGAAAGGGATAACGTGTATCCTTAAGACGTTTGGAGAAACGCTTATCTGGGTAGGCATGGTGTTTCTGGACTGATTCTCTGAAGTCAGCGTGGTCCAGAAAAGTACTCAGTTTAGGCTTGGGATACCTGAAATGGAACTTCTCCTGCTGTGCAGCTGCCTCCTCTGCAGAAGGGGCTGGGGGAGAAATATCCAACAGTCTATTGATGGCCGCTATAAGGTCATTTACCATGGCGTCACCATCAGGAGTATCCAGATTGAGAGCGGTTTCAGGATTAGACTCCTGATCACCCTCCTCTGTCTCATCATGTAGAGACTCTTCTCGCTGAGACCCTGATCCGCGTGATGACGTGGGGGGGTCTCTCCCAGCGAGCACGCTTAGGCTGCCTGGGACTGTCATCTGAATCAGAGCCGTCAGGCTGAGATGCCTGGGACCCCCTTGAAGCACTGATTAACTCCAACTGAGGGGGACCGGGGAACATTGCCGCAGCAGTGTCCATGGACTGAGTAACTGGCCTGGCCTGCAAGGTCTCTAGGATTTTTGTCATAGTGACAGACATCCTGTCAGCAAAAACAGCAAACTCTGTCCCCGTCACCGGGACAGGGTTCACCGGCGACTCTGCCTGGGCCACTACCACCACAGGCTCCGGCTGACGAAGTGGCACAGGGACCGAACATTGCACACAATGGGGGTCATTGTAACCTGCCGGTAGATTAGCCCCACAAGCTGCACAAGCAGCGTTCACAGCCTGTGTCTTGGCACCCTTGCGTTTTGCAGATGACATGTTGTCGTCTCCTCAGAGCAATAGGGGTATACAGCCAAGAAGCGACCTTACAGTGCAATATATATAGATATATCTGGTACAGGAAAAAGTACACCAAATAACACTGTGGCACTAGTGGGGCCAGCACGAATGTGCTGCTTAACGCCCGCTTAACGCGGGTGTGTGGTCGCCAGAAATCCCTTGTCTGGGTCTCCCAGAGCCTGTGTCCGTTCCCCAGCCAGACTGCATGCAGGAATGGCTGCCGGCGTCTCTGTGGAGGGGGGGCGGGCCCTGGGTGTGCTCAGACAAAAAGCGGGAAAGCTGCGTCCCACTGTGCCCAGTGAGAGGGCTGGAGCATGTAAATAAGGCTCCAGCCCTCGGCGCTGACGATTGCACAACGCCTGTCCCCTTCCCTGAGTGACAGGGAGGGGGCGGGAACGAAGCGGAGCTAGGCCGCAAAAGCCGGGGACTAGATTTATAAGCGCCGCCGTCGTAAAAGCACGGTCGGCGCTAAGTCCCCGGCGCACTACAAGTCCCAGCCGCGCCGCCGCTCCCAGAGCGGCCGGCGCGGTAGTTCCCAACACATAAAGTCACTCAGCCAAGCTGCAGTGACTCAAACCCCAGCGCGCAGCGCTACTGTCCCCGGCGCACTAGCACACCCAGCAAGTCTGGAGTGTGCGCGGCCAATCCATAGGGGGACACAGAGTACCTGAATGTTGCAGGGCCTTGTCCCTGAACGGTACCCCGGCTCCTTATCCAGCAGGTTCAATGGGTCTGTGGACGGAGCCCAGCCTCAGGGCTTGGAGGCCGGTAAGATCCCACTTCCTCAGAGCCCCACAGGGGGATGGGGAAGGAAAACAGCATGTGGGCTCCCGCCTCCGTACCCGCAATGGGTACCTCAACCTTACAAACCGCAAGTGGGGTGAGAAGGGAGCATGCTGGGGGCCCTAGTATGGGCCCTCTTTTCTTCCATCCGACATAGTCAGCAGCTGCTGCTGACTAAACAGTGGAGCTATGCGTGGATGTCTGACCTCCTTCGCACAAAGCAGAAAACTGGTGAGCCAGTGATCCCACTGGGGGTGTATAGCCAGAAGGGGAGGGGCCTTACACTTTTTAGTGTAATGCTTTGTGTGGCCTCCGGAGGCAGTGCTATACACCCCAATCGTCTGGGTCTCCAATCGTCTGGGTCTCACAATGGAGCGCCGAAGAAAGTGCGATTGCATGATTGTTTTTGAGATATTTTATTCACCGTGTTCACCATATGGTAAAACTGGTTTGTCGGTGTGATGCCTGAGGTCGGTGTGAGTTCGTAGACACCAAACATGTATAGGTCTACTTTTATCTAAGGGGTTAAAAAAAATCATATGTTTGTCCAACAAAAGTGGCACACTTTTTGCGCCATTTCTACGACCCGTAGCGTTCTCATTTTTTGGGATCTATGGCCCAGTGATGGCTTATTTTTTGAGTCTCAAGCTGACATGTTTAATGGTCCCATTTTTGTGCAGATGCTAAGCTTTGAACGCCTGTTTTTGCATTTTGTACAAAATTTGTAGCGACCAAAAAACTTAATTTTGATGTTTGGATTGTTTTGCCGCTACACCGTTTACCAATCAGATTAATTGATTTTATATTTTGATAGATCAGTCATTTCTGAACGTGGCGATACCAAATATGTGTATATTTTTTTAACCCTTCAAGTTTCAATGGGGTGAGAGGGAGGGTTGATTTGAACTTTTAGGTTTATTTTTCAATACTTTTTTTATTTTTTGTTTTACTAGACCCCCTAGGGGACTATAAGGATCAGTAGTCTGATAGTTTGTTCATTTCTGTTGATCACAGCTACACAGCTGTGATCACCAGAAATACTCACCTCTTGTTACTGGCAGCACTCAGCTGGGTAAAACAGGAAGTGAGTCGTGTGAGCTACAGGAGTCATCAAATTACCTTGTGCTGCAATGACAACCATCGGCTCATTATGATCATGTCACAGCGCCGCTGATGGAGCTAGGTGAGTAAAGATTTACCGCAATCGGCATGTAAATGACGCTGTCACATATTGACAGCGCCATTTAAGGGTATGTACGCACTAGGCGTTTTTTTCACACTGCGTTTTTATGTGCGTTTTTGTCTTAAAAAACGCACCCGCGGCAAAAAATGCGGCAAAAACGTGCGTTTTTACCGCGTTTTGTGCTGCGTTTTTGCTCACTACGTTTTTAATCAGTGAACAATGCCATTAAAGATTGTTGATGAAAAAAAGGAAATAAAAGGTCTGATATCATTTCCTTCTTCAATATGTTCTTCATTGTATGCAGGAGAGCAGATAGCTGCAGAACTAGTGTATGCAGGAGAGCAGACAGCAGCTGCAGAACTACAAGGCTCAGCATCCTCCAACCAGGACTGTATGCAGGAGTTTTTTGCCCAAAAAGAAGGGAATTTTGTTTACTTACCGTAAATTCCTTTTCTTCTAGCTCCTATTGGGAGACCCAGACAATTGGGTGTATAGCTTCTGCCTCCGGAGGCCACACAAAGTATTACACTTTAAAAAGTGTAACCCCTCCCCTCTGCCTATACACCCTCCCGTGCATCACGGGCTCCTCAGTTTTGGTGCAAAAGCAGGAAGGAGGAAACTTATAAATTGGTCTAAGGTAAATTCAATCCGAAGGATGTTCGGAGAACTGAAACCATGAACCAAAAGAACAATTCAACATGAACAACATGTGTACACAAAATAACAACAGCCCGAAGGGAAAGGGGCGGGTGCTGGGTCTCCCAATAGGAGCTAGAACAAAAGGAATTTACGGTAAGTAAACAAAATTCCCTTCTTCTTTGTCGCTCCATTGGGAGACCCAGACAATTGGGACGTCCAAAAGCAGTCCCTGGGTGGGTAAAATAATACCTCGATAAAAAGAGCCGAAAAACGACCCCCTCTTACAGGTGGGCAACCGCCGCCTGAAGGACTCGCCTACCTAGACTGGCGTCTGCCGAAGCATAGGCATGCACCTGATAGTGTTTCGTGAAAGTGTGCAGACTAGACCAGGTAGCTGCTTGACACACCTGCTGAGCCGTAGCCCGGTGCCGCAGTGCCCAGGACGCACCCACGGCTCTGGTAGAATGGGCTTTCAACCCTGAAGTAAGTGGAAGCCCAGAAGAACGGTAGGATTCAAGAATCGGTTCCTTGATCCATCGAGCCAAGGTTGACTTGGAAGCCTGCAAACCCTTACGCTGGCCAGCGATAAGGACAAAGAGGGCATCTGAACGGCGCAGGGGCGCCGTGCGAGACACGTAGAGCCGGAGTGCTCTCACTAAATCTAATGAGTGCAAATCCTTTTCACATTGGTGAACTGGATGAGGGTAAAATGAAGGTAAGGAGATATCCTGATTGAGATGAAAAGGGGATACCACCTTAGGGAGAAATTCCGGTACCGGACGTAGAACCACCTTATCCTGGTGAAAAACCAGGAAGGGGGCTTTGCATGACAGCGCTGCCAGCTCCGACACTCTACGGAGCGATGTAACTGCCACTAGAAATGCCACCTTTTGCGAAAGACGTGATAAAGAAACTTCCCGCAGCGGCTCGAAAGGTGGCTTCTGAAGAGCCGTTAGCACCCTATTGAGGTCCCAGGGTTCCAGCGGACGCTTGTAAGGTGGGACTATGTGGCAAACTCCCTGCAGGAACGTGCGGACCTGCGGAAGTCTGGCTAGACGCTTTTGAAAAAATACGGAAAGCGCCGATGATTGTCCCTTGAGAGAGCCGAGAGACAAACCCTTGTCCATTCCGGATTGAAGGAATGAAAGAAAAGTGGGTAAGGCAAAGGGCCAGGGCGTAAAACCCTTGTCAGAGCACCAGGACAAGAAGATCCTCCAAGATCTGTGATAGATCTTGGCGGACGTTGGTTTCCTGGCCTGTCTCATAGTGGCAATGACATCTTGAGATAACCCTGAGGACGCTAGGAGCCAGGACTCAATGGCCACACAGTCAGGTTGAGGGCCGCAGAATTCAGATGGAAAAACGGCCCTTGAGACAGCAAGTCTGGGCGGTCTGGGAGCGCCCACGGTTGACCCACCGTGAGATGCCACAGATCCGGGTACCACGACCGCCTCGGCCAATCTGGGGCGACGAGAATGGCGCGATGACAGTCGGACCTGATTTTCTGCAACACTCTGGGGAGCATCGCCAGAGGAGGAAACACATAGGGAAGTCGAAACTGCGACCAATCCTGAATTAATGCGTCCGCCGCCAGAGCTCTGTGATCTTGAGACCGGGCCATAAATGCCGGGACTTTGTTGTTGTGCCGTGACGCCATGAGATCGACGTCCGGCGTCCATCAGCGGCGACAGATCTCTCGAAACACGTCTGGGTGAAGAGACCATTCCCCCGCGTCCATGCCCTGTCGGCTGAGAAAATCTGCTTCCCAGTTTTCTACGCCCGGGATGTACACTGCGGAGATCGTGGAGGCTGTGGCTTCCACCCACTGTAGAATTCGTCGGACTTCCTGGAAGGCTTGACGACTGAGAGTGCCGCCTTGGTGGTTGATGTATGCGACGGCAGTGGCGTTGTCCGACTGGATTCAGATCTGCCTGCCCTCCAGCCACCGATGAAAGGCCACTAGGGCTAGATACACTGCCCTTATCTCCAGAATATTGATCTGAAGGGATGACTCTATCGGAGTCCAGGTTCCCTGAGCCCTGTGGTGGAGAAAAACCGCCCCCCACCCTGACAGGCTCGCGTCCGTCGTGACCACAGCCCAGGTGGGGGTTAGGAAGGATTTCCCCTGCGACAGAGAGTTGGGAAGGAGCCACCACTGAAGTGACGTCTTGGTTGCAAGGGAAAGAGAGACGTTCCTGTCGAGTGAAGTCGACCTCCTGTCCCATTTACGGAGAATTTCCCACTGGAGTGGCCGCAGATGGAATTGCGCGAACGGCACTGCCTCCATCGCTGCCACCATCTTCCCCAGGAAGTGCATGAGGCGCCTCAAGGGGTGAGACTGACCCCGAAGAAGAGATTGCACCCCTGCCTGCAGAGAAAGCTGTTTGTCCCGCGGTAGCATGACTACCGCTGACTGAGTATGAAACTCCATCCCAAGGTACGTCAGTGATTGGGTCGGTGTCAACTGGGATTTTGGGAAGTTGATTATCCAACCGAACTGCTGGAGAGTCGCCAGAGCGACGGAAAGGCTGTTTTGACACGCCAACTGAGAGGGTGCCCTGACCAGGAGATCATCTAAGTAGGGAATCACCGAGTGGCCCTGAGAGTGTAGGACCGCCACAACAGATGCCATGACCTTGGTGAACACCCGTGGGGCTGTCGCCAGGCCGAAAGGCAATGCCACGAACTGAAGGTGTTCGTCCCTGATGGCGAAGCGCAAAAAGCGTTGATGTTCGGGTGCGATCGGCACATGGAGATAAGCATCCTTGATGTCGATCGATGCTAGGAAGTCTACTTATGACATTGAAGCGATGACAGAGCGGAGAGATTCCATCCGAAACCGTCTGGTGCTCACATGTCTGTTGAGTAGTTTGAGGTCCAGAACGGGACGGAACGAGCCGTCCTTCTTTGGCACCACAAACAAGTTGGAGTAAAAGCCGCGACCATGTTCCTGAAGGGGAACAGGGATCACGACTCCTTCTGTTTTCAGAGCGTTCACCGCCTGAAAAAGTGCATCGGCTCGCTCGGGGGGCGGAGATGTTCTGAAGAAACGAGTCGGAGGACGAGAGCTGAACTCTATCCTGTAACCGTGAGACAGAATGTCTCTCACCCATCGGTCTTGAACATGTGGCCACCAGGCGTCGCAAAAGCGGGAGAGCCTGCCACCGACCGAGGATGCGGTTCGGGGATGCCGAGAGTCATGAGGAGGCCGCCTTGGAAGCAGTGCCTCCTGCGGCCTTTTGGGGGCGTGACTTAGACCGCCACGCATAGGAGTTCCTCTGGCCCTTCTCCGGCCTGCTGGACGAAGAGAATTGGGGCTTGGCGGAGGGACGAAAGGACCGAAACCTCGATTGTATCTGTCGTTGCTGAGGTCTCTTTGGCTTAGACTGGGGCAAGGAGGAGTCCTTTCCTTTAGATTCCTTAATAATCTCATCCAATCGTTCGCCAAACAATCGGTCGCCAGTAAACGGCAAACTGGTTAAGAACCTCTTGGAAGCCGAGTCTGCCTTCCATTCGCGCAGCCACATGGCCCTGCGGACTGCCACAGAGTTAGCGGATGCCACCGCTGTACGGCTAGCAGAGTCTAAAACTGCGTTCATGGCATAGGAAGAAAAAACTGACGCCTGGGAAGTCAAAGACGTAACCTGCGGAGCAGAATTACGTGTAACCGCATTAATCTCAGCCAGACAAGCTGAGATAGCTTGTAGTGCCCACACGGCTGCAAAGGCCGGGGCAAAAGACGCCCCCGTGGCTTCATAGATGGATTTCATCAGGAGCTCTATCTGCCTGTCAGTGGCATCCTTTAGCGATGATCCATCTGCAACCGATACCACAGATCTAGCCGCCAATCTAGAGACTGGGGGATCCACCTTGGGACATTGAGCCCAACCCTTGACAACGTCAGGAGGGAAGGGGTAACGTGTGTCAGTAAGGCGCTTAGTAAAGCGCTTGTCCGGAACCTGCTCTGGGCTTCTGGACAGCATCTCTGAAGTTAGAGTGATCGAAAAACGCACTCCGTGTACGTTTAGGGAACCGAAACTGGTGTTTCTCCTGCTGAGAAGTTGACTCCTCTACAGGTGGCAGTGGGGGAGAGATATCTAACACCTGGTTGATGGACGAGATAAGATCATTTACTATGGCGTCCCCGTCAGGTGTATCAAGATTGAGGGCAACGTCAGTGTCAGAGCCCTGAGCTGCGACGTCCGCCTCGTCCTCCAGAGAGTCCTCACGCTGGGAACCTGAGCAGCGTGAAGAAGTCGGGGAAGATTCCCAGCGTGCCCGCTTAGCCGGTCTGGGACTGTGGTCCGGGCCGGAGTCCTCCACGTGAGACCTAGGGCCCCCCCTGGGAACGTGCTGCGGCGCGGGCAGAGAGGGGCCTGGGGGTGAAGATCCAACAGGGCCCGGGGCACGTGTAGGGACCGGTCTGGACTGCAAGGCTTCAAGCAGCTTGGCAGACCATTTGTCCATAGACTGAGCCATGGAATGTGAGAGTGACTCAGAGAGTTTTTCAGCAAAAACTGCAAACTCTGTCCCTGCCGCCTGGACAGGGAGAGCAACGGATTCTACCTGAGCCGAGGGGCCCACTAGTGACCGAGGCTCTGGTTGTGGAAGCAAAGAAGGGAATTTTGTTACTTACCGTAAATTCCTTTTCTTCTAGCTCTTATTGGGAGACCCAGACGATTGGGGTATAGCTACTGCCCTCCGGAGGCCACACAAAGCACTACACTAAAAAGTGCAAGGCCCCTCCCCTTCTGGCTATACCCCCCCGTGGTATCACGGGTTCTCCAGTTTTAGTGCCAAAGCAAGAAGGAGGAAGCCAATAACTGGTTTAAACAAATTAACTCCGAATAACGTCGGAGAACTGAAAAACCGTTCAACATGAACAACATGTGTACCCGCAAACAACAAAAAAAAAAAAAAATCCCGAAGGACAACAGGGCGGGTGCTGGGTCTCCCAATAAGAGCTAGAAGAAAAGGAATTTACGGTAAGTAACAAAATTCCCTTCTTCTTCAGCGCTCTATTGGGAGACCCAGACGATTGGGACGTCCAAAAGCTGTCCCTGGGTGGGTAAAGAGATACCTCATGTTAGAGCTGCAAAACAGCCCTCCCCTACGGGGGTGTCACTGCCGCCTGCAGGACTCTTCTACCTAAGCTGGCATCCGCCGAAGCATAGGTATGCACCTGATAATGCTTGGTGAAAGTGTGCAGACTCGACCAGGTAGCTGCCTGGCACACTTGTTGAGCCGAAGCCTGGTGTCGTAATGCCCAGGACGCACCCACGGCTCTGGTTGAGTGGGCTTTTAGCCCTGAAGGAACCGGAAGCCCCGCAGAACGGTAAGCCTCTAGAATTGGTTCTGTGATCCATCGAGCCAGGGTGGCTTTAGAAGCCTGCAACCCCTTGCGCGGACCAGCGACAAGGACAAAAAGTGCATCGGAACGGCGCATGGGCGCCGTGCGGGAAATGTAGATTCTGAGTGCTCTCACCAGATCTAGCAAACGTAAGTCCTTTTCATACCGGTGAACCGGATGAGGACAAAAGGAAGGCAAGGATATATCCTGATTAAGATGAAACGAGGATACGACCTTAGGGAGAAACTCCGGAATGGGGCGCAGCACTACCTTGTCCTGGTGGAACACCAGGAAGGGAGCCTTGGATGACAGAGCTGCCAGCTCCGACACTCGCCGAAGCGATGTGATCGCAACAAGAAACACCACTTTCTGTGACAGGCGAGAAAAGGAAACTTCCTTCAGAGGCTCGAAAGGCGGCTTCTGGAGAGCAACTAGTACCCTGTTCAGATCCCATGGATCTAACGGCCGCCTGTACGGGGGCACAATATGACAGACCCCCTGCAGGAACGTGCGCACCTTAGGAAGACGTGCTAGACGCTTCTGAAAAAACACGGATAGTGCCGAGACTTGCCCTTTAAGGGAGCTGAGCGACAAGCCCTTTTCCAACCCCGATTGCAGGAAGGAAAGAAAGGTAGGCAATGCAAATGGCCAAGGGGATACTCTCTGTGCAGAGCACCAGGATAAGAAAATCTTCCACGTTCTGTGGTAGATCTTAGCAGACGTTGACTTCCTAGCTTGTCTCATTGTGGCTACGACTCCTTGAGATAATCCTGCGGACGCTAGGATCCAGGACTCAATGGCCACACAGTCAGGTTCAGGGCCGCAGAATTCTGATGGAAAAACGGCCCTTGGGACAGTAAGTCTGGTCGGTCTGGCAGTGACCACGGTCGACCGACCGTGAGATGCCACAGATCCGGATACCACGATCTCCTCGGCCAGTCTGGGGCGACGAGTATGACGCGGCTGCAATCGGATCTGATCTTGCGTAACACTCTGGGCAAGAGTGCCAGAGGTGGGAAGACGTATGGGAGCCGAAACTGCGACCAATCTTGAACTAATGCGTCTGCCGCCAGAGCTCTTTGATCGCGCGACCTCGCCATGAATGCCGGGACCTTGTTGTTGTGCCGGGACGCCATTAGGTCGACGTCCGGCACTCCCCATCGGCGACAGATTTCCTGAAACACGTCCGGGTGAAGGGACCACTCCCCTGCGTCCATGCCCTGGCGACTGAGGAAGTCTGCTTCCCAATTTTCTACGCCTGGGATGTGAACCGCGGATATGGTGGAGGCTGTGTCCTCCACCCACATTAGAATGCGCCGGACTTCTTGGAATGCTTGCCGACTGCGCGTCCCTCCTTGGTGATTGATGTATGCCACCGCTGTGGAGTTGTCCGACTGGATTCGGATCTGCTTTCCTTCCAGCCACTGTTGGAAGGCCAGTAGGGCAAGATACACTGCCCTGATTTCCAGAACATTGATCTGAAGGGTGGACTCCTGCGGAGTCCACGTCCCCTGGGCCCTGTGGTGGAGAAACACTGCTCCCCACCCTGACAGACTCGCATCTGTCGTGACCACTGCCCAGGATGGGGGCAGGAAGGATCTTCCCTGAGACAATGAGGTGGGAAGGAGCCACCATTGTAGAGAGTCCTTGGCCGTCTGGGAGAGAGAGACTTTCCTGTCCAGGGACGTTGACTTCCCGTCCCATTGGCGGAGAATGTCCCATTGAAGTGGGCGCAGATGAAACTGCGCAAAGGGAACTGCTTCCATGGCTGCCACCATCTTCCCGAGGAAGTGCATGAGGCGCCGTAAGGGGTGCAACTGGCCTTGAAGGAGGGATTGCACCCCTGTCTGTAGGGACCGCTGCTTGTTCAGCGGAAGCTTCACTCTCGCTGCTCGAGTATGAAACTCCATGCCAAGATACGTTAGCGACTGTGACGGTGACAGATTCGACTTTGGAAAGTTGATGATCCATCCGAACGTCTGTAGAGTCTCCAGCATAGCATGTAGACTGAGTTGGCATGCCTCTTGAGAGGGTGCCTTGACAAGTAGATCGTCTAGGTAAGGGATCACCGAGTGTCCCTGAGAGTGCAAGACTGCTACCACCGCCGCCATGACCTTGGTGAAGACCCGGGGGGCTGTCGCCAGACCGAATGGCAGAGCTACGAACTGAAGATGGTCGTTTCCTATCACAAAACGTAGAAAACGTTGATGTTCTGTAGCAATTGGCACGTGGAGATAAGCATCTTTGATGTCAATTGAGGCAAGGAAGTCTCCTTGAGACATTGAGGCAACGACAGAGCGGAGGGTTTCCATCCGGAACCGTCTGGCGTGCACATGTTTGTTGAGCAGCTTTAGATCCAGAACAGGACGGAACGAGCCGTCCTTTTTTGGAACCACAAAGAGATTGGAGTAAAACCCTCGCCCTTGTTCCTGAGGCGGTACAGGAACCACTACTCCTTCCGCTCTTAGGGAGTCCACCGCCTGCAGCAGGGCATCTGCTCGGTCTGGATGTGGGGAGGTTCTGAAGAACCGAGCTGGAGGACGAGAACTGAACTCGATTCTGTACCCGCGAGACAAAATGTTTGTCACCCACCGGTCTTTGACCTGTGACGTCCAAATGTCGTAAAAGCGGGAGAGCCTGCCCCCGACCGGAGATGCGGAGGGAGGGGACTGGAAGTCATGAGGTAGCCGCTTTGGAAGCGGTTCCTCCATTTGCTTTCTTGGGGCGTGCGTGAGCCCGCCAGGAATCTGAGACTCTTTGCGTCCTCTGAGTCCCTTTGGACGAGGAGAATTGTGTCTTGCCCGAACCTCGAAAGGACTGAAACCTCTGCTGCCATTTTTTCTGCTGAGGTTTGCTTGATCTGGGCTGAGGTAAGGAAGAGTCTTTACCCTTGGACTGTTTAATGATGTCAGCCAATGGCTCGCCAAACAGTCTATCTCTAGATAAAGGCAAGCTGGTTAAACATTTTTTGGAACCAGCATCTGCTTTCCAGTCCTTTAACCACAAGGCTCTGCGCAAAACTACCGAATTGGCGGACGCCATTGAGGTGCGGCTGGTAGATTCTAGGACCGCATTGATAGCGTAAGACGCAAACGCAGACATCTGCGAGGTAAGGGACGCCACTTGCGGCGCCGCTGGATGTATGATAGCATCCACTTTTGCTAAACCAGCTGAAATAGCTTGGAGTGCCCATACGGCTGCGAATGCTGGAGCAAACGACGCGCCGATAGCTTCATAGACAGATTTTAACCAAAGGTCCATCTGTCTATCATTGGCATCCTTAAGTGAAGCGCCATCCTCCACTGCAACTATGGATCTAGCTGCAAGTTTGGAAATCGGGGGGTCTACTTTTGGACACTGGGTCCAGCGCTTGACCACATCAGGGGGGAAAGGAAAACGTGTATCCTTAGAACGTTTAGAGAAACGCCTTTCAGGATGAGCGTCGTGTTTCTGGATTGATTCTCTGAAGTCAGAGTGATCCAAGAAGGCACTCAATTTACGCTTGGGATAGAGGAAACGAAACTTCTCCTGCTCTGCAGCTGCCTCCTCTGCAGAAGGAGCTGGGGGAGAAATATCCAACAGTCTATTGATGGCTGAGATAAGATCGTTTACCATGGCGTCCCCATCCGGGGTATCCAGATTGAGAGGGGTTCCAGGATAAGACTCCTGATCACTCTCTTCAGACGCATCACAGGGCGACTGATTGCGCTGAGACCCTGAGCAGTGTGATGACGTTGAGGGTCTTTCCCAGCGAGCTCGCTTAGGGTGGCTGGGGCTATCATCTGAGTCATAATACTCAGCCTGGGAAGCCGGGGACCCCCTTGCAGTCTGGACTAATTCCAACTGAGGGGGATTAGAGGACAGAGACCTCGCCGTGTCCATAGACTGAGCCCCAGACATGGATTGCAAAGTTTCAAGGATCTTTGCCATAGTCACAGACATTCCATCAGCAAAAACTGCAAAGTCTGTCCCTGACACCGGGGCAGGACTTACAAGCGTCTCAGCCTGGGTCACTACCCCTCCGGACTCCGGCTGGCGAAGCAGCACCGGATCTGAGCATTGCACACAATGGGGGTCTTTGGAACCTGCTGGTAGAGCAGCCCCACATGCAGCACACGCAGTGTACACAGCCCTAGCCTTGGCAGCCTTGCGTTTTGTGGATGACATGTTGCTGCCTCCTCAGAGCGATCTGGGGTCTAGCCAGGAAGCGACCTCACAGTGCAAGAAATAACTAAATATATATATCTGGTGACACAGTACACCAATACACACTGAGGCACTAGAGGGGCCAGCTGAAAAGCCGCTTACCGCCCGCTTAAGAGCGGGTGTGTGTTCTCCAAAAGCCCCCTAGTCCAGGTCTCCCAGAGCCTTGCGTCCTTCCTCCAGCCAGACTGCATGTAATGGCTGCCGGCGTCCTGGGAGAGGAGGGGGGGCGGGCCCTGGGCGTTCCTGACTAAGAGCGGGAAGCCTGCTTCCCTCTGTGCCTAGTGAGAAGGCTGGAGCATGTAAATCAGGCTCCAGCCCTCGTCGCTGCTGCGAAACAGCGTCTCTCCCCTACCCTGATTGACAGGGTGGGGGCGGGAACGAAGCGGAGCTAGGCCGCAAAAGCCGGGGACTGGATTTATAAACGCCGCCGCCGTAAAAGCGCGGTCGGCGTGTCCCCGGCGCACCACAAGTCACAGCAGCGCCGCCCGGTCCAGTGGGGGTCGGCGCTGCGTTCCCACAACACCAAGTCCCCCAGTAAACTGTAGGAACACTAACTCCAACGTTACGGTCCCCGGCGCACTACAACACCCAGCCAGCCCGGAGTGTGTCTGTGCCTGCCGGGGACACAGAGTACCTGTATGATGCAGGGCCATGTCCCTGATTGTACTCCTGCTCCGTATCCATCAGGTTCAACTGGGTCTGTGGATGGAGCCCGGCGTCAGAGCTTAGAGGCCGGCAGGATCCCACTTCCACAGAGCCCTACAAGGGGATGTGGAAGGAAAACAGCATGTGGGGCTCCAGCCCCTGTACCAGCAATAGGTACCTCAACCTTACAACACCATCCACGGGTGAGAAGGGAGCATGCTGTGGGCCCTATATGGGCCCTCTTTTCTTCCATCCGAAATAGTCAGCAGCTACTGCTGACTAAAATCTGTGGAGCTATGCATGGATGTCTGACCTCCTTCGCACAAAGCTTGAAAACTGGAGAACCCGTGATACCACGGGGGGGTATAGCCAGAAGGGGAGGGGCCTTGCACTTTTTAGTGTAGTGCTTTGTGTGGCCTCCGGAGGGCAGTAGCTATACCCCAATCGTCTGGGTCTCCCAATAGAGCGCTGAAGAAACAGGGGTTGAGCATTGCTCACAGTGAGGGTAGGTGGAACCTGCAGGTAACTTAGCCGCACAAGAGGTACAGGTCGCAAAATAACCCTGTGTCTTGGCCCCCTTGCTCCTTGTGGACGACATGCTGTTGTCTCCTAGGAGAGTGATCACTGAGGGTATATGGGGAGGGTATACAGCCCGACCGAACAGAAATATATAAATATATATGGTATCTATTCCGGCACCCTGAGGGGACCAGCACCGGGTGACCGGTGTGGCTTACCGACCGCTAAAAAGCGGAGTGTGTGTCCTCCAGATTCCCTGCCTTAGGTCTCCCAGCATTGCAGAGCTCTTTCCAGGAAAACTTCCACAGGCAGAATGCCAAAGAAATGGCTGCCGGAGCTCTCAGGGGAGGAGAGAAGCCGGGGGCGGCGTTAGAAAAAGTGCGGGAATCTGGAGTCCCCACAGTGATCAGTGAGGGGGGGAGGAACATACAGGATGCCCTGGCCCTCACAGCCGACGTCAGGCCGGCAGTCGCGCCCTTATACCTGATAGACAGGCCCGGGGGCGGGAGTTTTGCAACTAGGCCGCAATTGAAGCCGGGGACTAAATTTAATACCGCGGCCGACAAACAGGCGCGGTCGGCGCGGAAGTCCGCCGGCTGTCACAAATAAGCAGCTGCTGCAGCGTCCGGGATGTAGGCGCTCCAAGCACATCCCCCATGGGGGTACAGAGTACCTTAGTGATGCAGGGCCCGGTCCCTGAGGATAAACAAACTCCTGTCCGACAGCTTCCCCCAGGGGCTGCGGAGGGAGCACGGTCCCAGTGACTGGATGACCGCTGAGGATCCCACTTCTCCCAGAGCCGCTAAGGGATGGTGAAGGAGACGGCATGAGGCTCCTGCCTTTGTACTCACAATGGGTACCTCAACCTTAACATCACCGCCGACAAAGTGGGGTGAGAAGGGAACATGCCGGGGGCCCCGTGGGGGCCCACTTTTCTTCCAACCGATATAACTAAAATGAGAAGATGAGTGGATGTGTGCCTTCTTCCACACAAAGCATAAAACTGAGGAGCCCGTGATGCACGGGAGGGTGTATAGGCAGAGGGGAGGGGTTACACTTTTTAAAGTGTAATACTTTGTGTGGCCTCCGGAGGCAGAAGCTATACACCCAATTGTCTGGGTCTCCCAATGGAGCGACAAAGAAAAAAAAAAATGACGTGGGCTTCGCTATATTTTTGTATGCTAGCCAGGTACAGCAGGCAGGTACGGGCTGCCCCCAACCCCCAGCTGCCTATTTGTACCCAGCTGGGAACCAAAAATATAGGGAACCTTTTATTTCATGAATTTCATGAAATAATTAAAAAAAAAAATGACGTGGGCTTCGCCCAATTTTTGAGTCCAGCCAGGTACAACTAGGCAGCTGTGGATTGGAACAACGATTGAAAAACGCAGAAATAATTGACATGCTGCGTTTTTGTAGTCACCACAAAAACACAGCTACAAAAAAAACGCTGTGTGCGGACAGCAAAAATGAAAACTCATAGACATTGCTGGGGAAGCAATGTTACTGCGTTTTCAGCACAAAAACGCAGTAAAAAAACGCAGCTAAAAACGCAGCAAAAACGCCTAGTGCGCACAAGGTCTAAGGGGTTAACAGGCGCGGGTGAAATGTGGATCCATTCATGCCTGCAAGGCACACGTCAGCTGTACAAATCAGCTGACATATGCGCGGATCCACGTCGACAGCCCATAGCAGCCGGCTGGGATTACACAATGGTGGCTTAGGAGGTAATCTTACGGCCCACAATCGTTAAGGGTTTAAAGAATCCAACAATCTAGGATACCAGTTAAAGTAAGAAAGAAGAGCACTTACCTTTAGCCACCAGATATTTCTCAATCGTCTGCACAGGAGTCAGGGGACCTATTTTAAAAAGTCCCCGTTTCAACTGCTTTACATTAGTGCACTCTGGATGTCTCTGTAGTTGAAATTTCAGTGGATGAGTATTGAAAAACGTTATCGCTTGAAGACCCCTGGCAATGGAGAGATATTAAAAAAATTATACCAACACACGGAGGAGAGAAAAGAAGCCTAAGGCGGGCTTTACACGCTGCGACATCGCTAGCCGATGCTAGCGATGTCGAGCGCGAAAGCACTCGCCCCCGTCATTGTAACGATATGTGGTGATCGCTGCCGTAATGAACATTATCGCTACGGCAGCATCACACACACATATACCTGCTCTGCGACGTTGCTGTGGCCGCCGAACAACCCCTCCCTCAAGGGGGAGGTGCGATCGGCGTCACCGTGACGTCACTAAGCGGCCGCCCAATCAAAGCGGAGGGGTGGAGATGAGCGGGACGAACATCCTGCCCACCTCCTTCCTTCCTCATTGCTGGCGGAACGCAGGTAAGGAGAGGTTCCTCCTTCCTGCGGTGTCACACATAGCGATGTGTGCTGCCGCAGGAACGACGAACAACATCGTTACTGCAGCAGCAATGATAATTGGGAATAAGGGGGAATGTCACCGATTAGCGATTTTGAACGTTTTTGCAACGATTCAAAATCGCTAATAGGTGTCACACGCAACGACATCGCTAACGCGGCCGGATGTGCGTCACAAATTCCGTGACCCCAACAAGATCACTTTAGCGATGTCGTAGCGTGTAAAGCCACCTTTGGGCTGTATTCACACTGGCATTATGGTTTGTCTGTACAGGAGCCACGCTCAGTATAATGGATGTGTTTTGCAATTAATCAAATTGACATAACAATATCAGGCTCCTGCTCATCAAATAGCAAATTATATTTGAAAGTTGTAAAATGATCTTGTCCTGTATCTTACCTATATAGCAATTAACAAGACTGGAAAGCAAATAAATTAAGTAATTTTACACAACGCACAGATGATTGAATGGAAATTGCAGTAATTTTCAAATCCTTAAAGGGAATTTGTCACCAGGTTTTTGCCACCTAATAAGAGAGCAGCATCACGTAGGGGTAGAGATCCTGATTGCAGCGATGTGTCACTTACTGGGCTGCTTAGTGTAGTTTTGATAAATTGCTGTATAATCAGGAGTAGATTATCATTAGAGGACTACTTGGTGTCCTGCAGGTAGTCCAGCATATTCATGAGTTCTGTATAACTGCTGGATCTGCAGCAGAGAAAACATTGATTTTATTAAAATGGCAGCAAACAGCTCAGTAAGTGACACATCGCTGCAATCAGGGTCTCTGTCTCTACATTATGGTGCTCTCAGATGGGGGAGCAAAAACCTGGTGACAGATTCCCTTTAAAGTGCTACCTACCTGCTCCCTGTACCATAACCACTTGGGAAGTCACGCACTTTGACTGGGAACTGCTTCATCTGGCTGAGGTAGATATTCATCTTGTGTACCAGCGCCAGCAAATGCCCATATTCTGTCGGCTCTATCCTTCCCAGTGGCTCCTCTCCTGGAAGCTGTAATGTATAGCGAAAAACATTGACCATCTCTACAACACCCAGAACCGTTCTGTCCAAATATAAAAGGATGTAGGACTGAATGATCAGTATAGATATAGATCAGTCTGCTGTATGTGTTTCCAAACTGTACATCTAGATAACAGCAAATAGATAGTGAATAGAAATGAGCCACTTATTAAAGTTGGATATGAAAAAGCAAAATAAAGGGCTAAAATGAAGGGAATTTTGTTACTTACCGTAAATTCCTTTTCTTCTAGCTCTTATTGGGAGACCCAGACGATTGGGTGTATAGCACTGCCTCCGGAGGCCACACAAAGCAACTACACTAAAAAGTGTAAGGCCCCTCCCCTTCTGGCTATACACCCCCAGTGGGATCACTGGCTCACCAGTTTTAGTGCAAAAGCAAGAAGGAGGAAAGCCAATAACTGGTTTAAACAAATTTACTCCGAGTAACATCGGAGAACTGAAAACCGTTCAACATGAACAACATGTGTACCCGCAAACAAACCAAAAATCCCGAAGGACAACAGGGCGGGTGCTGGGTCTCCCAATAAGAGCTAGAAGAAAAGGAATTTACGGTAAGTAACAAAATTCCCTTCTTCTTCGGCGCTCTATTGGGAGACCCAGACGATTGGGACGTCCAAAAGCTGTCCCTGGGTGGGTAAAGAAATACCTCATGTTAGAGCTGCAAGACAGCCCTCCCCTACGGGGAGGCAACTGCCGCCTGCAGGACTCTTCTACCTAGGCTGGCGTCCGCCGAAGCATAGGTATGCACCTGATAATGTTTGGTGAAAGTGTGCAGACTCGACCAGGTAGCTGCCTGGCACACCTGTTGAGCCGTAGCCTGGTGTCGCAATGCCCAGGACGCACCCACGGCTCTGGTAGAATGGGCCTTCAGCCCTGATGGAACCGGAAGCCCAGCAGAACGGTAGGCTTCAAGAATTGGTTCTTTGATCCATCGAGCCAGGGTGGCCTTAGAAGCCTGCGACCCTTTGCGCTTACCAGCGACAAGGACAAAGAGTGCATCCGAACGGCGCAGGGGCGCCGTGCGGGAAATGTAGATTCTGAGTGCTCTCACCAGATCTAACAAATGTAAATCCTTCTCATACCGATGAACTGCATGAGGACAAAACGACGGCAAAGAGATATCCTGATTAAGATGAAAAGAGGATACCACCTTCGGGAGAAACTCCTGAATGGGGCGCAGCACTACCTTGTCCTGGTGGAAGACCAGGAAGGGAGCCTTGGAAGACAGCGCTGCTAGCTCAGACACTCTCCGAAGAGATGTGATCGCTACCAGAAAAACCACTTTCTGTGATAGTCTAGAGAGTGAAACCTCCCTCAGAGGCTCGAAGGGCGGCTTCTGGAGGGCAACTAGTACCCTGTTCAGATCCCATGGATCCAACGGCCGCTTGTACGGGGGTACAATATGGCAAACCCCCTGCAGGAACGTGCGCACCTTAGGAAGGCGTGCCAAACGCCTCTGAAAAAAGACGGATAGCGCCTAGACTTGTCCTTTAAGGGAGCCGAGCGACAAACCTTTTTCTAACCCAGATTGCAGGAAAGAAAGAAGGGTAGGTAATGCATATGGCCAGGGAGACACTCCCTGAGCAGAGCACCAGGATAAGAATATCCTCCACGTTCTGTGGTAGATCTTAGCAGACGTGGGCTTCCTAGCCTGTCTCATGGTGGCAACGACCCCTTGGGATAAGCCTGAAGACGCTAGGATCCAGGACACAATGGCCACACAGTCAGGTTCAGGGCCGCAGAATTCCGATGGAAAAACGGCCCTTGGGACAGTAAGTCTGGTCGGTCTGGTAGTGCCCACGGTTGGCCGACCGTGAGATGCCACAGATCCGGATACCACGCCCTCCTCGGCCAGTCTGGAGCGACGAGTATGACGCGGCTGCAGTCGGATCTGATCTTGCGTAGCACTCTGGGCAAGAGTGCCAGAGGTGGAAACACATAAGGGAGCCGGAACTGCGACCAATCTTGCACTAGGGCGTCTGCTGCTAGAGCTCTTTGATCGCGAGACCGTGCCATGAAGGTTGGGACCTTGTTGTTGTGCCGGGACGCCATTAGGTCGACGTCCGGCCTTCCCCATCGGCGACAGATTTCCTGAAACACGTCCGGGTGAAGGGACCATTCCCCTGCGTCCATGCCCTGGCGACTGAGGAAGTCTGCTTCCCAGTTTTCTACGCCGGGGATGTGAACTGCGGATATGGTGGAGGCCGTGGCTTCCACCCACATCATAATGCGCCGGACTTCCTGGAAGGCTTGCCGACTGCGTGTCCCCCCTTGGTGATTGATGTATGCCACCGCTGTGGAGTTGTCCGATTGAATTCGGATCTGCTTCCCTTCCAGCCACTGCTGGAAGGCTAGTAGGGCAAGAAACACTGCTCTGATTTCCAGAACATTGATCTGAAGGATGGACTCCTGCTGAGTCCACGTACCCTGAGCCCTATGGTGGAGAAACACTGCTCCCCACCCTGACAGACTCGCGTCTGTCGTGACCACCGCCCAGGACGGTGGTAGGAAGGATCTTCCCTGTGATAATGAGGTGGAAAGGAGCCACCACTGCAGAGAGTCCTTGGCCGTCTGGGAAAGGGAGACTTTCCAGTCCAGGGATGTTGACTTCCCGTCCCATTGGCGGAGGATGTCCCATTGAAGTGGACGCAGATGAAACTGCGCAAACGGAACCGCCTCTATTGCCGACACCATCTTCCCGAGGAAGTGCATGAGGCGTCTTAAGGAGTGCGACTGACTTTGAAGGAGAGCCTGCACCCCAGTCTGTAGAGACCGCTGCTTGTCCAGCGGAAGCTTCACTATCGCTGAGAGAGTATGAAACTCCATGCCAAGATACGTTAGTGATTGGGTCGGTGACAGATTTGACTTTGGGAAGTTGATGATCCACCCGAACGCCTGGAGAGTCTCCAGTGCAAAATTCAGGCTGAGTTGGCATGCCTCCTGAGAGGGTGCCTTGACCAGTAGATCGTCCAAGTAAGGGATCACAGAGTGTCCGTGAGAGTGCAAGACTGCTACCACTGCTGCCATGATCTTGGTGAACACCCGAGGGGCTGTCGCCAGACCAAATGGCAGAGCCACGAACTGAAAATGGTCGTCTCCTATCACGAAGCGTAGAAAGCGTTGGTGCTCCGTAGCAATCGGCACGTGGAGATAAGCATCTTTGATGTCTATTGATGCTAGGAAATCTCCTTGGGACATTGAGGCAATGACTGAGCGGAGGGATTCCATCCGGAACCGCCTGGCGTTCACATGCTTGTTGAGCAGTTTTAGGTCCAGAACAGGACGGAAGGAGCCGTCCTTTTTTGGAACCACAAAGAGATTGGAGTAAAAACCTCGCCCCCGTTCCTGAGGGGGGACAGGGATCACGACTCCTTCTGCTCTTAGAGAGTCCACCGCCTGCAGCAGGGCATCTGCTCGGTTGGGGTGTGGGGAGGTTCTGAAGAACCGAAGTGGAGGCCGAGAACTGAACTCGATTCTGTACCCGCGAGACAAAGAAGGGAATTTTGTTACTTACCGTAAATTCCTTTTCTTCTAGCTCTTATTGGGAGACCCAGACGATTGGGGTATAGCTACTGCCCTCTGGAGGCCACACAAAGCACTACATTAAAAGTGCAAGGCCCCTCCCCCTCTGGCAATACCCCCCCCCGTGGTATCACGGGTTCTCCAGTTTTAGTGCCAAAGCAAGAAGGAGGAAGCCAATAACTGGTTTAAACAAATTAACTCCGAATAACGTCGGAGAACTGAAAAACCGTTCAACATGAACAACATGTGTACCCGCAAACAACCAAGATATCCCGAAGGACAACAGGGCGGGTGCTGGGTCTCCCAATAAGAGCTAGAAGAAAAGGAATTTACGGTAAGTAACAAAATTCCCTTCTTCTTCAGCGCTCTATTGGGAGACCCAGACGATTGGGACGTCCAAAAGCTGTCCCTGGGTGGGTAAATAAATACCTCATGTTAGAGCTGCAAAACAGCCCTCCCCTACGGGGGTGTCACTGCCGCCTGCAGGACTCTTCTACCTAAGCTGGCATCCGCCGAAGCATAGGTATGCACCTGATAATGCTTGGTGAAAGTGTGCAGACTGGACCAGGTAGCTGCCTGGCACACCTGTTGAGCCGAAGCCTGGTGGCGTAATGCCCAGGACGCACCCACGGCTCTGGTGGAGTGGGCTTTTAGCCCTGAAGGAACCGGAAGCCCCGCAGAACGGTAGGCCTCTAGAATTGGTTCTTTGATCCATCGAGCCAGGGTGGCTTTAGAAGCCTGCAACCCCTTGCGCGGACCAGCGACAAGGACGAAAAGTGCATCGGCACGGCGTATGGGCGCCGTGCGGGAAATGTAGATTCTGAGTGCTCTCACCAGATCTAGCAAACATAAGGCCTTTTCATACCGGTGAACCGGATGAGGGCAAAAAGAAGGCAAGGAAATATCCTGATTAAGATGAAAAGAGGATACGACCTTAGGAAGAAACTCCGGAATGGGGCGCAGCACAACCTTGTCCTGGTGGAACACCAGGAAGGGAGCCTTAGATGACAGAGCTGCCAGCTCAGACACTCGCCGAAGCGATGTGATCGCAACAAGAAACGCCACTTTCTGCGACAGCCGAGAAAAGGAAACTTCCTTCAGAGGCTCGAAGGGCGGCTTCTGGAGAGCAACTAGTACCCTGTTCAGATCCCATGGATCTAACGGTCGCTTGTACGGGGGCACAATATGACAGACCCCCTGCAGGAACGTGCGCACCTTAGGAAGACGTGCTAGACGCTTCTGAAAAAACACGGATAGTGCCGAAACTTGCCCTTTAAGGGAGCTGAGCGACAAGCCCTTTTCTAACCCCGATTGCAGAAAGGAAAGAAACTTGGGCAATGCAAATGGCCAGGGAGACACTCCCTGAGCAGAGCACCAGGACAAGAAAATCTTCCACGTTCTGTGGTAGATCTTAGCCGAATTCGACTTTCTAGCTTGTCTCATTGTGGCAACGACTTCCTGAGATAATCCAGCAGATGCTAGGATCCAGGACTCAATGGCCACACAGTCAGGTTCAGGGCCGCAGAATTCTGATGGAAAAACGGCCCTTGGGACAGTAAGTCTGGTCGGTCTGGCAGTGACCACGGTCGACCGATCGTGAGATGCCACAGATCCGGATACCACGACCTCCTCGGCCAGTCTGGAGCGACGAGTATGACGCGGCTGCACTCGGATCTGATCTTGCGTAGCACTCTGGGCAAGAGCGCCAGAGGCGGAAACACGTATGGGAGCTGAAACTGCGACCAATCTTGAACCAAGGCGTCTGCCGCCAGAGCTCTTTGATCGCGCGACCTCGCCATGAATGCCGGGACCTTGTTGTTGTGCCGAGACGCCATTAGATCGACGTCCGGCACTCCCCAGCGGCGACAGATTTCCTGAAACACGTCCGGGTGAAGGGACCATTCCCCTGCGTCCATGCCCTGGCGACTGAGGAAGTCTGCTTCCCAGTTTTCTACGCCTGGAATGTGAACCGCGGATATGGTGGATGCTCTGTCCTCCACCCACATTAGAATGCGCCGGACTTCTTGGAAGGCTTGCCGACTGCGCGTCCCTCCTTGGTGGTTGATGTATGCCACCGCTGTGGAGTTGTCCGATTGGATTCGGATCTGCTTTCCTTCCAGCCACTGTTGGAAGGCCAGTAGAGCAAGATACACTGCTCTGATCTCCAGAACATTGATCTGAAGGGTGGACTCCTGCGGAGTCCACGTCCCCTGAGCCCTGTGGTGGAGAAACACTGCTCCCCACCCTGACAGACTCGCATCTGTCGTGACTACTGCCCAGGATGGGGGCAGGAAGGATCTTCCCTGAGACAATGAGGTGGGAAGGAGCCACCATTGTAGAGAGTCTTTGGCCGTCTGGGAAAGTGAGACTTTCCTGTCCAGGGACGTTGACTTCCCGTCCCATTGGCGGAGAATGTCCCATTGAAGTGGGCGCAGATGAAACTGCGCAAAGGGAACTGCTTCCATGGCTGCCACCATCTTCCCTAGGAAATGCATGAGGCGCCGCAAGGGATGCAACTGGCCCTGCAGAAGAGATTGCACCCCTGTCTGTAGTGACCGCTGCTTGTCCAGCGGAAGCTTCACTATCGCTGCTAGAGTATGAAACTCCATGCCAAGATACGTTAGTGACTGAGTCGGTGATAGGATCGACTTTGGAAAGTTGATGATCCATCCGAAAGACTGTAGAGTCTCCAGCGTAGCATTCAGGCTGTGCTGACATGCCTCCTGAGAGGGAGCTTTGACCAATAAGTCGTCTAGGTAAGGGATCACCGAGTGTCCCTGAGAGTGCAAAACTGCTACCACCGCCGCCATGACCTTGGTGAAGACCCGTGGGGCTGTCGCCAGACCAAATGGAAGAGCTACGAACTGAAAATGGTCGTCTCCTATCACAAAACGTAGAAAACGTTGATGTTCTGTAGCAATTGGCACGTGGAGATAAGCATCTTTGATGTCTATTGAGGCAAGGAAGTCTCCTCTGGACATTGAGGCAATGACAGAGCGGAGGGTTTCCATCCGGAACCTCCTGGCGTGCACATGTTTGTTGAGCCGTTTTAGGTCCAGAACAGGACGGAACGAGCCGTCCTTTTTTGGAACCACAAAGAGATTGGAGTAAAATCCTTGCCCTTGTTCCTGAGGAGGGACTGGGATAATCACTCCTTCCGCTCTTAGGGAGCCCACCGCCTGCAGCAGAGCATCTGCTCGGTCTGGACGTGGGGAGGTTCTGTAGAACCGAGCTGGAGGACGAGAATTGAACTCGATTCTGTACCCGCGAGACAAAATGTCCGTCACCCACCGGTCTTTGACCTGTGACATCCAAATGCCGGAAAAGCGGGAGAGCCTGCCCCCGACCGGCGATGCGGAGGGGGGGGGCTGGAAGTCATGAGGTAGCCGCTTTGGAAGCGGTACCTCCATTTGCTTTCTTGGGGCGTGTGTGAGTCCGCCACGAATCTGAGTTTCTTTGCGTCCTCTGAGTCCCTTTGGACGAGGTAAACGGTGTCTTGCCCGAACCTCGAAAGGACTGAAACCTCTGCTGCCACTTTTTCTGCTGAGGTTTGGATGTTCTGGGTTGTGGTAAAGAGGAGTCTTTACCCTTGGACTGCTTAATGATGTCAGCCAATGGCTCGCCAAACAGTCTATCTCTAGACAAAGGCAAACTGGTTAAACATTTTTTGGAACCAGCATCTGCTTTCCAGTCCTTTAACCACAAGGCTCTGCGCAAAACTACCGAATTGGCGGACGCCATTGAGGTGCGACTGGTAGATTCTAGGACCGCATTGATAGCGTAAGACGCAAACGCCGACATCTGCGTGGTAAGGTGCGCCACTTGCGGCACTGCTGGATGCATGATAGCATCCACTTTTGCTAAGCCAGCTGAAATAGCCTGGAGTGCCCATACGGCTGCGAATGCCGGAGCAAACGACGCGCCGATAGCTTCATAGACAGATTTTAACCAAAGGTCCATCTGTCTGTCATTGGCATCTTTAAGTGAAGCGCCATCCTCCACTGCAACTATGGATCTAGCTGCGAGTTTGGAAATCGGGGGGTCTACCTTTGGACACTGTGTCCAGCGCTTGACCACCTCAGGGGGGAAAGGGAAACGCGTATCTTTAGATCGTTTAGAGAAACGCCTTTCTGGGTGAGCGTCGTGCTTCTGGATTGATTCTCTGAAGTCAGAGTGATCTAACAAAGCACTCAATTTACGCTTGGGATAAAGGAAACGAAACTTTTCCTGCTCCGCAGCCGCCTCTTCTGCTGAAGGGGCTGGGGGAGAAATATCCAACAGCCTATTGATGGCTGAGATAAGGTCGTTTACCATGGCATCCCCATCCGGGGTATCCAGGTTGAGAGGGGTTCCAGGAGTGGATTCCTGATCACTCTCATCCGACACATCACAGGGAGACTGATTGCGCTGAGACCCTGAGCAGTGTGAAGACGTCGAGGGTCTTTCCCAGCGAGCTCGCTTAGGGTGGCTGGGGCCATCATCTGAGTCATAATCCTCGGCCTGTGAAGCCGGGGACCCCCCTGTGGGCTGGATACATTCCAAGTAAGGGGGACCTGAGGACAGAGGCCTCTCCGTGCCCAGAGACTGAGCCCCATGCATAGATTGCAAGGTTTCAAGGATTTTTGCCATAGATACAGACATATTATCTGCAAAAACTGCAAAGTCCTTCCCTGTCACCGGGGCAGAACTTACAAGCGTCTCAGCCTGGGTCACTACCTCTCCTGACTCCGGCTGGCGAAGCAGCACCGGGTCGGAGCATTGCACACAATGGGGGTCATCGGAGCCTACTGGTAGATTAGCCCCACATGCAGCACACGCAGTATACACAGCCCTTTTTGCCTTGGCCGCCTTGCGTTTTGAGGATGACATGTTGCTGCTTCCACAGAGCGATCTGGGATATGCAGCCAGAAGCGCACCTCACAGTGCAAGAAATACAATATCTATATATATGTACCCAGTACACTGACACACAGTGAGGCACTAGAGGGACCAGCACAGAAAAATCGCTTACCGCCCGCTTAAAAAGCGGGTGTGTGGTCGCCAGATAGCCCCTAGTCCAGGTCTCCCAGAGCCTTGCGTCCTTCCTCCAGCCAGGCATGCATGTAATGGCTGCCGGCGTCTCTAGAGAGGAAGGGGGGCGGGCCCTGGGCGTTCCTGGCCAAGAGCGGGAAGCCTGCTTCCCTCTGTGCCAAGTGAGAGGGCTGGAGCATGTAAATCAGGCTCCAGCCCTCGTCGCTGCTAACGAACAGCGTCTCTCCCCTACCCTGAATGAAAGGGTGGGGGCGGGAACGAAACGGAGCTGCCGGCGTCCTAGGCCCAAAAAGCCGGGGACTAAATTTATAACCGCCGCCGCCGTAAAAGCGCGGACGGCGGATCCCCGGCGCACCACAAGTCACAGCAGCGCCGCCCGGTCCAGAGGGGGTCGGCGCTGCGTTCCCAAACACAAACAATCCCCCAGTAATCTGTAGGGACACCAACTCCCCGTTGCGGTCCCCGGCGCACTACAACACCCAGCCAGCCCGGAGTGTGTCTGTGCCTGCCGGGGACACAGAGTACCTGTATGATGCAGGGCCTGTCCCTGATCGTACTCCTGCTCCGTCTCCATCAGGTTCTAATGGGTCTGTGGATGGAGCCCGGCATCAGAGCTGAGAGGCCGGCAGGATCCCACTTCCACAGAGCCCTACAAGGGGATGTGGAAGGAAAACAGCATGTCAGGCTCCAGCCCTGTACCAGCAATAGGTACCTCAACCTTACAACACCATCCAGGGGTGAGAAGGGAGCATGCTGGGGACACTATATGTGTCCTCTTTTCTTCCATCCGAAATAGTCAGCAGCTACTGCTGACTAAAATCTGTGGAGCTATGCATGGAATGTCTGACCTCCTTCGCACACAAAGCTAAAACTGGAGAACCCGTGATACCACGGGGGGGGTATAGCCAGAGGGGGAGGGGCCTTGCACTTTTAATGTAGTGCTTTGTGTGGCCTCCAGAGGGCAGTAGCTATACCCCAATCGTCTGGGTCTCCCAATAGAGCGCTGAAGAAATGTCTGTTACCCACCGGTCTTTGACCTGTGACAGCCAAATGTCGCAAAAGCGGGAGAGCCTGCCACCGACCGAGGATGTGGAGGGAGGAGGCCGAAAGTCATGAGGTAGCCGCCTTGGAAGCGGTTCCTCCATTTGCTTTCCTGGGGCGTGAGTGAGCCCGCCAGGAATCTGAGCTCCCTTGTCCTTTCTGAGTCGTTTTGGACGAGGAGAATTGGGCCTTGCCCGAGCCTCGAAAGGACCGAAACCTCGACTGCCACTTTTTCTGTTGAGGTTTACTTGCTCTGGGCTGTGGCAAGGAAGAGTCCTTACCCTTGGACTGTTTTATGATTTCAGCCAATGGCTCACCAAACAGTCTGTCTCTAGATAATGGCAAGCTGGTTAAGCATTTTTTGGAACCAGCATCTGCTTTCCAGTCCTTTAACCATAAGGCTCTGCGCAAAACCACAGAATTGGCGGCCGCCATAGAGGTACGGCTCGTAGATTCTAGGACAGCATTGATAGCATAGGTCGCAAACGCAGACATTTGCGAAGTTAGGGACGCCACCTGCGGTACTGCTGGATGCATGATAGCATCCACCTGTGCCAGACCAGCTGAAATAGCTTGGAGTGCCCACACGGCCGCGAATGCTGGAGCAAACGACGCGCCGATAGCTTCATAGACAGATTTCAACCAAAGGTCCATCTGTCTGTCGTTGGCATCTTTAAGTGAAGCGCCATCCTCTACTGCGACTATAGATCTAGCCGCAAGCTTGGAAATTGGGGGATCCACCTTTGGACACTGGGTCCAGCGTTTGGCCACTTCAGAGGGAAAAGGATAACGGGTATCCTTAGAACGTTTAGAGAAACGCTTGTCTGGATGAGCGTCGTGCTTCTGGATTGATTCTCTGAAGTCAGAGTGGTCCAAAAAAGCACTTAATTTACGCTTGGGATACAGGAAATGAAACTTCTCCTGCTGTGCAGCTGCCTCCTCTGCAGAAGGGGCTGGGGGAGAAATATCCAACAGTCTATTAATTGCCGATATAAGGTCATTAACCATGGCGTCACCATCAGGGGCATCCAGATTGAGAGGGGCCTCAGGATTAGAATCCTGATCACCGTCCTCAGTCTCATCACAGAGAGACTCTTCTCGCTGAGACCCTGAGCAGTGTGATGACGTCGAGGGTCTTTCCCAGCGAGCTCGCTTAGGCTGCCTGGGACTGTCATCTGAGTCAGAGACTTCAGCTTGTGATGCTTGAGACCCCCTTGAAGTACGGATTAGTTCCAACTGAGGGGGACCGGAGAGCATAGACACAGCAGTGTCCATGGTCTGAGGAACTGGCCTGGCCTGCAAGGTCTCCAGGATTTTTGTCATAGTCACAGACATTTTATCAGCAAACACTGCAAAGTCTGTCCACGTCACCGGGGCAGGGTTCACAGGCGTCTCTGCCTGGGCTACCACCACAATAGGCTCTGGCTGACGAAGTGCCACTGGGACTGAACATTGCATACAATGTGAGTCATTGGAGCCTGCCGGTAGATCAGCCCCACATGCAGTACAAACAGTGTACACAGCCCGTGCCTTGGCAGCCTTGCGTTTTGCGGATGACATGTTGCTGCCTCCTCAGAGCAGTACAGGGTGTCCAGCCAAGAAGCGATCTTACAGTGCACTATATAAATATATATATATATATGGTACCAAGAAAAAAGTACACTAATATAACACTGAGGCACTAGAGGGGCCAGCACTACTGTGCTGCTTACCGCCCGCTTAGGAGCGGTGTGTGGACGCCAGAAATCCCTCTAGTCTGGGTCTCCCAGAGCCTGCTGCCTTTCCCCAGCCAGACCGCATGTGTAATGGCTGCCGGCGTCCTTGTGGAGAGGGGGGGCGGGCCCTGGGCGTACACCGACGAAGAGCGGGAAGTCTGCTTCCCCCTGTGCCTAGTGAGAGGGCTGGAGCATGTAAATAAAGCTCCAGCCCTCGGCTCTGTCAATTGAGCAGCGTCTCTCCCCTACCCTGATTGACAGGGTGGGGGCGGGAACGAAGCGGCGCTAGGCCGCAGAAGCCGGGGGCTAAAGTTAGAAGCGCCGCCGCCGTAAAAGCGCGGTCGGCGCAAAGTCCCCGGCGCACTACAAGTCGCAGCTGCGCCGCCGCTCCAGGAGCGGTCGGCGCAGTAGTTCCCAACATGAAACGTCACTCAGCAAAGCTGCAGTGACCTAACCCCAGCGCACAGCGCTACTGTCCCCGGCGCACTATAACGCTCAGCAAGCCTTGAGAGTGTCCGTGCCTGCCGGGGACACAGAGTACCTGAAAGTTGCAGGGCCTTGTCCCTGAACGGCACTCCCGCTCCAAATCCAGCAGGTTCTCTGGGTCTGTGGATGGAGCCCGGCCCCAGGGCTTGGGGGCCGGCAAGATCCCACTTCCACAGAGCCCTCCAGGGGATGTGGAAGGAAAACAGCATGTGGGCTCCAGCCTCTGTACCAGCAATAGGTACCTCAACCTTACAAGCACCACCGCGGGTGAGAAGAGAGCATGCTGGGGGCCCCATATGGGCCCTCTTTTCTTCCATCCGATATAGCCAGCAGCTACTGCTGACTACAAACAGTGGAGCTATGCGTGGATGTCTGACCTCCTTCGCACAAAGCAGAAAACTGGTGAGCCAGTGATCCCACTGGGGGTGTATAGCCAGAAGGGGAGGGGCCTTACACTTTTTAGTGTAGTTGCTTTGTGTGGCCTCCGGAGGCAGTGCTATACACCCAATCGTCTGGGTCTCCCAATAGAGCGCCGAAGAAATAACCTTTAATTCAAAAGTTACTAAAAAAACCCTATGACAATAGGTATAATATGTAACAAAAAGCCTCCGGGCAACAAATACAGCTGATCAACAAGACCAGAAATTGGCCTCAACATCCAATATAACTGGAGTGGCCTGACCTAGAGACGCCACCAATAGATGACAAAAAAACACAAGAATAACAAACAACAAAAAAAACATAAAGTAGTGTTTTTTCTATATCCCTAAAGGGACAGTGGTCACATGGATATACATACATAGAAAAACACAAAATAATCAACTCCATCTCACATTGACAGTGGTCATCAAGCCATGTGACCCCAAAATAACTCACATTGGCAGCACGTGCAAAAAATTGATACGACATTTATATTGGATGATGAGGCCAATTTTTGGTCTTGTTGATCAACTGTAATATTTGTTACCCGGAGGCTTTTTGTTACATATTATACCTATTATTATAGGGTTTGAATTAAAGGTTATATTTTAGCCCTTTATTTTCCTTTTTCATATCAAATTGTACATATGAGCAATTAAATAAATATTCTAGAGAGTCAGCAATAAGTATAAAGAGATATTCTTATCTTAGCAAGTTATCAGCTAATATACAAAAAGACTGACACTCGCAAAACGGCAATGTGAACAAGTGCATAACTGAACATGACATAAAATTACAAAAACAGACAGTTTGCGCTCTGAAATGCTAAAGCAGAAAAAGTATGAATGTAAGACTATAGACGTGCATTACTGCTAAAGGAAATCTAAGAAAAAATGAGATATTTAGCATAAAAAACAGCCATTTTAATATCTGCCCAGTCGCCAGGTCACGGCATACCTCATAACTGGGTAACTACTCTATATTAAAGCCTCTCTCTGGGTTTAAAAACCTACTGTGTATAGGCAGGCAAGTAGGAACCTGCTATAATGGATAAAATCACCTGCACGGTCAGAAGCGGCAACTGGGCAGATATAAAAAGAAGGGAATTTTGTTTACTTACCGTAAATTCCTTTTCTTCTAGCTCCTATTGGGAGACCCAGACAATTGGGTGTATAGCTTCTGCCTCCGGAGGCCACACAAAGTATTACACTTTAAAAAGTGTAACCCCTCCCCTCTGCCTATACACCCTCCCGTGGATCACGGGCTCCTCAGTTTTGGTGCAAAAGCAAGAAGGAGAAAACTTATAAATTGGTCTAGGGGAACTTCAATCCGAAGGATGTTCGGAGAACTGAAAACCATGAACCAAAAGAACAATTCAACATGAACATGTACACAAAAGAACAACCAGCCCGAAGGGAACAGGGGCGGGTGCTGGGTCTCCCAATAGGAGCTAGAAGAAGAAGGGAATTTTGTTTACTTACCGTAAATTCCTTTTCTTCTAGCTCCAATTGGGAGACCCAGACAATTGGGTGTATAGGCTATGCCTCCGGAGGCCGCACAAAGTATTACACTAAAAGTGTAAAGCCCCTCCCCTTCTGCCTATACACCCCCCGTGCTCCCACGGGCTCCTCAGTTTTGGTGCAAAAGCAAGAAGGAGGAAAAAATTATAAACTGGTTTAAAGTAAATTCAATCCGAAGGAATATCGGAGAACTGAAACCATTCAACATGAACAACATGTGTACACAAAAAATAGGGGCGGGTGCTGGGTCTCCCAATTGGAGCTAGAAGAAAAGGAATTTACGGTAAGTAAACAAAATTCCCTTCTTCTTTGTCGCTCCATTGGGAGACCCAGACAATTGGGACGTCCAAAAGCAGTCCCTGGGTGGGTACAATAATACCTCGTAATAGAGCCGTAAAACGGCCCCTTCCTACAGGTGGGCAACCGCCGCCTGAAGGACTCGTCTGCCTATGCTGGCATCCGCCGAAGCATAGGTATGCACCTGATAGTGTTTCGTGAAAGTGTGCAGGCTCGACCAGGTAGCCGCCTGACACACCTGCTGAGCCGTAGCCTGGTGCCTCAAAGCCCAGGACGCACCCACGGCTCTGGTAGAATGGGCCTTCAGCCCTGAGGGAACCGGAAGCCCAGCCGAACGGTAAGCTTCGAGAATTGGTTCCTTGATCCACCGAGCCAGGCTTGATTTGGAAGCCTGTGACCCTTTACGCTGGCCAGCGACAAGGACAAAGAGTGCATCCGAGCGGCGCAGGGGCGCCGTACGAGAAATGTAGAGTCTGAGTGCTCTCACCAGATCTAATCAAGTGCAAATCCTTTTCACATTGGTGAACTGGATGAGGACAAAAAGAGGGTAAGGAGATACCCTGATTGAGATGAAAGGGGGATACCACCTTAGGGAGAAATTCCGGAACCGGACGCAGAACCACCTTGCCCTGGTGAGACACCAGGAAAGGGGCTTTGCACGACAACGCTGCTAGCTCAGACACTCTCCGAAGTGAAGTGACTGCTACTAGGAAAACCACTTTCTGCGAAAGGCGTGAGAGAAATATCCCTCATAGGCTCGAATGGTGGTTTCTGAAGAACCATCAGCACCCTGTTCAGATCCCAGGGTTCTAACAGCCGTTTGTAAGGAGGAACGATGTGACAAACCCCCTGCAGGAACGTGCGTACCTGTGGAAGTCTGGCTAGGCGCTTCTGGAAAAACACAGAGAGCGCTGAGACTTGTCCCTTAAGGGAGCCGAGCGACAAACCCTTTTCCCGTCCAAATTGAAGGAGGGACAGAAAAGGGGGCAAGGCAAATGGCCAGGGAGAAAAACCCCGAGCAGAGCACCACGACAGGAATATTTTCCACGTCCTGTGGTAGATCTTGGCGGACGTTGGTTTCCTAGCCTGTCTCATAGTGGCAATGACCTCTTGAGATAATCCTGAAGACGCTAGGATCCAGGACTCAATGGCCACACAGTCAGGTTGAGGGCCGCAGAATTCAGATGGAAAAACGGCCCTTGAGACAGCAAGTCTGGTCGGTCTGGTAGTGCCCACGGTTGGCCGACCGTGAGATGTCACAGATCCGGGTACCACGACCTCCTCGGCCAGTCTGGAGCGACGAGGATGACGCGGCGGCAGCCGGCCCTGATCCTGCGTAACACTCTGGGCAACAGTGCCAACGGAGGGAACACGTAAGTGAGCTGAAACTGCGACCAGTCCTGAACTAAGGCGTCTGCCCCATAGCTCTGGGATCTTGAGACCGTGCCATGAACGTCGGTACCTTGTTGTTGTGCCGGGACGCCATTAGGTCGACGTCCGGCATACCCCAGCGGCAACATATCTCCTGAAACCCGTCCTGGTGAAGGGACCATTCCCCTGCGTTCATGCCCTGGCGACTGAGAAAGTCTGCTCCCCAGTTTTCTACGCCTGGGATGTGAACTGCGGATATGGTGGAGGCTGTGGCTTCCACCCACAGTAGAATCCGCCGGACTTCCTGGAAGGCTTGCCGACTGCGTGTCCCGCCTTGGTGGTTGATGTATGCCACCGCTGTGGAGTTGTCCGACTGAATTCGGATCTGCTTGCCTTCCAACCACTGCTGGAACGCGTTTAGGGCCAGATACACTGCCCTGATCTCCAGAACATTGATCTGAAGCGAGGACTCTTGCTGAGTCCACGTACCCTGAGCCCTGTGGTGGAGAAAAACTGCTCCCCACCCTGACAGACTCGCGTCCGTCGTGACCACCGCCCAGGATGGGAGTAGGAAGGAATTCCCCCTCGATAATGAAGTGGGAAGAAGCCACCACCGAAGGGAAGCTTTGATTGCCTGAGAGAGGGAGACGTTCCTGTCGAGGGACGTCGGTTTCCTGTCCCATTTGCGTAGGATGTCCCATTGAAGAGGACGCAGGTTAAACTGCGCGAAAGGGGCTGCCTCCATTGCTGCCACCATCTTCCCGAGGAAGTGCATGAGGCGCCTCAAGGGGAGTGACTGACCTTGAAGGAGAGATTGCACCCCCGTCTGTAGTGAACGCTGCTTGTTCAGCGGAAGCTTCACTATCGCTGAGAGGGTATGAAACTCCATGTCAAGATATGTCAGCGATTGGGCCGGTGTCAGATTTGACTTTGGAAAATTGATGATCCACCCGAAACTCTGTAGAGTCTCTAGAGTAGCGTTGAGGCTGTGCTGGCATGCCTCCTGGAAGCCTTGACTAGCGGAGCGTCTAAGTAAGGGATCACCGAGTGACCTTGGCAGTGGAGGACCGCGACTACTGTAGCCATGACCTTGGTGAAAACCCGGGGGGCTGTCGGTAAGTAAACAAAATTCCCTTCTTCTTTTTCGCTCCTAATTGGGAGACCCAGACAATTGGGACGTCCAAAAGCAGTCCCTGGGTGGGTAAAATAATACCTCGCGATCGGGCTGTCAGGCAGCCCTTTCTTACAGGTGGGCCACCGCCGCCTGCAGGACTTGTCTACCTAGGCTGGCATCCGCCGAAGCGTAGGTATGCACCTGATAATGCTTGGTGAAAGTGTGCAGACTCGACCAGGTAGCCGCCTGGCACACCTGCTGAGCCGTAGCCTGATGCCGTAATGCCCAGGACGCACCCACGGCTCTGGTAGAATGGGCCTTCAGTCCAGAAGGAGTCGGAAGCCCAGCAGAACGGTAGGCGTGAAGAATTGGTTCCTTGATCCACCGCGCAAGGGTGGATTTGGAAGCTTGCGACCCTTTATGCTGACCAGCGACCAGGATAAAGAGTGCATCCGAACGGCGCAGAGGCGCCGTGCGGGAAATGTAGATCCTGAGTGCTCTCACCAGGTCCAACAGATGCAAACCCTTTTCAAATTGGTGAACTGGATGCGGACACAAAGATGGTAAAGTGATATCCTGATTGAGATGAAAGGAAGATACCACCTTGGGAAGAAACTCTGGAATTGGACGCAGTACTACCTTGTCTTGGTGAAACACCAGGAAGGGAGATTTGCAAGATAACGCCGCCAGCTCTGACACTCTCCGAAGAGACGTGACCGCCACCAGAAAAGCCACTTTCTGTGAAAGCCGAGAAAAGGAAATCTCCTTCATAGGCTCGAAAGGTGGCTTCTGGAGAGCAATCAGAACTTTGTTCAGATCCCAGGGTTCCAATGGTCGCTTGTAAGGGGGAATGATATGACAAACCCCTTGCAGGAACGTGCGTACCTTAGGAAGTCGCGCCAGGCGCTTCTGAAAGAATACGGATAGCGCAGAGACTTGTCCTTTAAGGGAGCTAAGCGACAAACCTTTTTCCAACCCAGACTGCAGGAAGGAAAGAAAAATAGGCAATGCAAATGGCCAGGGAGAAACTCCCTGAGCAGAGCACCAAGATAAGAATATCTTCCACGTTCTGTGGTAGATCTTGGCGGAGGATGGTTTCCTAGCCTGTCTCATGGTGGCAACAACATCATGAGATAAACCTGAGGTCCCTAGGATCCAGGACTCAATGGCCACACAGTCAGGTTCAGGGCCGCAGAATTCAGATGGAAAAACGGCCCTTGAGACAGCAAGTCTGGACGGCCTGGTAGCGCCCACGGTTGTCCTACCGTGAGATGCCACAGATCCGGGTACCACGACCTCCTTGGCCAGTCTGGAGCGACGAGAATGGCGCAACGGCAGTCGGACCTGATTTTGCGGAGCACTCTGGGCAACAATGCCAGAGGTGGGAACACATAAGGTAGTCGGAACTGCGACCAATCCTGAACTAAGGCGTCTGCCGCCAGAGCTCGGTGATCGTGAGACCGTGCCATGAAAACCGGGACCTTGTTGTTGTGCCGTGACGCCATCAGGTCGACGTCCGGCATCCCCCAGCGGCGACAGATCTCCTGAAACACGTCCGGGTGAAGGGACCATTCCCCTGCGGCCATGCCCTGGCGACTGAGAAAGTCTGCTTCCCAGTTTTCCACGCCTGGGATGTGAACTGCGGATATGGTGGATGCTGTGTTTTCCACCCACGTCAGAATCCGCTGGACTTCTTGAAAGGCTTGTCGACTGCGTGTTCCCCCTTGGTGGTTGATGTACGCCACCGCTGTGGAATTGTCCGACTGAATCCGGATCTGCTTGCCCTCCAGCCACTGTTGGAAGGCTCGCAGAGCAAGATAGACTGCTCTGATTTCCAGAACATTGATCTGAAGGGTGGACTCTCTCTGAGTCCACGTACCCTGAGCCCTGTGGTGAAGAAACACTGCTCCCCACCCTGATAGGCTCGCATCTGTCGTGACCACCGCCCAGGATGGGGGTAGGAACGACTTTCCTTTTGACAATGAGGTGGGAAGAAGCCACCATCGGAGAGAGTCCTTGGTAGCCTGAGAGAGGGAGACATCCCTGTCGAGGGACGTCGACTTCCCGTCCCATTGGCGGAGAATGTCCCATTGTAGAGGGCGCAGATGAAACTGCGCGAAAGGGACTGCTTCCATTGCTGCCACCATCTTCCCTAGGAAATGCATGAGGCGCCTCAAGGAGTGGGACTGGTTCTGCAGGAGAGATTGCACCCCTGTCTGCAGAGAGCACTGCTTGTCCAGTGGAAGCTTCACTATCGCTGAGAGAGTATGAAACTCCATGCCAAGATATGTTAGTGATTGGGTCGGGGTTAGATTTGACTTTGAAAAGTTGATAATCCACCCGAAACTCTGGAGAGTCTTCAGTGCCACGTTCAGACTGTGTTGGCATGCCTCTTGAGAGGGTGCCTTTATAAGTAGATCATCCAAATACGGGATCACGGAGTGACCCTGCGAGTGCAGGACAGCTACTACTGCTGCCATGACCTTGGTGAAGACCCGAGGGTCTGTGGCCAGCCCGAAAGGTAACGCTACGAACTGCAGGTGTTCGCTTTCTATAACGAAGCGTAGAAAACGCTGATGCTCTGGCGCAATCGGCACGTGAAGATAAGCATCTTTGATGTCTATTGATGCTAAGAAATCTCCTTGAGACATTGAGGCTATGACGGAGCGGAGAGATTCCATCCGGAACCTCCTGGTTTTTACGTGTTTGTTGAGCAACTTTAGATCCAGGACGGGCCGAAAGGACCCGTCCTTCTTTGGCACCACAAACAGATTGGAGTAAAAACCGTGACTTCGTTCCTGAAGAGGAACGGAAGTCACCACTCCTTCCGCCTTTAGAGCGGCCACCGCCTGCAGCAGAGCATCGGCTCGGTCGGGCGGTGGGGAGGTTCTGAAGAAACGAGTTGGAGGACGAGAGCTGAACTCTATCCTGTACCCGTGAGACAGAATGTCCCTCACCCAACGGTCTTTGACCTGTGACAGCCAAATGCCGCCAAAGCGGGAGAGCCTGCCACCGACCGAGGATGCGGAGAGAGGATGCTGAAAGTCATGAGGAAGCCGTCTTGGTAACGGTTCTTCCTGCTGTCTTTTTTGGGCGTGACTGAGTTCGCCAAGAATCTGAGCCTCTCTGATCCTTTTGAGTCCTTTTGGACGAGGAGAATTGGGACCTGCCTGAGCCTCGAAAGGACCGAAAACCAGACTGACCCCTCCTTTGTTGGGGCTTGTTTTGTCTGTGTTGAGGTAAGGATGAGTCCTTACCCTTGGAGTGTTTAATGATTTCATCCAAATGCTACCCAAACAATCGGTCACGAGAAAAGGGCAAACTGGTTAAGCACTTCTTGGAAGCAGAATCTGCTTTCCATTCTCTCAACCACAGGGCTCTGCGCAAAACCACGGAGTTGGCTGACGCCACCGCCGTACGGCTCGTAGAGTCCAGGACAGCATTAATCGCGTAAGACGCGAATGCAGACATTTGAGAGGTCAATGGTGCCACCTGCGGGGCAGATGTACGTGTGACCGAGTCGACTTGTATAAGCCCAGCTGAAATAGCTTGCAGTGCCCATACGGCTGCGAAAGCTGGCGCCAACGACGCTCCAATAGCTTCATAGATGGATTTCAGCCAGAGCTCCATCTGCCTGTCAGTGGCATCTTTAAGTGCCGCTCCATCTTCTACTGCAACTAAGGATCTAGCTGCAAGCCTGGAGATTGGAGGGTCCACCTTGGGACACTGGGTCCAACCCTTGACCACGTCAGGGGGAAAAGGATAGCGTGTATCTTTAAGCCGTTTAGAAAACCGCTTCTCAGGATAAGCGTGGTGTTTCTGGATTGCATCTCTAAAGGCAGAGTGGTCCAGAAAAGTGCTTAATTTACGCTTGGGATATCTGAAATGGAATTTCTCCTGCTGTGAAGCTGCCTCCTCCTCAGTAGGAGCTGGCGGAGAAATATCTAACATCCTATTGATGGACGCTATAAGATCATTCACTATGGCGTCACCATCCGGTGTATCCAGATTGAGAGCGGACCCAGGATCAGAATCTTGATCAGTTACATCCGCCTCATCACCCATAAATTCGTCCCGCTGGGATCCTGACCAGTGAGACGAAGTTGAGGGCCCCTCATAACGAGCCCGCTTAGGTTGTCTGGGACTGTCGTCCGAGTCAGAATCGTCACCCTGGGGTGCATGTGACACCCCCGGAGCTTGGAAGTGTTCCAGCTGAGGGGGACCAGGGAGCAATGATGCCACAGTGTCCATGGTCTGAGTTACAGGTCTAGACTGCAATGTTTCAAGAATCTTTGACATGGTCATAGACAATCTGTCAGCAAAAGCTGCAAACTCCGTTCCTGTCACCTGGACAGCATTCACAGGTGGTACACCCTGGGTCACGTCCAGCAGAGGCCCCGGCTGTGCAAGTTGCACAGGGGCCGAGCACTGCACACAATGGGGGTCAGTGGAACCTGCCGGTAGAGCAGCCCCACATGCGGTACAGGCAGCATATAATGTCTGTGCCTTGGCACCCTTGCGTTTTGCGGACGACATGCTGTTGCCCCCTTGTAATCTAGGAGGGGGTATAGCCGAGAATCACCAGCGACCGTACAGTACAAAGTATTTGCAAACACAAAATACTCAGTATACAAACGGCACAAGTGGGGGTGAGCCCTTGAGGCTGCTTACCGCCCGCTGAACAGCGGGTATGAGGCCGTAGAATCCCGTGTCTGGGTCTCCCCGTCTCCCCTCTGCAGCTCAGCGTGCAGGCAGGAATGGCTGCCGGCGTTCTGTGAAGAGGGGCGGACCGTGGGCGTGCCACAAACAAAGAGCGGGAAACTGCGTCCTACTGTGCCTGGTGTGAGGGCTGGAGTATGTAAAAACGACTCCAGCCCTCAGTGCTGATGCTCCGTACAGCGTCCCGCCCTCCTCCTGACTGGCAGGTGCGGAGGCGGGAACGAACGAACTAGGCCGCAAAAGCCGGGGACTGTAGTAATAAGCGCGGCCGTGATATATGCACGGCCAGCGCGGAAGTCCCCGGCGCACCACAAGTCCCAGCCGCGTCGCAGTCCCAGCGGCCGGCGCGACCGTTCTCCCTGGGTCTACCCACTCAGCTAAGCTGAAGTGAGGAAATGGCACAAGCGCAGCAGCGCTGTTGTCCCCGGCGCACTAACACACCCAGCAATGCTGCGGTGTGCGCGCGTATGCACAGGGACACAGAGTACCTTGACGGAGCAGGGCTATGTCCCTGACGATACTCAGCTCCATATCCAGCGGCTTCTCCAGGGGCTGCGGATGGAGCACGGTCTCAGTGCCTGGAGACCGGTAAAATCCCACTTCACCCAGAGCCCAAATGGGGGTGGGGAAGGAATCAGCATGTGGGCTCCAGCCTCCGTACCCGCAATGGGTACCTCAACCTTAACAAGCACCACCGACAGAAAGTGGGGTGAGAAGGGAGCATGCTGGGGACCCTTGTATGGGTCCTCTTTTCTTCCATCCGACATAGTCAGCAGCTGCTGCTGACTAAACAGTGGAGCTATGTGTGCGTGTCTGACCTCCTTCGCACAAAGCAAAAAACTGAAGGACCCGTGCTCCCACGGGGGGGTGTATAGCCAGAAGGGGAGGGGCCTTACACTTTTAAGTGTAGTACTTTGTGCGGCCTCCGGAGGCAGTAGCTATACACCCAATTGTCTGGGTCTCCCAATTAGGAGCGAAAAAGAAAGAATACCTCAATAAAAAGAGCCGAAACGGCCCCCTCTTACAGGTGGGCAACCGCCGCCTGAAGGACTCGCCTACCTAAACTGGCGTCTGCCGAAGCATAGGTATGCACTTGATAGTGTTTCGTGAAAGTGTGCAGACTAGACCACGTAGCTGCCTGACACACCTGCTGAGCCGTAGCCCGGTGCCGTAATGCCCAGGACGCACCCACGGCTCTGGTAGAATGGGCTTTCAGCCCTGAAGGAAGCGGAAGCCCAGAAGAACGGAAGGCTTCGAGAATCGGTTCCTTGATCCACCGAGCCAAGGTTGACTTGGAAGCCTGCGAACCCTTACGCTGGCCAGCGACAAGGACAAAGAGCGCATCTGAACGACGCAGGGGCGCCGTGCGAGACACGTAGAGTCGGAGTGCTCTCACCAGGTCTAAGGAGTGCAAATCCTTTTCACATTGGTGAATTGGATTAGGGCAGAATGAAGGTAAGGAGATATCCTGATTGAGATGAAAAGGAGATACCACCTTAGGGAGAAATTCCGGAACAGGACGCAGAACCACCTTATCCTGGTGAAACACCAGGAAGGGGGCTTTGCATGACAGCGCTGCAAGCTCAGATACTCTCCGGAGTGATGTAACTGCCACTAGAAAGGCCACCTTCTGCGAAAGACGTGATAAAGAGACATCCCGCAGCGGCTCGAAAGGTGGTTTCTGAAGAGCCGTTAGCACCCTGTTAAGGTCCCAAGGTTCCAGCGGACGCTTGTAAGGTGGGACTATGTGGCAAACTCCCTGCAGGAACGTGCGGACCTGCGGAAGCCTGGCTAGGCGCTTTTGAAAAAATACGGAGAGCGCCGATACTTGGCCCTTGAGAGAGCCGAGTGACAAACCCTTGTCCATTCCGGATTGAAGGAATGAAAGAAAAGTGGGTAAGGCAAACGGCCATGGAGTAAAACCGTTATCCGAGCACCAGGATAAGAAGATTTGCCAAGACCTGTAATAGATCTTGGCGGACGTTGGTTTCCTGGCCTGTCTCATGGTGGCAATGACATCCTGAGATAACCCTGAAGACGCTAGGACTCAATGGCCACACAGTCAGGTTGAGGGCCACAGAATTCAGATGGAAAAACGTCCCTTGTGACAGCAAGTCTGGGCGGTCTGGAAGCGCCCACGGTTGACCCACCGTGAGATGCCACAGATCCGGGTACCACGACCGCCTCGGCCAGTCTGGAGCGACGAGAATGGCGCGACGGCAGTCGGACCTGATCTTGCGTAACACTCTGGGCAGCATCGCCAGAGGAGGAAACACATAAGGCAGTCGAAACTGCGACCAATCTTGAACTAACGCGTCCGCCGCCAGAGCTCTGTGATCTTGAGACCGAGCCATGAATGCCGGGACTTTGTTGTTGTGCCGTGACGCCATGAGATCGACGTCCGGCGTTCCCCAGCGGCGACAGATCTCTCTAAACACGTCTGGGTGTAGAGACCATTCCCCCGCATCCATGCCTTGACGACTGAGAAAATCTGCTTCCCAGTTTTCTACGCCCGGGATGTGAACTGCGGAGATGGTGGAGGCTGTGGCTTCCACCCACTGCAGAATCCGCCGGACTTCCTGGAAGGCTTGACGACTGCGAGTGCCGCCTTGGTGGTTGATGTATGCGACGGCAGTGGCGTTGTCCGACTGGATACGGATCTGTCTGCCCTCCAGCCACCGATGGAAAGCCAATAGGGCTAGATACACTGCCCTTATTTCCAGAACATTGATCTGAAGGGAAGACTCTATCGGAGTCCAGGTTCCCTGAGCCCTGTGGTGGAGAAACACCGCTCCCCACCCTGACAGGCTCGCGTCCGTGGTGACCACAGCCCAGGTTGGGGGTAGGAAGGATTTTCCCTGCGATAGAGAATTGGGAAGGAGCCACCACTGAAGAGACGTCTTGGTTGCAAGGGAAAGAGAGACGTTCCTAAATAGGGAAGTCGACCTCCTGTCCCATTTGCGGAGAATGTCCCATTGGAGTGGCCTCAGATGGAATTGCGCGAACGGCACTGCCTCCATCGCTGCCACCATCTTCCCCAGGAAGTGCATGAGGCGCCTCAAGGGGTGTGACTGACCCCGAAGAAGAGATTGCACCCCTGCCTGCAGAGAAAGCTGTTTGTCCAGCGGTAGCTTGCCTACCGCTGACTGTGTATGAAACTCCATCCCGAGGTAAGTCAGTGATTGGGTCGGTGTCAACTTGGATTTCGGGAAGTTGTTGATCCACCCGAACTGCTGGAGAGTCGCCAGAGCGACGGTAAGGCTGTGTTGACACGCCACCCGAGAAGGTGCCCTGACTAGGAGATCGTCTAAGTAGGGAATCACCAAGTGGCCCTGAGAGTGTAGGACCGCCACAACGGATGCCATGACTTTGGTGAAAACACGTGGGGGCTTTCGCCAGGCCGAAAGGCAATGCCACGAACTGAAGGTGTTCGTCCCCGATGGCGAAACGCAAGAAGCGTTGATGTTCGGGTGCAATCGGCACGTGGAGATAAGCATCCTTGATGTCGATCGATGCTAGGAAGTCTCCTTGTGACATCGAGGCGATGACCGAGCGGAGAGATTCCATCCGAAACCGTCTGGTTCTCACATGTCTGTTGAGTAGTTTGAGGTCCAGAACGGGACGGAATGACCCGTCCTTTTTCGGCACCACGAACAAGTTGGAGTAAAAGCCGCGACCACGTTCCTGAGGAGGGACGGGGATCACAACTCCTTCTGTCTTCAGAGCGTCCACAGCCTGAAAAAGTGCGTCGGCCTGAGCGGGGGGCGGAGAGGTTCTGAAGAAACGAGCCGGAGGACGAGAGCTGAACTCTATCCTGTAACCCTGAGACAGAATGTCTCTAACCCATCGGTCTTGAACATGTGGCCACCAGGCGTCGCAAAAGCGGGAGAGCCTGCCACCGACCGAGGATGCGGCTCGGGGATGCCAAGAGTCATGAGGAGGCCGCCTTGGAGGCAGAGCCTCCTGCGGCCTTTTGGGGGCGTGACTTGGACCGCCACGCATAGGAGTTCCTCTGGCCTTTCTCCGGCCTGCTGGATGAAGAGGATTGGGGCTTGGCGGAGGGACGAAAGGACCGAAACCTTGATTGTATTTTCCGCTGCTGAGGTCTCTTAGGTTTGGACTGGGGTAAGGAGGAGTCCTTTCCCTTGGATTCCTTAATAATCTCATCCAATCGTTCGCCAAACAAGCGGTCGCCAGAAAACGGCAAACCGGTTAAAAACCTCTTGGATGCCGAGTCTGCCTTCCATTCGTGAAGCCACATGGCCCTGCGGACTGTCACAGAGTTAGCGGATGCCACCGCTGTACGGCTAGCAGAGTCTAGGACTGCGTTCATGGCGTAGGAAGAAAAAGCTGACGCTTGAGAAGTCAGAGACGCAACCTGCGGAGCAGAATTACGTGTGACAGCATTAATCTCAGCCAGATAGGCTGAGATAGCTTGGAGTGCCCACAAGGCTGCAAAGGCCGGGGCAAAAGACGCGCCCGTGGCTTCATAGATGGACTTCACCAGGAGCTCTATCTGCCTGTCAGTGGCATCCTTTAGCGATGAGCCATCTGCAACCGATACCACAGATCTAGCCGCCAGTCTAGAGACTGGAGGATCCACCTTGGGACATTGAGCCCAACCCTTAACTACTTCAGAAGGGAAGGGGTAACGTGTGTCAGTGAGGCGCTTAGTAAAGCGCTTGTCCGGAACCGCTCTGGGCTTCTGGACAGCGTCTCTGAAGTTAGAGTGATCGAAAAACGCACTACGTGTACGTTTAGGGAACCAAAACTGGTGTTTCTCCTGCTGAGACGCCGACTCCTCCACAGTAGGAGGCGGGGGAGAGAGATCTAACACCTGGTTGATGGACGAGATAAGATCATTTACTAAGGCGTCCCCTTCAGGTGTATCAAGGTTGAGGGCGACGTCAGGGTCAGCGCCCTCAGCTGCGACGTCCGCCTCGTCCTCCAGCGAGTCCTCAAGCTGGGAACCCGAGCAGCGTGAAGAAGTCGGGGAAGATTCCCAGCGAGCTCGCTTAGCCTGTCTAGGACTGTGGTCCGGGCAGGAGTCCTCCACGTGAGACCTAGGGCCCAACCTGGGAGCGTGCTGCAGTGCGGACCGAGAGGGGCCTGGAGGTGATGATCCAACAGGGGCCGGGGCCTGTGTAAGGACCGGTCTGGACTGCAAAGCTTCTAGCAGCTTGGCAGACCATTTGTCCATAGACTGAGCCATGGATTGTGAAAGTGACTCAGAGAGTTTCTCAGCAAAAGAGGCGAACTCTGTCCCTGCCGCCTGGACAGGGGGAGCAGGGGGGTCTACATGAGCCGAGGGGCCCACTAGTGACCGAGGCTCCGGCTGAGCAAGCGAAACAGGGGTCGAGCATTGCTCACAGTGAGGGTAGGTGGAACCCGCAGGTAACATAGCCCCACAAGAGGTACAGGCCGCAAAAAAATCCTGTGCCTTAGCACCCTTGCTCCTTGTGGACGACATGCTGTTGTCTCCCAGGAGAGTGATCACTGAGGGTATATAGGAAAGGGTATACAGCCCGACCGAACAGAAATATATATATAAATACGTAACTATTCCGGCACTCTAGGGGGACCAGCACCGGGTGACCGGTGTGGCTTACCGACCGCTAAAAAGCGGAGTGTGTGTCCTCCAGATTCCCTGCCTTAGGTCTCCCCGAGCTGCAGAGCTCTTCCCTGAGAATCCTCCACCGGCAGAATGCCAAAAAATGGCTGCCGGAGCTCTAAGGAAAGGAGTGGAGCCGTGGGCGGCGCCAGGAAAAGTGCGGGAATCTGGGGTCCCCACAGTGATCAGTGAGGGGGGAGGAAACATACAGGATGCTCCGGCCCTCACATCCGACGTCAGGTCGGCAGTCCCGCCCTTACCCCTGACAGGCAGGCCCGGGGGCGGGATTTTTGCTACTAGGCCGCGATGAAGCCGGGGACTAAATTTAAGACCGCGGCCGACAAGCAGGCGCGGTCGGCGCGGAAGTCCGCCGGCCTTCTCAATTCAGCAGCTGCTGCAGCGTCCGGGAAGAAGGCGCTCCCTGCACAGTCCCCATGGGGACACAGAGTACCTTAGAGTTGCAGGGCCCGGTCCCTGAGGATGACTAGACTCCGGTCCGTCAGATTCCCACAGGGGCTGCGGAGGGAGCACGGTCCCAGTAAATGGATGACCGGTCAGGATCCCACTTCTCCCAGAGCCGCTAAGGGATGGTGAAGGAGACGGCATGAGGCTCCGGCCTTTGTACCCGCAATGGGTACCTCAACCTTAACAACACCGCCGACGTAGTGGGATGAGAAGGGAACATGCCGGGGGCCCCGTGGGGGCCCTCTTTTCTTCCAACCGATATAACTAAAATGAGAATGCATGAGTGGATGTGTGCCTCCTTCCACACAAAGCATAAAACTGAGGAGCCCGTGATCCACGGGAGGGTGTATAGGCAGAGGGGAGGGGTTACACTTTTTAAAGTGTAATACTTTGTGTGGCCTCCGGAGGCAGAAGCTATACACCCAATTGTCTGGGTCTCCCAATGGAGCGACAAAGAAAATGGATTTTTCTGTACTCACCGTAAAATCGTTATCTCTTAGCCATCATTGGGGGACACAGGACCATGGGTGTCATGCTGCCTATCCATAGGAGGACACTAAGTAGATGCAAAAGCATAGCTCCTCCTCTGCAGTATACACCCCCTGGCCGGGCCAGGCAACCTCAGTTTTAGTACAAGCAGTAAGAGAAAAACCAGTAAAAACTTCTCAACAAAGGAACATGAGAAAAGAAGATTCATAACCAAATAAGGTACTGAGCAAACCAAGGCCCAACAGGGCAACAGGGTGGGTGCTGTGTCCCCCAATGATGGGTAAGAGAAAACGATTTTACGGTGAGTACACAAAAATCCATTTTTCTCTGACGCCTCATTGGGGGACACAGGACCATGGGATGTCCTAAAGCAGTCCAAGGATGGGAAAAATAAAAAACAAGACAACGCAACCCAAGGACTATGAACCAGTCGCAGACAGCCTGGAGCACCTACTGAGAGAGGTGCTCTACTGCCGTTTGCAGAATTTTCCTACCCAGATTTGCCTCGGCTGAAACCTGGGTATGGACTCTGTAATGCTTTGAAAATGTATGTAGGCTAGACCAGGTCGCAGCCTTACACACCTGTTCCACTGAAGCCTGATGCAGAATGTCCCACGAAGCGCAAACTGCTCGCGTGGAATGAGCCCGCAGCCCACTAGGAATGGGCTTGAGTTGCAAGCGGTAGACTTCCTGGATCGCAGAGCGAATCCAGCGAGCCAGCGTCGCCTTTGAAGCTGCCTGTCCCTTTTTAGACCCCTCAGGAATGACAAACAAAGAGTCCGTTTTCCTAAAGGGGGCTGTCCTGGATATGTAATATCTGAGAGCTCTGACGAGGTCTAATGAATGCAGAGACCTTTCCACCCTATGAACTGGGTGTGGACAAAAGGAAGGCAGAACAATGTCCTCGTTCAAATGAAACTAGGTAGGAACCTTTGGAAGAAAATCCGGAAGGGGGCGCAGAACCACCTTCTCCTGGTGAAAGATCAGAAAAGGCTTGCGGCAAGAGAGTGCTGCCAGCTCCGAAACCCGTCTGATGGACGTAATTGCCACCAGGAATGTTACCTTCCAGGACAGAAGAGCAAGGGAGGATTCCTTGAGAGGTTCAAAGGGAGACCTCTGGAGACTGTCCAGAACGAGGTTGAGGTCCCATGGGTCCAGCGGCCATTTGTACGAGGGAACTAGATGGGAAGCGCCCTGGAGGAAGGTCTTGACTTGCAGTTTTTGAGCCAGGCGGCATTGGTAGAAGATTGAGAGCGCTGAGATCTGCCCTTTAAGGGAACTGAGAGCCAACCCCGCTTGCAAGCCAGACTGTAGAAAGTCGAGAATTCTGGGGATGGCCAGAGGCATAGGCTGCACGTTAGTTTCCCTGCACCATGAAAGGAAGATTTTTCACGTACGGTGGTAAATGCGGGATGAAGCAGGCTTTCGGGCGCTGATCATGGTGGAAATAACCGCGGGGGGAGAATCCCGCTCTTGTTAATACCCAGGTCTCAATGGCCATGCCGTCAGCTTCAGGGCTCTGGAGTTCTGATGGGAAATGGGCCCTTGGGTCAGCAAGTCTGGGATGTCTGGAAGGCGCCACGGTGCATCTGTGAGCATTGGAATTAATTTGGCGTACCAGGCGCGCCTGGGCCAGTCCGGTGCTATCAGTATCACCGGGACGCCCTCTGCCTTGATCTTCCTCATTACCCGCGGCAGCAGGGATAGAGGTGGAAATATGTAAGGCAGGCGTAATTGGTGCCAGAAGCAGACTAGAGCATCCGCGCCGATGGACTGCGGGTCGTGTGACCTGGCTATGAACGCGGGTACCTTTGCATTCAACCTTGAGGCCATTAGGTCCACGTCTGGTGTGCCCCAGCGAGTGCAGATGTGTAGAAACACATCTGGGTGGAGAGACCATTCTCCGGCGGCCAGGTCTTGGCGACTTAGAAAGTCTGCTGCCCAGTTCTCTACCCCCGGTATGTGTACCGCTGATATCACTGATCCCGACGATTCGGCCCAGCTGAGGATCTTGTGGGCCTCGAGATAAGCCGCTTTGCTGCGGGTGCCCCCCTGCCGATTGATATAGGCTACAGCTGTCGCCTTCTCCGATTGGACTCGAATCTGACGACCCGCTAGCAGAGGGAAGAAAGCTCTGAGCGCGAGGAATATCGCGCGGAGTTCTAGGATGTTTATGGAAAGACTCCTGGGGCATCCAACGTCCTTGAGCAGTGTGGTGCCGGTACACTGCTCCCCAGCCTAGGAGGCTGGCATCCGTGGTCAGGACCAGCCAGTTCACTGGGAGAAAAGATCTCCCCTTCGATAGGAATGAGGACCGAAGCCACCAGCGGAGTGCGTACCTGACTGAAGGCGTCAGGTGAAGATGTTTGTCCAGGGAGAAGCGGCTCTTCTCCCAGGCCGCTAGAAGGGCTAGCTGCAGTGGGCGGAGGTGCAGTTGAGCAAAGGGTACTGCTTCCATAGCTGACACCATCCTGCCGAGCACTTTCATGCTGAATCGAATGGAGCGAGACGGAGGACGTAGAAGGCAGCATACCGCTCGTTGAAGAGCGATCGACTTGTCCTGAGGGAGCAGGATCAAGCCCTGACGGGTGTCCAGGGAAATGCCCAGGAAGGTGATAGATCGTGACGGGATCGGGGATGATTTGTCCAGATTCACTAGCCACCCTAAGCGGGATAGGGTGTCCACAGTGATCTGTACGCTGGTTGAGCAGTCGCGGAAGGAGGGGGCCTTGATGAGGAGGTCGTCCAAGTAAGGGAGAACGACTACTCCCCTGGCGTGAAGGACGCTCATGGCGGCCGCCATGACTTTGGTGAAGACCCTTGGTGCGGTGGCAAGGCCAAAGGATAGAACTACGAATTGAAAGTGGGAGTCCTGAATTGCGAAACGGAGGAACTTTTGGTGATCTGGGGTGATGGGTATGTGCAGGTACGCGTCCTTGATGTCTATGGAGGCGAGGAATTCCCCTTCGACCATGGATGCAATAATGGACCTTAGGGACTCCATTCTGAATCTCCGTACGTGCCCATGTTTGTTTAGGTGTTTGAGGTCCAGGATGGGTCGAACTGACCCATCCTTTTTGGGGACCACAAAGAGGTTGGAATAAAAAACCCCGAACTTCTCGTCATCTGGGACAGGTATTATCACTCCTGCTGTTTGGAGCGAGTGGATTGCTGAGAAAAAAGCTTTGCGTCGTTTTCGAGTCTTTGGGGGGTTTGAGAGAAAGAACCGACTCGGGGGTCGGGTCCGAAATTCTATGTGGTAACCGGAAGACACAAGGTCTCGCACCCATATGTCGTCTGAGGCGGCAGCCCAGATGTGATGAAAGAGCCGCAGTCGACCTCCTACAATGAGTGTGTCTTCCGGGGCGCCGAAGGAGTCATGAGGGGGGAAAACGTCGTGCCCGAGTCTCCTTAATCCTGGACTGTTTCGGTCTAGGCTGCCGTGATGAAGTGGGTTTCGGGGAGAGCTGAGAAGGTCGGTCCCTGCGTAGTTCGCGGCTGGTTGCGGGGATAGCACGGGATGTCGACCAACCAAATGAGTTCCGAAAGGAGCGGAACGAGGACTATGGATGTCTGGTGAAGGTCGTCCTGGGCTTCAGCTAAGGAAGGGAGGTACTCTTTCCTCTCGTGGCGTCAGAAATGAGCCTGTCAGACGTTCGCCAAACAATCGGTCTGGAAAAAAGGGAAGGCCCGTGAGAGACTTCTTGGGAGGCAGAGTCCGCTCGCCATTGTCGGAGCCAGAGAGCTCTACGGATGGCTATGGTATTTGAGGCAACAAACGCTGTGCTGTCAGCAGCGTCCATGGAGGCCTGCATGAGGTACTCCACCGCAGCGGCAATTTGAGCTGTTACCTCTGTGAAGGTATGAGTGAACTGGGATTCCTCAAGCGAAGTGTTAAGAGCTTCTGCCCAGACCGAGATCGCCGACCCACACACTGGCAAAGGAGGGCGAGAGGGGGGAACCCGCAGCCTCAAAAGCAGAGCGGGCGAGGTGCTCCACCTGTGTGTCTGTCGGGTCCTTGATGGAGGAACCATCGGGTAAAAACAGGAGTGTCTTTGTGGTAAGGCGGGAGACCGGGGGGGGTCGACCGAGGGCGGATCGGCCCAGCCCTTAGGGGCAGGTGAGGCAAAAGGGTACCGGGACTCCATGAGTTTTCGGTTACCGAAGTGCCTGTCAGGCTTCTCCCTTTGCTTTGCGAAAATATCCTGAAACTCTGGGTGATCAGCGAAAACCTTTTGGGGTTTCCTTGCCCTCTTAAAGGAGACCGCATGGTCAGTGGTAGTGGATGGGGGATCCTCCACATGCAGAGTTTGGTTGATTGCTACTATAAGGGAGTCTATTGCAGTTTGATCATCTGGGGAGGCTGAAACCAAGGAATCCTCTTGGTATAAACAGCATTCTCCCTCCTCCAGCTCTTCAGAAGCCGTAGAGCGTGTGGGAGAGCCTGCCCTGTGTGCTCTCTCTCTCTCTCTCGAGAGAGAGAGAGAGAGAGCCCGCTGGAGACACCCGGCCGTGTGCTCTTTTCGTGATCCCTGCAACCGGTTAAGCATGTTGCCGGATTACCTCAGAAGGATCCTCCATAGGTGTATCCTCAGGCTGCGTTCCGTCCAGGGGCCCAGAAGAGTGTGGAGGACGACATTGCATAGCCAGCACCAGGTTCTGTGACAGTTTTTCCATGGATTGGGACAGAAACTGTGCCCATTCCGGTGGGCTGGGAGCCCTAGGCTCTAGGCTGATGGTTGCGGCGGTGGTGGCAGGGGGGTCTTGGGGGGCTATAGGGGCAGAGGACTCACAGAGAGAAGAGGTGTGTTTACGTGGTAGCTCAGCGTGGCAGGCAGTGCAGGCTGAATAATAGACTATGTGGGCCTTAGCACTCTTAGTGCCCTTAGAATTCTGTATGTTCCTAATAGGAGTATGCCAGGAGGGGGAGCAATGCTCAGCAGAGCTACAAGTGAAGCAAGCACCTCACCAGAATCAGCCGATGGCCCTGTCCTCAGGAAGGATTAAGCTCTATGGAGATCTTCGCACGCTTTCCGGGGGGGGGGGCTTAGCGCTAAAAGAGCGCGAAGATGAAGTCAGTGTACCCCCCCTGCTGTGGGTAGTAAAAATGGGCGAGAAGGGAGCTTTTGATAGTTTTTCTCCCTCTCCTTACAGTCAGCACACAGCTTGTCACTGGTGGTTATCAGCCGGCTTTTCTGCTAGAGCAAATAAACAGAGCAAATAAACAGGGTGAGTCCCTCAGCCTTCGGCCCTCCCCCTGCCACTGGGAAATTATCTGCAGGACTTTCTGCAAACAGGAGTGACTTCCGCCCTCCTCCAGCCAGCAAGCTAGAGAAAAGTTAACACTGTGTGTGCAGGATCCTTGGGGCTCTCCTCCTTGCACTTAGCAAGGGACTTTCTCATAATAAATACTGTAAATGTCCTGGGAGCCTTCCCCGCAGCATCTTTTATCCCTTTGTCTGGGAAACCAGTCAGGGGGGATCTCACCTTAAAACACTGCTTCAGTCCAGGCAGTGAAAATAGCAGAGTCAGCTTGCTGTGTCTGGTCACACCGGTGCCATATTCAACTCAGAGCCTGCAAAGAGGGGCTGAGAAATTGGTGCCATATTCAACTCAGAGCCTGCAAAGAGGGGCTGAAGAATTGGGCTGTAGGGGCACAGGCCTCTACCCTGGGCTTTGGAAAATCGGTGTCTGTGGAACCCGTCGTCCAGCCCAGGATCCAGCGTCGCAGGAGGGGGTACGTGGAGGCGACACTCCATGTTCCCGCCCGTTGATGGTAGTGGGAGATCGGTCCCAAAAGGAAACCGTCGCCCTCAAAAAATAACAAACCTTGAAAGGAAGTGCCTCCTACAGACACTAAGCTAAAACTGAGGTTGCCTGGCCCGGCCAGTGGGTGTATACTGCAGAGGAGGAGCTATGCTTTTGCATCTACTTAGTGTCCTCCTATGGATAGGCAGCATAACACCCATGGTCCTATGTCCCCCAATGAGGCGACAGAGAAAACTGAGGTTGCCTGACCCGGCCAGGGGGTGTATACTGCAGAGGAAGAGCTATGCATTTGCATCTACTTAGTGTCCTCCTATGGATAGGTAGCATAACACCCATGGTCCTGTGTCCCCCAATGAGGCGTCAGAGAAATGGCTGTTTTTGTATGCTAAAGACCGTCAGTCTTTTTGTTTAGATTAATGGGGCTCGTATCATCTCCTGACAGCGCACCCCTCCCCCACTAGCCATAGGTGATTTTATTCTATATATCAGGTTCCTACTTGCCCAAACAAAAGAGGGTAGGTGACCAGTATAAGAGGTATGACTTGATGTGGTGACTGGGCAGATATAAAAAAATGGATTTTTGTGTACTCACCGTAAAATCGTTTTCTCTTAGCCATCATTGGGGGACACAGGAGCATTGGTGTTATCCTGCTTATCCATAGGAGGACACTAAGTAGATGCAAAGATGTTAGCTCCTCCCCTGCAGTATACACCCCCTGGCCCAGCCAGGCTACTTCAGTTTTAGTACACAAGCAGTAGGAAAACAAGTAACAAAAAACGTGAGTGAATACTCATAACAAAATAGTACTGAGAGAGAAAAAAGCTAAGGCCCAACAGGGCAACAGGGAGGGTGCTGTGTCCCCCAATGATGGCTAAGAGAAAACGATTTTACGGTGAGTACACAAAAATCCGTTTTTCTCTGACGCCTCATTGGGGGACACAGGACCATGGGACGTTCTAAAGCAGTCCCTGGGTGGGTAAACAAACAACGCAACCCAAGGACTAGGAACCAGTCCCAGATAGCCAGGAGCACCTACTGACATAGGTGCTCCACTATCGTTTGCAGAATTTTCCTACCTAGGTTCGCCTCAGCCGAAGCCTGGGTATGGACTCGGTAATGCTTTGAAAAAGTATATAGGCAAGACCAGGTCGCAGCCTTACACCCCTGTTCCACTGAAGCCTGATGCCTAATGGCCCAAGAGGCGCCAATTGCTCGCGTGGAATAAGTCCGCAGCCCACTAGGAATGGGCTTGGGTTGCGAGCGGTAGACCTCCTGGATCGCAGAGCGAATCCAGCAAGCCAGCGTTGCCTATGAAGCTGCATCTCCTTTCTTAGGCCTTTCAGGAATGACGAACAAGGAGTCCATGTTCCTAAAGGGGCTGTCCTAGGTACGTAATATCTGAGAGCCCTCACAAGGTCTAGCGAATATAGGAACCTTTCCACCCTATGGACTGGGTGTGGACAAAAGGAAGGCAGAACAATGTCCTCGTTCATATGAAACGGGGAAGTAACCTTCGGAAGAAAATCCGGAAGGGGGCGTAGAACCACCTTGTCCTGATGAAAGATCAGAAAGGGTTCGTGGCAAGAGAGTGTTGCCAGTTCCGAAACTTGTCTGATGGACGTGATCGCCACTAAGAATCTTACCTTCCAGGAGAGAAGAGCAAGAGAAGATTCCTTAAAAGGTTCAAAGGGGGACCCTGGATACCGTCAAAAACGAGATTGAGGTCCCATGGGTCCAGCGGCCGTTTATACGGGGGAACTAGATGGGAAACGCCCTTGAGGAAAGTCTTGACTTGCGGATTGCAAGCTAGGCGGTATTGATAGAATATTGAGAGAGATGAAACCTGCCCCTTAAGGGAGGTGAGGGCCAACCCCTTTTGCAACCTGACTGCAAAAAAATCAAGAATTCTGGGGATCGCCAGAGGCATAGGTTGGACATTAAGCCTGCTTTACACGTTTCAATTAGTTGTACAATCGCATTTGCGATGTGACACGCCCAGGTTGCATACGGGATCTTATGAGATTGCACGTAGGTCATTCATTTGCTGTCACACGAGCGTTAGTAGTCTATGTTAAATTGATCAATTTTGTGTGCGATCCTTTAGATCATGTGTTCTGTGACGTATGCATCGGGCACCTTTTTTTTTTTTTTTATTTATTGACTTGACAAGCGTGTGTAATGTGTAGGGATGCGTTTTTACTATGTCATCTGCCATTCAGCTCTGCTACATGGCCGCTGACAGCAGACACAGACAGCCATGTAGCAGAGCTGACTGGCCGATGACAGCAGACACAGAAAGAGCCGCACTGTCAGAATGAACTCGGGTGAACTTCACCCGACTTCATTGTCATGCTGCGGCTCTGTCTGTGTTGCGCCCTGATTAGCGGTCACCAGTGAAGGACCCACCGGTGACCGCTAAACTCCTGAGTAACTGAATTGAGCAGCCCTCTCTCATATACTCACCGATCCCCGGCGCTGCACGGCATTCACACTGCTCCGGCGGCTTTTACTATTTTGAAAAAGTCGGCCGCTCATTAAACAATCTCGTATTTATCTAGGTTATCACTGGATCCAGTGACAGCGGGTAACCTCAGTGACAGCTCAGCTGATCGCGCGGCTGTCTTCAGTTGCTGTGTGGAGGTGACAGGAGCGGCGGTGTCTGCTGCAGCTCCGGTCACCTCCATGCAGCAGCGCTGGAAGCGACGCTGGACCATCCTGAATTACGCCGGACATGGAGGGCTTTTTTGGCCTGATTAAAGTGGTTAACCAGGCTATATGTTTGTGTTTTTTATTTCTAATAAAGGATTTTTTCGGGTGTGTGTGTTTATTTACTGTAATTTACAGATTAATCATGGAAGGTGTCTCATAGACGCCTGACATGTTTAATCTAGGATTTAGTGGCAGCTATGGGCTGCCAATAACTCCTTATTACCCCGATTTGCCAACGCACCAGGGCAAATCGGGAAGAGCCGGGTACAGTCCCAGAACTGTCGCATATAATGTATGCGGCAATTCTGGGCGGCTGTTGGCTGATATTGTTAGGCTGGGGGGCTCCCCATAACGTGGAGCTCCCCATCCTGAGAATACCAGCCTTCAGCCGTATGGCTTTATCTGGCTGGTTTTAAAATTGGGGGGGACCGCACGCCGTTTTTTTAATTATTTAATTATTTATTTCACTGCACAGTATAGACACGCCCACCGGCTGCTGTGATTGGGTGCAGTGTGACACCTGTCACTCAGCGTGGGGGCGTGCCTCACTGTAACCAATCATAGGCGCCGGTGGGCGGGGAAAGCAGGGAATACAAGATTGTTTAATGGGCGGCCGGCTTTTTCAAAACAGTAAAAGCCGCCGGAGCAGTGTGAATGCTGTGCAGCGCCGCGCCGGGGATCGGGGATCAGTGAGTATGAGAGAGGGGGGGGGAGGGATAGACTGACATGGACAGAGAGAGAGGGACAGAGATAGTGACCGACTGACAGAGATTACTGAATGACAGACATTGTGAGGCGCTTCAGAACGCAGCTTTTCAGCTGCGCTCTGAAGCGGACCTTTTTTAAGCTGCGGTGCAGAGCGCACACCTGCGCACATAGCATCAGACACCTAAATCGTATGAGGGATGTCACACGTTACAATTGACTAGGTTCATGCAACAAAACGCTCAATTCTAGACAAAGATACGATGTGTTTGCGATGAACGGTTTTGCGTTCAATCCTGATCGCACGTAGATGTCACACGCAGATACCTTACAAACGATGCCGGATGTGCGTCACTTACAATTTGACCCCAACGACGGATTGTGAGATATATTGAAGCGTGTGTAGCGGGCTTTAGATTCCCTGCACTGGGAAAGGAAAGTTTTCCACGTACGGTGGTAAATACGGGATGAAGGCCAGCTTTCGAGCACTGTACATGGTGGAGATGACCGCGGGAGAGAATCTCGCTCAGGTTAAAGTCCAGGTCTCAATGGCCAGGCCGTAAACTTCAGGGCTCTGGAGTTCTGATGGGAAATGGGCCCTTGGGTCAGCAGGTCTGGGATGCTTACAAGGCGCCATGATCAATTGTACTAATTCGGCATACCAGGCGCACCTGGGCTAGTCCGGTGCTATTAGTATCACCGGGACTCCTTCTGCCTTGATCTTCCTGATTACTTGCGGCAGCAGGGGCAGAGGCGAAAAACATGTAAGGTAGACGGAAGCGACTTCAGGAGACTAGAGCATCCGCGCCGATGGACTGTGGATCACGTGACCTGGCTAAGAACGCGGGTACCTTTGCGTTCAACCTTGAGGCCATTAGATCTACGTCTGGTGTACCCCAGCGAGTGCAGATGTGTGGTAACACTTCTGGGTGGAGAAAACACTCTCCGGCGGCCAGGCCTTGGCGACTTAGAAGGTCCGCCACCCAGTTCTCTACTCCCGGTATGTGTAACGCTAAAAACACAGACCCCCATCGATTCGGCCCAGGTGAGGATCCTGAGGACCTTGAAATAAGCTGTCTTGCTGCTGGTACCTCCCTGCCGATTGACCTACGCGTGGCAGGATACATTAAAAAAGTCTTATAGTTGTTGCTGTAGTTGTGCAGGGCATAAAACATGTCACTGCGGCCTCTGGCTGATGAGCCACAAACTCTGATTGTAATGAGGGAGCAATGCTCTGCAGAGCTAATGTGCAAGTAAGTCCTCCTTCGTCCCAGTTCTTGTGGGAAGGAGGAAGCCAGCTCTGAGAGACGCCCACAGGGTCTGATCACAACAAGAGGGAGCAATGCTCTGCAGGGCTCCTGTGTGAGGAGAGGTACGCTCGCTTTCGTGAGGGGGCGTGGCTTATCGAGTGTCGGAGGGGGCGGGGCTTAGCTCTGACAAGAAGGCATGAGAAAATATAATAAAAAAAAAAATGGTGGGAAGGGACTCCCCTTCCCCACTCCAGCCCTGCACAGCAATGGTGGACAGAAAAAACTTTATAAGTGTACCGCAGCTGCAGGTGCACTGAGTCCTGGGGGCTCTCCCCGTCCCCCAACCACAGGTGGAATGCTATGCAGGAGTCTGCAATCAGCCCAATCCAGTCAGTGTGACCTTTGCTCCAATTCCTGTCAGGGAGTCAGTGTGGATATTCTGACGCCTGTTGTGCCCGGTCACAGAGCTTATATCAACTCAGAGCCTGCCAGAGGAACTGAGGAAGTTTTCATCTGCTCTGGAAATCGGAAGGATCTCACCTCAGCTCCTGTGGAGATAGCAGTCTGACGCTTGCTGCCTGGTCACGCTGGTGCAAAGCGTGTATCAACTCAGAGCCTGCAAGAGGGACTGAGGAAGTTTTCATCTGCTCTGGGCTCTGGAAAATCGGTGCCTGTGAGACCCGTCGTCCAGTGAGTAACAGCCCAGGATCCAGCGTCGCAGGAGGGGGTACGGGGAGGGGACACTCCGCGTTCCCGCCTATTGATGGTTTTGGGAAATCGGTCCCCGAAGGAAACCGTCGCCCTCTAAAAACAAAAAAATTCTTGCTGCAGTAGTCTGCAGAGATGTGCCTCCTATAGACACTAAGATAAAACTGAAGTAGCCTGGCTGGGCCAGGGGGTGTATACTGCAGGGGAGGAGCTAACATCTTTGCATCTACTTAGTGTCCTCCTATGGATAAGCAGCATAACACCCATGATCCTGTGTTCCTGTGTCCCATAATGAGGAGTCAGAGAAATGGCTGTTTTTGTATGCTAAATATCTCATTTTTTCTTAGATTTCCTTTAGCAGTAATGCATATCTATATTCTTACATTCATGGTTTCCATGCTTTAGCATTTCAGAATGCAAACTGTCTCTTTTTGTATTTTATGTCATATTCAGTTATGCACCTGTTCACATTGCAGTTTTGGAGTACAGTAAGTCTTTTTGTTTAGATCAATGGGGGTCATACCTTTTGACTGTGCACTCCTCCCCCACTAACCATAGGTGATTTTATCCATTATAGTAGGTTCCTACTTGCCCATACACGGGAGGTTTTTAAACCCAGAGAGAGGCTTCAATACAGAGTTGGTACCCAGTGTAAGAGGTATGCCATGACGTGGTGACTGGGCAGATATAAAAATGGCCCTTTTTTATGCTAAATATCTCTATAAATTTTCTTAGATTTCTTTTAGCAGTAATGCATGTCTATATTCTTACGTTCATAGTTTTTATGCTTTTGCATTTCAGAGTGCAAACTGTCTTTTTTTTGTAATCAGCTAATATACAGACTGCAGATTACTGAGGGTAAGGGCTGGGACCCTCAATGATCTAGAGGTGGTGACAAAAACGCACTATACTTGCCCATGTCCAGCAGTTCTATAGACAATGACTATATTTCAGAGGCCCTATCTCGGGATCGGATGGGAATAACACTTTACATGTATTTCTTATAAAATGCAACTTCACATAAATTTTGTAATGGTATTATTTGACTTGTGAAATATTGCTGCCCTCTGTCCACCTCTGAGCTTAAAAGTTCTCCGGTCACAAAATATTGATGACCTATCCTTATTGTTATAGGCAGTGGCGGACCGATATCAGCACTTTGAATGCAGTTATAATGCATGTCTCTGGTTGTAGCGTGGCTTTGACGATCAGATCCTTTGCTCTTGAGAAGCAGCTGTTCTGCAGTACCTGTCAGTAGAGATGAGCAAACCTGAGGCTCGATATTTGGAAACCGAGCTTCAAAATCAAGGTTCAGGTTCGAGCGAGAGACGAGTCTGAACCTCTCAGGCGAGCAGCGCTGTTCTTGGGTATGAGTAATGGACAGCCCTGTGCGAGCCGCGTGACGTGTTTGAGCGGCTAACATTTGGGGTAAAATCAGTGCGATCAGATATAGTGTACACATACAACACCCCCCAATTTTTTTTTTTCATTTTATTTTTTTTATAAACCCTGCCCCGGAAGTGTTTTACTTATGGGTCATTAGCAAAACACTTCCTGGGCAGAATTTAATATTTTTTGGGGGGAAGGGGGGAGGAGGAGTGGTTTGTGTGTGTACACTAAATCTGATCACTATGCATCACTCATACCCAAGTACAGCGCTGCTGACTAGAGAGGTTCGGACTTGTCACTTGCTCTAACCTTGTTTTTTGGAGCTCGGTTTCTGAACCTTGAGCCTCAGGTTCGCTCATCTCTACCAGTCAGTGGCTGCTAGAACAATGAATGGATGTACACACTGCATCTCTGTTCAATGTGTTTCCATCCAGGCACTGATACTTAGCTCATGAATAATTTACCATCTGACAACTTTATCCTGTATTTCTAACAAACATACTGTCTGGCAACTAAAGCAATCAAGATGTGGTTGTCAAACAGTTAATCACCAAAAACCACCCTCACCCTTGATTGGCTCCTATAAGAACAGAACTTGTGAGGGAAATAAACATTCTAGTGTCCTACCGGAGAACCAAAGAAGACATGTAAGAATCTTTTTAGTCGCATATCTCTGCTAACAGCATCTTTTTCACTCTTAGAAGTCAAGTACAGAAGTAGTTGTTTCACAAAATCACTGTGCAGGATTTCAAAACCAGAAACATCCCACTCTGAGACAAGGCTCCGGATTTCTACAAGGCACTCAACGCCACCATCCACCTGGGCATAATAGAGAAAAAAAGTACAAAAAGGCATATATCCACAATAACACAAACCAAAGAATACAATAAAAGGTCTAGCTATATATAGGAGTAATTGCAAAGAAGGGAATTTTGTTTACTTACCGTAAATTCCTTTTCTTCTAGCTCCTATTGGGAGACCCAGACAATTGGGTGTATAGCTTCTGCCTCCGGAGGCCACACAAAGTATTACACTTTAAAAAGTGTAACCCCTCCCCTCTGCCTATACACCCTCCCGTGCATCACGGGCTCCTCAGTTTTGGTGCAAAAGCAGGAAGGAGGAAACTTATAAATTGGTCTAAGGTAAATTCAATCCGAAGGATGTTCGGAGAACTGAAAACCATGAACCAAAAGAACAATTCAACATGAACAACATGTGTACACAAAAGAACAAACAGCCCGAAGGGAACAGGGGCGGGTGCTGGGTCTCCCAATAGGAGCTAGAAGAAAAGGAATTTACGGTAAGTAAACAAAATTCCCTTCTTCTTTGTCGCTCCATTGGGAGACCCAGACAATTGGGACGTCCAAAAGCAGTCCCTGGGTGGGTAAAAGAATACCTCGATAAAAAAGAGCCGAAAACGACCCCCTCTTACAGGTGGGCAACCGCCGCCTGAAGGACTCGCCTACCTAGACTGGCGTCTGCCGAAGCATAGGTATGCACCTGATAGTGTTTCGTGAAAGTGTGCAGACTAGACCAGGTAGCTGCCTGACAAACCTGCTGAGCCGTAGCCCGGTGCCGCAATGCCCAGGACGCACCCACGGCTCTGGTAGAATGGGCTTTCAGCCCCAAAGGAAGCGGAAGCCCAGAAGAACGGTAGGCTTCAAGAATCGGTTCCTTGATCCACCGAGCCAAGGTTGACTTGGAAGCTTGCGAACCCTTACGCTGGCCAGCGACAAGGACAAAGAGCGCATCTGAACGGCGCAGGGGCGCCGTGCGAGACACGTAGAGCCGGAGTGCTCTCACCAGATCTAACGAGTGCAAATCCTTTTCACATTGGTGAACTGGATGAGGGCAAAATGAAGGTAAGGAGATATCCTGATTGAGATGAAAAGGGGATACCACCTTAGGGAGAAATTCAGGAACCGGACGCAGAACCACCTTATCCTGGTGAAAAACCAGGAAGGGGGCTTTGCATGACAGCACTGCCAGCTCCGACACTCTACGGAGCGATGTAACTGCCACTAGAAATGCCACCTTCTGCGAAAGACGTGATAAAGAGACATCCCGCAGCGGCTCGAAAGGTGGTTTCTGAAGAGCCGTTAGCACCCTGTTAAGATCCCAGGGTTCCAGCGGACGCTTGTAAGGTGGGACTATGTGGCAAACTCCTTGCAGGAACGTGCGGACCTGCGGAAGCCTGGTTAGACGCTTTTGAAAAAATACGGATAGCGCCGATACTTGTCCCTTGAGAGAGCCGAGAGACAAACCCTTGTCCATTCCGGATTGAAGGAATGAAAGAAAAGTAGGTAAGGCAAAGGGCCAGGGGGTAAAACCCTTATCAGAGCACCAGGCTAAGAAGATCCTCCAAGACCTGTGATAGATCTTGGCGGACATTGGTTTCCTGGCCTGTCTCATAGTGGCAATGACATCTTGAGATAACCCTGAGGACGCTAGGAGCCAGGACTCAATGGCCACACAGTCAGGTTGAGGGCCGCAGAATTGAGATGGAAAAAACGGCCCTTGAGACAGCAAGTCTGGGCGGTCTGGGAACGCCCACGTTTGACCCACCGTGAGGTGCCACAGATCCGGGTACCACGACCGCCTCGGCCAATCTGGGGCGACGAGAATGGCGCGACGACAGTCGGACCTGAGTTTGCGCAGGACTCTGGGCAGCATCGCCAGAGGAGGAAATACATAGGGCAGTCGAAACTGCGACCAATCCTGAACTAATGCGTCCGCCGCCAGAGCTCTGTGATTTTGAGACCGTGCCATGAATGCCGGGACCTTGTTGTTGTGCCGTGACGCCATGAGATCGATGTCCGGCGTTCCCCAGCGGCGACAGATCTCTCGAAACACGTCTGGGTGCAGAGACCATTCCCCCACGTCCATGCCCTGTCGGCTGAGAAAATCTGCTCCCAGTTTTCTACACCCGGGATGAGAACTGCGGAGATGGTGGAAGCTGTGGCTTCCACCAACTGCAGAATTCGTCGGACTTCCTGGAAGGCTTGACGACTGCGAGTGCCGCCCTGGTGGTTGATGTATGCGACGGCAGTGGCGTTGTCCGACTGGATCCGGATCTGCCTGCCCTCCAGCCACCGATGAAAGGCCAATAGGGCTAGATACACTGCCCTTATCTCCAGAATATTGATCTGAAGGGATGACTCTATCGGAGTCCAGGTTCCCTGAGCCCTGTGGTGGAGAAAAACCGCCCCCCACCCTGACAGGCTCGCGTCCGTCGTGACCACAGCCCAGGTGGGGGGTAGGAAGGATTTTCCCTGCGATAGAGAGTTGGGAAGGAGCCACCACTGAAGTGACGTCTTGGTTGCAAGGGAAAGAGAGACGTTCCTGTCGAGTGAAGTCGACCTCCTGTCCCATTTGCGGAGAATGTCCCACTGGAGTGGCCGCAGATGGAATTGCGCGAAGGGCACTGCCTCCATCGCTGCCACCATCTTCCCCAGGAAGTGCATGAGGCGCCTCAAGGGGTGTGACTGACCCCGAAGAAGAGATTGCACCCCTGCCTGCAGCGAAAGCTGTTTGTCCAGCGGTAGCATGACTACTGCTGACTGAGTATGAAACTCCATCCCAAGGTACGTCAGTGATTGGGTCGGTGTCAACTTGGATTTTGGGAAGTTGATGATCCACCCGAACTGCTGGAGAGTCGCCAGAGCGACGGAAAGGCTGTTTTGACACGCCATCTGAGAGGGTGCCCTGACCAGAAGATCGTCTAAGTAGGGAATCACCGAGTGGCCCTGAGAGTGTAGGACCGCCACAACAGATGCCATGACCTTGGTGAACACCCGTGGGGCTGTCGCCAGGCCGAAAGGCAATGCCACGAACTGAAGGTGTTCGTCCCCGATGGCGAAACGCAAAAAGCGTTGATGTTCGGGTGCGATCGGCACATGGAGATAAGCATCCTTGATGTCGATCGATGCTAGGAAGTCTCCTTGTGACATCGAAGCGATGACAGAGCGGAGAGATTCCATCCGAAACCGTCTGGTGCTCACATGTCTGTTGAGCAGTTTGAGGTCCAGGACGGGACGGAATGAACCGTCCTTCTTTGGCACCACGAACAAGTTGGAGTAAAAGCCGCGACCATGTTCCTGGAGGGGAACCGGGATCACAACTCCTTCTGTCTTCAGAGCGTTCACCGCCTGAAAAAGTGCATCGGCTCGCTCGGGGGGCGGAGATGTTCTAAAGAAACGAGTCGGGGGACGAGAGCTGAACTCTATCCTGTAACCGTGAGACAGAATGTCTCTCACCCATCGGTCTTGAACATGTGGCCACCAGGCGTCGCAAAAGCGGGAGAGCCTGCCACCGACCGAGGATGCGGTTCGGGGATGCCGAGAGTCATGAGGAGGCCGCCTTGGAAGCAGTGCCTCCTGCGGCCTTTTGGGGGCGTGACTTGGACCGCCACGCATAGGAGTTCCTCTGGCCTTTCTCCAGCCTGCTGGACGAAGAGGATTGTGGCTTGGCGGAGGGACGAAAGGACCGAAACCTCGATTGTATTTTCCGTTGCTGAGGTCTCTTTGGTTTGGACTGGGGTAAGGAGGAGTCATTTCCCTTGGATTCCTTAATAATCTCATCCAATCGTTCGCCAAAGAAGCGGTCGCCAGCAAACGGCAAACCGGTTAAGAACCTCTTGGAAGCAGAGTCTGCCTTCCATTCGCGCAGCCACATGGCCCTGCGGACTGCCACAGAGTTAGCGGATGCCACCGCTGTACGGCTGGCAGAGTCTAGGACTGCGTTCATGGCGTAGGAAGAAAAAGCTGACGCTTGAGAAGTCAGAGACGCAACCTGCGGAGCAGAATTACGTGTGACTGCATTAATCTCAGCCAGACAAGCTGAGATAGCTTGTAGTGCCCACACGGCTGCAAATGCCGGGGCAAAAGACGCGCCCGTGGCTTCATAGATGGATTTCACCAGGAGCTCTATCTGCCTGTCAATGGCATCCTTTAGCGATGATCCATCTGCAACCGATACCACAGATCTAGCCGCCAATCTAGAGACTGGGGGATCCACCTTGGGACATTGAGCCCAACCCTTGACAACGTCAGGAGGGAAGGGGTAACGTGTGTCAGTAAGGCGCTTAGTAAAGCGCTTGTCCGGAACCGCTCTGGGCTTCTGGACAGCATCTCTGAAGTTAGAGTGATCGAAAAACGCACTCCGTGTACGTTTAGGGAACCGAAACTGGTGTTTCTCCTGCTGAGAAGTCGACTCCTCTACAGGTGGCGGCGGGGGAGGGATATCTAACACCTGGTTGATGGACTACATAAGGTCATTTACTTTGGCGTCCCCTTCAGGTGTATCAAGATTGAGAGCAACGTCAGTGTCAGAGTCCTGAGCTGCAACGTCCGCCTCGTCCTCCAGAGAGTCCTCACGCAGGGAAGCCGAGCAGCGTGAAGAAGTCGGGGAAGATTCCCAGCGGGCTCGCTTAGCCGGTCTGGGACTGTGGTCCGGGCCGGAGTCCTCCACGTGAGACCTAGGGCCCCCCCTGGGAACGTGCTGCGGCGCGGACAGAGATGGGCCTGGAGGAGAAGATCCAACAGGGGCCGGGGCCTGTGTAAGGACCGGTCTGGACTGCAAAGCTTCAAGCAGCTTGGCAGACCATTTGTCCATAGACTGAGCCATGGATTGTGAAAATGACTCAGAGAGTTTTTCAGCAAAAACTGCAAACTCTGTCCCTGCCGCCTGGACAGGGGGACCAAGGGGTTCTACCTGAGCCGAGGGGCCCACTAGTGACCGAGGCTCGGGTTGAGGAAGCACAACAGGGGTTGAGCATTGCTCACAGTGAGGGTAGGTGGAACCCGCAGGTAACTTAGCTGCACAAGAGGTACAGGTCGCAAAATAACCCTGTGCCTTGGCACCCTTGCTCCTTGTGGACGACATGCTGTTGTCTCCTAGGAGAGTGATCACTGAGGGTATATGGGAAGGGTATACAGCCCGACCGAACAGAAATATATAACTATATATATAGTATCTATTCCGGCACCCTAAGGGGACCAGCACCGGGTGACCGGTGTGGCTTACCGACCGCTAAAAAGCGGAGTGTGTGTGTCCTCCAGATTCCCTGCCTTAGGTCTCCCAGCGTGCAGAGCTCTTTCCAGGAAATCCTCCACAGGCAGAATGCCGAGGAAATGGCTGCCGGAGCTCTCAGGGGAGGAGTGGAGCCGTGGGCGGCGTTAGAAAAGTGCGGGAATCTGGAGTCCCCACAGTGATCAGTGAGGGGGAGGAAACATACAGGATTCTCCGGCCCTCACAGCCGACGTCAGGCCGGCCGTCCCGCCCTTACCCCTGATAGACAGGCCCGGGGGCGGGAGTTTTGCTACTAGGCCGCATTTGAAGCCGGGGACTAAATTTAAGACCGCGGCCGACAAACAGGCGCGGTCGGCGCGGAAGTCCGCCGGCCATCATTAATAAGCAGCTGCTGCAGCGTCCGGGATGAAGGCGCTCAATGCACATCCCCCATGGGTATACAGAGTACCTGAGTGATGCAGGGCCCGGTCCCTGAGAATAAACAAACTCCTGTCCGACAGATTCCCAGAGGGGCTGCGGAGGGAGCACGGTCCCAGTGAATGGATGACCGGTCAGGATCCCACTTCTCCCAGAGCCGCTAAGGGATGGTGAAGGAGACGGCATGAGGCTCCGGCCTTTGTACCCGCAATGGGTACCTCAACCTTAACAGCACCGCCGACTTAGTGGGGTGAGAAGGGAACATGCCGGGGGCCCCGTGGGGGCCCACTTTTCTTCCAACCGATATAACTAATCTGAGAATGCATGAGTGGATGTGTGCCTCCTTCCACACAAAGCATAAAACTGAGGAGCCCGTGATGCACGGGAGGGTGTATAGGCAGAGGGGAGGGGTTACACTTTTTAAAGTGTAATACTTTGTGTGGCCTCCGGAGGCAGAAGCTATACACCCAATTGTCTGGGTCTCCCAATGGAGCGACAAAGAAAGAATAAAAAGTTGTACAGTGGAACCTTGGTTAACGAGAACAATCCGTTCTGGGACTGTGCTTGTTAACCATGTTACTCGTTCAGCAAAGCAAGATTTCCCATAGGAAATCACTGCAATGCAGACAATTCGTTCCACAACTTGTTAAATGTCCTATCCTGGTCCCCTATTGTGCCATTCCACAAATGTACAAACACGCACGCACACATACATATTATGCTTACCTTACCTTCCGTTCCATTGCCGACCTCCTGGAACTAGCAGTTCGCCGGTACATGATGTGTATCTGGTAACCATCGCGACGAGGGAGGAACTTCCACTGCCAGAGCGCTGACGTCAAAGGCAGGAGACGCTTGCCTCTGATTGGCCAGCGCGCTGTCTTTGAGTAGCGGCTGACAGCGGAAGTTCCTCCCTCGTCGCGATGGTTGCAGATACACATCCTGTAGCGGCGAACTACAAGAACCATGAAGCCAGCGATGGAACGGAAGGTACACATATTATGCTCACCTTACCTTCCGATCCATCGCCAGCCTCATGGATCTTGCAGTTCGCCGGTACAGGATGTGTATTGGGTAACCATCGCGACGAGGGAGGAACTTCCGCTGTCAGAGCAAGTTCCTCCCTCGTCACGATGGTTATCGATACACATCCTGTACCGGCGAACTACAAGAACCATGAGGCCGGCGATGGATCGGAAGGTAAGGTGAGCATAATATGTGTGTCTGCGTGCGTGTTTGTGTGTGTTTGTAGATGCTTGTATGTGTTTGTGTGGAATACAAGAGTGGGTTAGAGCGCGGTGGATGTACGGAACGGGAAGTGTGTGCGGTGAGTGTTTTGCTCGTTCAGCAAAGCATGCTCGTAAACTGAGTTACACATTTACAGCAATCTTTGCTCGTTAAGCGAAATACTCACTAACTGGGTTACTCGTTAAGTGAGGTTCCACTGAATCTATACATTTTTAACCAGATTGAAAATGAAACAACTTTCCTAAAAATTACATACCCCAGCTGCTTCTCAAGGAAGACAACCAAAGATTACCATTTATAAAGGGGTTTCCTCATGATGAAAACCCATTTACCTAGCCCTACATTGGCCAGAGCAGAGCTGGTAAAGCCTGACTCTCTCTGACGCACCTGGGTCTTTCATGTTCTCACTAATATACTTCTCGTGAAATCTGTCTGGCCACAGCTTCCCCACCTCTGACAATGATTTGACATAAGTTATATATTGATCTACAATACACTTTCAGGTTTCATTTGCTGAAAAGTGTGGTGTCCGCACCTGAAGGTTGAGCTGCTCTGTGGCACTGCAGAGTCTCTGAAGAACATTTAGTGCAGGATTGCTGCCATCCATATTCTCTGAGCTGAAATATCGTTGCACGCACTTGTGTGCCTGCTGCTTGATCCATCCCTGAGTTTGCTTGCTGTAAAGAGTATTGGGGTGAAGAAAAGAAACATAACGGAGAATTACCAAAACCCATAAAAAAGCATGTAACTAAAAACACACTGACTTGATACATCGTGTCAATACAGTGACAGATTATGGTACCTGTTGTCGGAGATTGTATCCTTGGCAGCCCATCTCGACAAACCACTCACTCCTGCTGTCTGCGCCTCTATAATGTTGCTATTTGACTGTGTGCTCAATTTGTCACAAGTTTTTGGATTTAAGCTAGCCAGAAATGAGGGTTCTACAGTCTGTGTGGCTGTTGAGCTTTTTGCTAAAATAAGAATACCATGAAAAGTTAGCTTCAACGAATATTAAACAATAAGATACTGTAAACTACTTAAAAAGGGATGGTGTAATGTCCCCACTGCTGCTAATTTGCAGACTAAGGGTTAATGTACAGGTTTATATCATTCCTATGTTATGCGTCCATTTTACTGAAAATGCAGTTATTGTAAGGAAAAACTCTATATTCCTTCCAGGAGATGCCTGCTCTAAACCATATATGTGGGCCCAGACCGGAGTGTGTACCGTCACCACTCAGTGAGCGGCGGCTGTGTGCTCACCCCGACACTTGGATTGTCAGCTTGCTCTGCAAAGATGTGAATCAGAGTGAACCGTAAAGTGCCGGGGCGAGCATACAGCGGCCACTGACAGTATAGTGAGTGGTGAATGAAGCGGATCTAGTGCCACTTCGGCTAAAACCATAGGCTCCATGAAGGAATAATATTCATTGCCTACCGGTGTCCATTGTCGGTGTAAAGCAGCTGGTCAGCATTGTAACACTATGAACATGCAAGATTGACTCTATATTAATTGTGGTTGTGGACAAAACAGATTACCATTAAAGGATTATATTATTGGATCTGCAGCAGGAGGCAGGGTGCTTCTGAAGATTGACAGGTCAGACCAGCGGCTTGACTGCATTGATAGTTTACTTTCAGCATGGGAGAGCGCATACCGTATTTTTCGGACTATAAGACGTACTTCCCCCCCCCAAATGTTGGGGAAAAGTGGGGGGTGCGTCTTATAGTCTGAATGTGGCTGCGGGGAATGAGGGTGCTGCGGTGGAGCGGGTCATCGGTGGCATGAGCAGGCTGTAGCAGCCTGCCGTGACCACGTGGGCCTGCTCATTTCATATGCACGCCCATCATCCCGCAGCGCTGAAGCCGGCGCTGACAGGTGGGAGGCATGATGGGCAGGGGATGCGCGCATAATTAACAGCCGGCACGCGTGATCACACCTGGCAACTACAGCCTGGAGTGATCATGTGCGGCTGTATTCACTGGTCCCCGGGCATCATCATCAGCGCAGAGTACAGTGAATCAGTATACTCACCCGTCACCATTGTCTGCAGCATTGCGATCTGTCTGCTGGCCCGCTGATCTGTGTAGAGAGCGGTGAGCACAGCGATGACATCATCCCTGTGCACAGCGCTAGTCTCCACACAGGTCAGCTGAGAGACAGACACGAGGACGAGCAATGCTCCAGGGAACGGTGACGACTCCACACTCCAGCGGCACTGCTGCCGGCACTGATAGGAGGAGCGATGCTGCAGGAGCGAGGAAAGGTGAGTATAAACGTTTATTTTTTTTTTGTTTGCCACAGGATGCAGGGCATATAGCAAGATGGGGTTATATGAGCAGGATGGGGGTATATGAGTAGGATGGGGGTATATAGCAGGATAAAGGCATATACCAGGATGAAGCTATGTAGCAGAATTGGAATATATACCAGGATGGGGTACATATATACAAGGACGGGGAGCATATACAAGGCAGGAGGATCATTACCAGGATGGGGTACCTTAGTAGATAATTTGGGGACATTACCCCCATAACAGTCTCAGCAGCAGATCCTCGCCCCATAAGAGTGTGTCATGGGCACATTTTTTGCTTAAAATTTTATTTTCCTATTTTTCTCCTCTAAAACTAGGGTGCGTCTTATGGTGCAGTGCGTCTTATAGTCCGAAAAATACGGTAGATCAGAGCCACCTGCAGGGTTGGATCAGCAGAGGGGCACCGGGACTGGTCAGCAATCAGTCCAGCTTCAGAATAGCACTAGGAAAGCTCTATTGGAAAAAAACCTGCAAGCACCTGCTTCTAGCCTGGGAAACTGCCACTACTAAGACTGCAGAGGAGGCAAGTAACCTAGGTAATGAGCAGTGAACAATACAATTGAAAATCCCTTCATTCTTGAGAACAAAGAAGATTTTTAACAAGAGCTAAGTTGTAAAGTTGCATGTTTTTTTTACAACCACTTTGTGATACTTTTATCTGAACTTTTTAAATCGGTAAACTTGTAAATTTACTTTTACTTTCACTCATTTATATAAAAAGAAAATAATGTACTAAGACTGTTTTTTTTTCATAAAGATACAAAAAGAGGATTTTAGGTACTCACCGTAAAATCCTTTTCTCAAAGCCTTCACTGGTGGACACAGGAGACCATGGGTGTACTGTATATGCCACTAGGAGGCAGACACTATGCAAAAAAAGGTTAGCTCCTTCCCGATAGTATACACTCACCAACTGGCACAAAGACAATCACTTAATTAAAAAGCAGTGGGAAAAGCAAGAGTAAAAAGAATTATTGAAGCACCCTTGTAAACAATAACTCACAACATCTGAGCAACAAGGGTGGGTGCTGTGTCCCTCAATAAAGGCTCCGAGAAAGGAATTTTATGGTGAGTACCCAAAATACTTTTTTCTTTATTACTTCATAAGAGACATAGGAGCCATGGGACATCCTAAACCAGTCCCAAAGGTGGGCACTGGAATATTCTGTCCTGGAAACATAGACATGGAGAGTTCTCACAAGATCCAACTTGTGGAGCAACAGTTCCTGAGGATGGACCATAGACAGGCAAAACGATGGGAGAACAACATCCCCGTTAAGTTGGAAAGAAACTATCTTTGGTAAAAAGGATGGAGTTGGATGCAAAACTACCTTGTCCTGCTCTAACACGAAAAAGGGAGAGCATCAGGAGAGGACCTGAAGTTTGGATACTCGTATGATCGATGTGATAGCCACCAGGAAGGCAACGTGTCAGGAGAGGAAGGATAAATAAACTTCTTGTAGTGGCTCAAAGAGGAACCTCTGAAGGATATCCAGAACGAAATTGAGGTCCCAAGGCTCTACCAGAAGTCGGTAAGGAGGCGCAGAATGAGCGACCCCCTGAAGGAAGGTCTTAACTTGGAGATTAGATGCAAGGTCCTCTGGAAAAGAATGGATATCGCTGAAACTTGATCCTTGAAAAAGCTAAAGGACAGATCAAAATCAAGACCCAACTGTAGGATGGGCAGCAGGGCACGTAAAGAGAAAGCCATAAGTTCTGTCAGGTTGGTATTGCACCAGCCTCGGAAGGTCTTCCATGTGTGGTGATATGTGCGAGAGGCAGAAGGCTTCCTTACTTTGATCATGGTCTGAATGACCTGATCAGAGAGACCAGTGGATCTTAAGACTACAGCTTCGATAGCGATGCCATTAAATTGAGCAACTGAGAATTCTGGTGGAGGAGAAGACCCTGAGAAAGTAAATCTGGAAATTCTGGGAGCTTCATGGGACATCTGTGAGGTGACGTTATCAACTCTGCATACCAAGGTCTTCTGGACCAATCTGGCGTGTACGAGTATGATGGGTACTCCTTCCACCTTGATTTGCTTGATTAGTCTATGTATCAGAGAGAGGGGATGAAAAAGAAATAGGAAGGAGAACTGGGCCCATGAGATCACCAGGGCACAGCAGTCAATCGCCAGGGAATTGCGAGCCCTAGACACAAACTGGGAAACCTTGGTGTTCTACCTGGACACCATTAAATTCATATTAGGCATCCCCCATCTGCGGCAGATCTGTTTGAAGACATATTGGTTTAGAGACCATTTGCGCGCGTCAAGGCAGCGGCCCAGTTGTCCACTTCAGGAAAGTGTACTGCTGAGATTGCCTTCACATTCTGGCCCATGAAAGAAACCAAGTAACCTCTAAGATCATTGCTCGGCTTTCTCCTTGATGTATGCCACAGCTGTGGTGTTGATGGATTGAAGTTGAATCGGATGACTGAAAAGAAGTTGCTGGCAGTGAAGGATGGCCAGAAAGATTGCTCTGACCTTCAGAATGTTGATGGGGAGAGCCGATTCCTGGTTGTTCCACTGTCCTTGTATCGTGAAGTTCTGGAAGGAAGTATGTCTGGGCAATCCAGAGAGTGAATTTACTAGTCCCATCTAGATTGAAGAAAAAGCTGAAGAAGCCAAGTGTGGAACTGAGTGAAGGGGACTACTTCCATAGCTGCTATCATCTTTCCCAGAATGCTCATACAGAAAAGGACAGAGGATAGAGAGGAACGTCTGAGAGAACAAATCCATCTTAGAAGGATAGAGTACTTGTCTTCGGGCAGGAGGACCCTTGTCGATTCGGTGTTGAACAACATTCCCAGGAAGACAATGCAATTGTGATGCCGAGCACCCAGGTGTAATGAGATGCTAGACCACTAGGAGTCGCTAGATAGCTTAGTGGAGGAGATCTGGGGGAAAGTCGAAAAGCCAGGGGTCAGGAGCCGGGAGATCATGTCAGTAATAGAGGGAGAAAGAGAAGCCGAACTCAGTGTGCGAGCCAAAAGTGAGTAAACCAGAAAGTCACGTAAAGTACCAGGAAGAGAGTGGAGCCGGGGTCAGAATACAAGCCGAGGTCGGTAGTCAAGAGGACATGTCCAGTACATGGGAGACAGTGGAGGTGGGGATCAGGAACAAGCCGAAGGTCAGGGAGGCAGGGAGTCAAGATGGAGTAGGGGTACAAGGAACTAGGAGCACAAGATCAGTCACTTACGGGAACCAGAGACATGCACTGCTAAACAGGAATTATCACTGGTGGCATTCCGTTTTACGTGTATCGAATCCCGACCGATTCCTAATTATACCTATAATTAAGAACTGGTCAAGGTTTGATACGCGTCTGGCAGGCGGCAGGAGTAGCAGTTACGTCTTCCCTTCCTGAGTGCCAGGCTCTGGAAAGCAAGCAGGCAGGGACATGATGGCGAGGACCAACTGCTGGAGAGCCCCAAACAGTCTTGATGTGTTCGGGACGGGGGTCCTGCAGGATAGACCAGAGAAGCAACAGTTAATGATGCAACCACTGTGCTCTTGAGTGGGAAGATGGAGTTGAGCAATTACACTCTGTTGCCCAATCACAAGCTGAATTTGAAAGAAAAAGGCAAAAGATTAATAAAACACAACAAATGTAAGGCAGAAGCGGTGCTGGGTGCAGCCTTGCGTCTGCCTCCTACTGACACTAAGCTTAAACTGATTGTTTTTGTGCCACTTGGTGGATGTATACCACCGGAGAGGAGCTAACTTTTTTTGCACAGTGTCAGCCTCCTAGTTGCAGTAGCATACACCCATGGTCTCCTGTGTCCCCCAATGGAGCAATAGAGAAATAAACCGTACCTTGATTGTTCGTTTTGTCCTCATCTCTTGGTGGAGAGTATTTTGGCTTCTGTGTACCACATTTTGGCCTTTTCCTCTTCAAAACATCACTGAATCGTCTAAAGCACGAAACAGAACGACAGATTACAAGACATTCAGTTAACGCTATAGATATCCACCCACTTTCATTTGTTTTTCTATATGGAATGTAGTAAAGTAATGTTCCTCCCTATTCTAGGAATAATTCGTACAGACACTTTACACCTTTATTTTCTCACCCGTATGAACTAAGATGTAAGGAGTCATCTCTGTGCTGCAGGCTTGGAGACCCAAGGTCAGCGAATGCATTTCCAGACACAGAGCCAGTTCCAGTTTTGTTGGTTGCTGAACTTGCAATGGAACAGGACACAACGGCACAGTCTTCGGCTGCACTTGTTAAAAGAGTTTCTGACTCGGCCAAGTTCTTTATTTCACGCATGACACCTAAAAGTAAATATAAAGAAGGATTAATACACCAATTTGAAAACGATAAGGGGGGGGAAAGCTATATTCACACACATAATGCTTACACGCTGAAACATAAGTAAAGGTAGCAAATTTACCTTGTCTGATCTAGTCAACAATTGAAGCATAGTGACATTTTACAATAAAACCATAATAGTTCACATGAAGCAAATTACCTTCCCTCCTGAAGTAAACGCTGAATATATCTGGCAATTTTTGCATCAATATCTCAATCATCTGAAGAGCTCCGACCACCACTTTGTGGTCTTGACTTGACAACATGGATGTAATGTGACTAGAATGGAAAAAGGCGAAAACACAAAAATAATTTACCAATAGACAAATTTCTTAGCAAGAAATATACATTCAAATATCTAGTAAAATCATTCTGAAAAACCTTTTTTTTAAACCACATGGTTAAAAGTGAATCTGTTACCAGATATTTGCTACACAGAGACCCCAATTTCAGTGATGTATCATTTACTACCTCTGTATAATCCCGCCCACACCACTGATTGGCAGCTTTTTTGTTCACACTGTATATAGGCAGAAAGCTACCAATCAGTGGTGGAGGCTAGCTGGACTATAAGACAGCAGGCCAAGAATTTCTCCAGTAATCCCCTGCTGTCGCTGATAAGAATTATATTATAAAAACTACAGCAACCGTGCAGCTAAGTGACATCGCTGGAATCAAGGTGTCTGTCTCTACATTATGTTGCTCTCAGATTAGATAGGAAAAACCTAGTAACAGATTCCCTTTAACCCCTTCACCCCCGGCCAATAAAACGCCCTAATGACCGGGTCATTTTTTGCAATTTTGACCAGTGTCACTTTGATCTGAGAGATATGTCACGCAAAATAGTTACTAAATAACATTTCCCACATGTTTGCTTTACACCAGCGCAATTTTCAAAACAACATTTTTTTTCGTTAGAAAGTTAGAAGGGGTCAAAGTTCATCAGCAATTTCTCATTTTTCCAACAAAATTTACAAAAGAATTTTTTTTAGGGACCACATCACATTTGAAGTTACTCTGAGAGGCCTAGGTGACAGAAAATACCCAAAAATGATCCCAATCTAAAAACTGCACCTCTCACACCACTCAAAACCACATCCAAGAAGTTAGGTGCTTCAAAGGAACCAAAGCAATGTGGAAGCAAAAAATGAAAGGTTTACTTTTTAATACAAAAATGTTACTTTAGCCATAACATTTTCATTTTCACAAGGGAGAAAAGAGAAAGTGCACCATACAATTTATTGTGCATTTTCTCCTGAGTACGCAGATACTCAGATATGTGGTAAAAAAAACGAATTTTTGTGTACTCACCGTAAAATCGTTTTCTCTTAGCCATCATTGGGGGACACAGGACCATGGGTGTTATGCTGCCTATCCATAGGAGGACACTAAGTAGATGCAAAGGCATAGCTCCTCCTCTGCAGTATACACCCCCTGGCCGGGCCAGGCAACCTCAGTTTTAGTACACAAGCAGTAGGAGAAAAAAACAGTAAAAACTTCTCAACAGAGGAACATGAGAAAAAAAGAATCATAACCAAATAAGGTACTGAGAGAACCAAGGCCCAACAGGGCAACAGGGTGGGTGCTGTGTCCCCCAATGATGGCTAAGAGAAAACGATTTTACGGTGAGTACACAAAAATCCGTTTTTCTCTGACGCCTCATTGGGGGACATAGGACCATGGGACGTCCTAAAGCAGTCCCTCGGTGGGTAAACAAAAAACAACGCAACCCAAGGACTAGGAACCAGTCCCAGATAGCCAGGAGCGCCTACTGAGATAGGTACTCCACTATCGTTTGCAGAATTTTCCTACCTAGGTTCGCCTCAGCCTCAGCCTTGGTATGGATTCAGTAATGCTTTGAAACAGTATGTAGGCAAGACCAGGTCGCAGCCTTACACCTCTGTTCCACCTTAAGGCTGATGCCTAATGGCCCAAGGGGCGCCAACTGCTTGCGTGGAATAAGTCCGCAGCCCACTAGGAATGGGCTTAAGTTGCAAGCGGTAGACTTCCTGGATCGCAGAGCGAATCCAGCGAGCCAGCGTTGCCTATGAAGCTGCCTGTCCTTTCTTAGGCCTTTCAGGAATGACGAACAAGGAGTCTATGTTCCTAAAGGGGCTGTCCTGGGTACGTAATATCTGAGAGCCCTAACAAGATCTAGCGAATGTAGAAACCTTTCCACCCTATGGACTGGGTGTGGACAAAAAGGAAGTCAGAACAATGTACTCGTTCATATAAACGGGGAAATAACCATCGGAAGAAAATCCGGAAGGGGGCGTAGAACCACCTTGTCCTGATGAAAGATCAGAAAGGGTTCGCGGCAAGAGAGTGATGCCAGTTCCGAAACTTGTCTGATGGACGTAATCGCCACTAGGAATGTTACCTTCCAGGAGAGAAGAGCAAGAGAAGATTCCTTAAGAGGTTCAAAAGGGGACCTCTGGATACCGTCCAAAACGAGATTGAGGTCCCATGGGTCCAGCGACCGTTTATACAGGGAAACTAGATGGGAAACACCCTTGAGGAAAGTCTTGACTTGCGGATTGCAAGCTAGGCGGTATTGATAGAATATTGAGAGAGATGAAACCTGCCCCTTAAGGGAGCTGAGGGCCAACCCCTTTTGCAACCTGACTGCAAAAAAATCAAGAATTCTGGGGATCGCCAGAGGCATAGGTTGGACATTGGATTCCCTGCACTGGAAAAGGAAAGTTTTCCACGTACGGTGGTAAATATGGGATGAAGGCCGGCTTTCGGGCACTGTACAAGGTGGAGATGACCGCAGGAGAAAATCTCCCTCTTGTTAAAGTCCAGGTCTCAATGGCCAGGCCGTCAGCTTCAGGGCTCTGGAGTTCTGATGGGAAATGGGCCCTTGGGTCAGCAGGTCTGGGATGCTTACGAGGCGCCATGAGCAATTGTACTAATTCAGCATACCAGGCGCACCTGGGCTAGTCCGGTGCTACTAGTATCCCCGGGACTCCTTCTGCCTTGATCTTCCTGATTACTCGCGGCAGCAGGGGCAGAGGCGAAAAACATGTAAGTTGGACGGAAACGACTTCAGGAGACTAGAGCATCCGCGCCAATGGACTGTGGGTCACGTGACCTGGCTAAGAACGCGGGTACCTTTGCGTTCAACCTTGAGGCCATTAGATTATTATTATTTATTATTATTTATTTGTAGAGCACCATTAATTCCACGTCTGGTGTACTCCAGTGAGTGCAGATGTGTGGGAACACTTCTGGGTGGAGAAACCACTCTCCGTTGGCCAGGCCTTGGCGACTTGGAAGGTCTGCCACCCAGTTTTCTACTCCCGGTATGTGTAACGTTGAAAACTTAGACCCCCGTCGATTCGGTCCAGGTGAGGATCCTGAGGACCTCGAGATAAGCTGTCTTGCTGCTGGTACCTCCCTGCTGATTGACATAGGCCACAGCTGTTGCATTGTCCAATTGGACCCAAATCAAACGACCTGCTAGCAGAAAAGGGGAATGACCTGAGCGCGAGAAGATCACGCTGATTTTCAGGATGATTTCTGGGAAGGGAAGACTCCTGGGGTGTCCAACGTCCCGAAGCAGTGTGGAGCCAGTACGCTGCTCCCCAGACTAAGAGGCTGGCGTCCGTGGTCAGGAGTAGCCAGTCCACTTGGGGGAGAAAAACTCCTTCTCGATATGGAAGAGGACTGAAGCCACCAGTAAAGCGCATACCTGACTGAAGGTGTCAGGTGAAAAGTTCGTCCAAGGAAAAGGGGCTCTTGTCCCAGGCAGCTAGAAGCGCAAGCTGCAGTGGTGTGGCTAAGCGAGCAGCATTGCCTCTATAGCCGCCGCTATCGTACCTAGCACTCTCATACTGAATCGTATGAAGTGACAGGAGTACGTAGAGGGCAGTCTACCGCTTGTTGTAGAGCGGTCGCCTTGACTTGAGGGAGAAATATCAAGCCCCGAAGAGTGTCCAGGGACATGCCCAGGGAGGTGACGGATTTTGATGCGACCGGGGATGATTTGACTGGAGTCAGAAGCCGCCCTAAGCGGGATAGGGTGCCCACAGAGATCTGCACGCTGGTTGAGCCCTTGATGAGGTCATCCAAGCAAGGCAGAACAGCCACTCTCCTGGCGTGAAGGGCACTCATGGCGGCCGCCATGACCTTTGTTAAGACCCTTGGTGCTGTTTGGAGAGCCGAGGGTAGGGCCACAAAGGAAAAAAAGAAGTCCTGAACCGCGAAGCGGAGAAACTTTGGTGAGCTGGAGCAATGGGTATGTGCAGGTACGCGTCCCTGATAGCTAGGGAAGCAAGGAATTCTCCTTCGACCACAAAGGTAATAATGGACCCTAGGAAGTACATTCTGAATCTCCTTACGTGCACATGTTTGCTCAGGTGTTAGAGGTCCCGGATGGGACGATCTGACCCGTCTTTCTTTGGCGACCACGATAGGTATAGCCATGAACCTCTCGCCGTCCGGAACAGGTACCATCACCCCCGCCGTTTGGAGGGAGTGGATTTCTGAGAAGGCCTCGTGGTGTTTTGGAGCGTTTGGGGGGGTTTGAGAGAAAGACTGACCAGGGGATCGAGTCCAGAATTCAATGTGGTAACCGGAAGACACAAGGTATCGCACCCATTTGTGGTCTGAGGTGGCGGCCCAGCTGGAGAAGGAGAGACTTCTCGGTCTTTGTCGAGACTGCCAGGATGAGGTGGACTCGGCGAGGGCTGAGAAGGTCGGGCCCTGCGTGTCTACTAAAAAACATCCTAGGCTAGAGTTGGGGGAGAGAAGTACTCTTTTCCTCCCTTGGCGTCAGACAAAAAAAAAAAAAACAGAGCCTGTCCAGACGATCGGCAAACCATCGGTCTGGAAAGGAGTACTGTGAGAGGCTTCTTAGAGACCGAGTCCACTCTCCATTATCGGAACCAGAGGGCCTTACGGATGGCTATGGTATTTGAGGCGGCAATAACTGTGCAGGTAGCAGCGCCAAGGGAGGCCTGCATGAGGTACTCCGTCGCCGCAGCAATGTGAACAGTTACATCTGTGAGGGTCTGAGGAAAACTGGTAGTCCTGGTGCCTGTGCGACCCACACGGAAGGGGAGAGGGACCCGCGGCCTCGAGGCAGAGCGATCGAGCTGATCCACTTGTCTGTCTGTCGGGTCCTTGAAGGAGGATCCATCAAGTAAAAGACAGGAGGGTCCTTCAGGCAGGCGGAAGCTGGGTGAGGGTCCACCGAGGCCGGATCGGCCCAGCCCTTAGAGACAGCTAAGCCAAAGGGGGTACTGGGACTCCATGAGTTTTCAGATACCGAAGCGGCGTCAAAAAGCTCTTTTTTTTTAAGTTTCTTCACCCTTTTAAAGGAGACCGCAGGGTCAGTAGTAGTGGATGGGAGATCTTCCACATGCAGAGTTTTGGTAGATTGCTGCAATAAGGGAGTCCATCGCAGCTTGATCGCTCGGGGAGGTTGAAACCAAGGAATCATCCCGGTACAAACATCATTCCTCTTCCTCCGGCTCCTCAGAGACCGCGGAGCATGTGGGAGAACCCCATCTGTGAACCCCAGAGGGAGACCCATGGGGGGTCATGCCCTTTTTCTGATCTGCAACCGGTGAAGCAGAGGGCTGATTCTTATCAGAAGGACCCTCTATAGAGGTGTCATTAGGCTGCGTTCTGTCCAGGGGCCCCGAGGGGTGTAGAACGATGTTGCATAGCCAGAACCAGGTTCTGGGAATTGTGCCCATTCTGGGGGACTGGGAGCCGTAGGCTCTGGGCTGGCAGCGATTGCTGCGGTGGTGGCGGGGGGGGGGGGCTTACAAAGGCACCGGACTCACAGAAGGAAGAGGTGCTATCATCCCCTAGTAGCTCAGCATTGCAGGATACATTAATAGTCTTATAGTTGTTGCTGTAGTTGTGCAGGGCATAAAACATGTGACTGCAGCCCCTGGCTGATGAGCCACAAACTCTGATTGTAATGAGGGAGCAATGCTCTGCAGAGTTAATATGTAAGTGAGGCTATAACTCATCCAGAACCCTGATGACCCTTTCCCCCTCCTGCGTCACAGTTCCTGTGGGAAGGAGGAAGCCAGCTCTGAGAGACGCCCACAGGCTCTGATCACAACAAGAGGGAGCAATGCTCTGCAGCAATGCTCTGCAGATCCTGTGTGAGGAGGGTTACGCGGGCTTTCGTGAGGGAGGGTGGCTTATCGAGTGTCGTAGGGGGCACGGCCCGGCCAGGGGGTGTATACTGCAGAGGAGGAGCTATGCTTTTGCATCTACTTAGTGTCCTCCTATGGATAGGAAGCATAACACCCATGGTCCTGTGTCCCCCAATGAGGCGTCAGAAAAATCAAATGTTTGGGCACACGCCAGAGGTCGGAAGGCAAGGAGCGCCATTTGAATTTTTGAACGCAAAATTAGCTGCACTCATTAGCGGACGCCATGTCGGGTTTGAAACAATGGAGCTCCCCAACAAGTGACCCCATTTTGGAAACTAGAGCTCTAAAATAATTTTTCTAGATGTTTGATGTGCACTTTGAACCCCTGGGGGCTTCACAGAAGTTTATAACGTTGAGCAATGAAAAGAAAAAAGAGAATTTTGTTACTTACCGTAAATTCTTTTTCTTATAGTTCCGTATTGGGAGACCCAGACCATGGGTGTTTAGCTTCTGCCTCCGGAGGACACACAAAGTACTACACTTAAAAGTGTAGCTCCTCCCTCTGAGCTTATACACCCCCTGGTAGCCAGTCCTAGCCAGTTTAGTGCAAAAGCTGAAGGAGAATAGCCACCCACAAGTAGAACCGAGTAAGAACCGGAACAACCGGAGACTCTGTCCACGACAACAGCCGGTGATAACACACGGAACAAGAAAATTGCCAACAGGCAACAGGGAGGGAGCTGGGTCTCCCAATACGGAACTATAAGAAAAAGAATTTACGGTAAGTAACAAAATTCTCTTTTTCTTTATCGTTCCTTTGGGAGACCCAGACCATGGGACGTTCCAAAGCTGTCCCTGGGTGGGAATAAACAGAAAAAAAACTAAGAAGTAGGCGGAGCCTAACTTCACAAGTGGGCGACAGCCGCCTGAAGGATGCTTCTGCCCAAGCTCGCATCTGCCGAAGCATGAGCATGCACTTGGTAGTGCTTCGAAAAGGTATGCAGGCTAGTCCAAGTGGCAGCCTGACAGACTTGTTGAGCCGTAGCCTGGTGCCTAAAAGCCCAAGAGGCACCGACAGCTCTGGTAGAGTTTGCTTTGATCCCCGGCGGGGGAGGCACCTGAGTACTCTGGTAGGCGTCCGAAATGGTCGATCTAATCCAACGGGCCAAGGTCGGCTTAGAAGCAGAGAGACCCTTGCGCCGCCCTGTGGTTAGCACAAAAAGAGAGGTGCATCGCCTAAGAGCAGCGGTGTGAGACACATAGATCCGGAGAGCACGCACCAGATCTAGAGTATGCAGCGCTTTCTCAAAGCGATGAACAGGGGCCGGACAGAAGGAAGGCAAGGAAATATCCTGGTTAAGGTGGAAGGGAGAGACCACCTTAGGAAGAAAGTCCGGGGTCGGACGGAGAACTACCTTGTCTTGGTGAAAAACCAAAAAAGGTGACTCCGAGGAGAGCGCAGCCAAATCAGAGACTCTCCTGAGAGAAGTTATGGCAACTAGAAAGGCCACCTTTTGAGAAAGACGATACAAAGAAACCTCCCTAAGAGGCTCGAAAGGGGGTTTCTGCAATACCGTGAGGACCAAGTTAAGGTCCCAGGGATCCGAGGGCCGCCGATAAGGTGGAATGATGTGAGACGCACCTTGCATGAAGGTGCGGACCTGAGCCAGCCGGGCGAGACGCCGCTGGAACAGCACTGATAGAGCTGAGACTTGTCCCTTGAGAGAGTTGAGGGACAGTCCTAGCTGCAGACCAGACTGTAAAAAAGACAGAAGGGTCGGCAACGAGAATGGCCAAGGAGAATGGCCGGAAGAGCGACACCAGGACAGGAAAATTTTCCAAGTCCTGTGATAGATCTTGACGGAGGAAGACTTACGGGCCCGAGTCATAGTGGAGATGACTTCAGGAGGAATACCAGAAGCCGTCAAAATCCAGGACTCAAGAGCCACGCCGTCAATTTGAGTGCCGCAGAATTCGGGCGGAAAAACGGACCTTGCGAGAGCAGGTCTGGACGGTCCGGAAGATGCCACGGCATCTCCACGGACAGTTGGAGCAGGACCGGATACCAAGCTCGCCTGGGCCAGTCCGGTGCAATGAGGATGACTCGACGGCCCTCCATTCTGATCTTGCGCAGGACTCTGGGCAAGAGAGCTAGAGGGGGAAACACGTAGGACAGACGAAACTCGGACCAGTCTTGAACCAGAGCGTCCGCGGCGAAGGCCTGAGGATCGTGGGAGCGATCCACGTAAACCGAAACTTTGTTGTTGTGACGGGATGCCATTAGGTCCACGTCCGGAGTGCCCCACTTGCGACAGATTGACTGAAACACTGCCGGGTGCAGGGACCACTCGCCACCGTCCACGGATTGACAGCTGAGATAATCTGCCTCCCAGTTTTCTACGCCAGGGATGTGGACTGCGGATATGGTGGACTTGGAGTCCTCCGCCCATTGAAGAATGCGTTGGACCTCCAACATTAACAGGCGGCTGCGTGTCCCGCCTTGGTGATTGATGTAGGCAACCGCTGTCGCGTTGTCTTACTGGACTCGAATGTGCCTGCCCGCCAACAGGTGGTGAAAGGCTAGGAGAGCTAGAAGCACAGCTCTGGTTTCCAGCACATTGATTGAAAGGGCTGACTCGGACGGAGTCCAAGTGCCCTGTGCTCTGTGGTGGAGATGTACCGCTCCCCAGCCGGATAGGCTGGCATCCGTGGTGAGAATCACCCAGGACGGAGTCAGGAAGGAGCACCCTTGGGACAGGGAGAGGGGTCGAAGCCACCACTGAAGAGAGCTCCTGGTCCGTGGCGACAGAGCCACTAACCTCTGTAAGGAGGAAGGCCACTTGTCCCAACAGCGGAGAATGTCCAGCTGCAGAGGACGCAGATGGAACTGGGCAAAGGGAACCGCCTCCATGGAGGCCACCATTTGATCCAGCACCTGCATCAGGCGCCTGAAGGAATAACGGCGGGGCCTCAGGAGAGAGCGCACCGCTAGCCGGAGAGACTGCTGTTTGATTAAGGGCAACTTCACAAGTGCCGGCAAAGTCTCGAACTGCATCCCTAGGTACGTGAGACTCTGGGTCGGAGTCAGAGTGGATTTGGGAAGATTGACAATCCACCCGAATTGGGCTAGGATGGCGAGAGTGAGCGAAACACTCCGCTGACAGTCTGCGCTGGATGTACCCTTGACCAGAAGGTCGTCCAGATAAGGAATCACTGCTAACCCCTGGAGGTGCAGGACCGCAATCACTGCCGCCATGACCTTGGTGAATACCCGAGGGGACGTGGCTAACCCGAAGGGGAGAGCCACGAATTGGAAATGACCCTCTCCTATCGCAAAACGTAACCAACGCTGATGTGACACTGCGATTGGCACATGCAGATAGGCATCTCTGATGTCGATGGACGCCAGGAACTCCCCTTGGGTCATAGAGGCAATGACTGATCGCAGAGACTCCATGCGAAAATGCCGCACCCGGACATGCTTGTTGAGAAGCTTGAGATCCAGGATGGGCCGGAAGGTACCGTCCTTTTTTGGAACTAGGAAGAGATTTGAGTAAAAACCTCTGAACCGTTCCTGAGCGGGAACTGGGACAATCACTCCGTTTGCCTGCAAGGACGCCACGGCCTGCGAGAAGGCGGCGGCCTTGGAGCAGGGGGGAGTTGAGAGAAAAAAATCTGTTTGGAGAGCTGGAAGAGAATTCTATCCTGTAGCCGTGAGATATGATGTCTCTCACCCACTGATCGGAGACCTGCTTTAACCAAGCGTCGCCAAAGTGGGAGAGCCTGCCACCGACTAAGGACGTGGCTGGAGCGGGCCGAGAGTCATGAGGAAGCTGCCTTAGTGGCAGAACCTCCTGCGGTCTTCTGCGGACGCGCTGTTGGGCGCCAGTTGGATTTCTGATCCTTGGCTGAGTTAGCGGACGAGGCGGAAGGCTTAGAGGATGCCCAGTTGGAGGAACGAAAGGAACGAAACCTCGATTGATTCCTACCCTGGGCGGGTTTCCTGGTCTTGGTTTGTGGCATGGAAGTACTCTTCCCGCCAGTAGCTTCTTTAATGATTTCATCCAGCTGTTCACCAAACAGCCGTGAACCAGCAAAAGGGAGCCCAGCAAGAAACTTCTTGGAAGAAGCATCTGCCTTCCACTCTCGAAGCCACAAAATCCTGCGGATAACAAGAGAATTAGCTGAAGCCCCCGCAGTGCGGTGAGCAGCCTCTAGCATGGCAGACATGGCATAAGATGAAAAAGCTGAAGCCTGAGCAGTTAAGGTAACCATCTCAGGCATAGATTCCTTGGTGAGGGAATGCATTTCCTCTAGAGAAGCAGAGATGGCTTTGAGAGCCCACACTGCTGCAAAAGTCGGGGAAAACGCGGCCCCCGCAGCTTCATACACAGATTTGGCCAGAAGGTCAATCTGACGGTCAGTGGAATCCTTAAGTGAGGTGCCGTCAGCCACCGACACAACGGTCCGGACTGATAGCCTAGAGACCGGAGGGTCTACCTTTGGGGAGTGAGACCACTCCTTGACCACCTCAGGTGTAAATGGAAACCGGTCATCAGAACCACACTTTGGAAAGCGTTTGTCAGGGCAGGCCCTGGGTTTGGTCACAGCGGTCTGAAAACTGGAGTGGTTAAAGAACACACTCTTCACTCTCATAAGGGGAGGTAAACTGATGTTTTTCTGCCAAAGACAGTTGCTCCTCTGACACTGGCGGATTGAGATCCAGCACAGAATTAATAGAAGCAATCAAATCACTAAGATCTGAGTCACCCTCATAGAAATCGATGGGATACAAAGCCTCCGAGCCCCCAGTGAGGGCATCCTCCTCATCTTGAGAATCAGCTCTTGAGACAGAGCCGTGGGATGGGGAGGGGGAGGAAACCCTGCGCCTTCTCTTAGAAGGACGGGGTCTGGGATCAGATGATGAATCCTCCGTGAGCTCCGATGGACGGAGGTCAGAGGATAGGAGTCTTCTGTCAAGAGTATTAGAGGCACCCTGTGAGGGAGGCTGATGCATATTCATCAAAGTACTGGACAAAAGTCCCATGGCTCAGCAAATGACTGGGATATGGACCTAGAAAAGGACTCTAGCCAGGCCGGGGGTTCAGTCACAGGTGCAGCAGCAGCCTGAGAGACCACTGGGGGTGAGACTCCAGGCTGTGGCACCGCCAAGTTAGAGCAGACATCACAATGTGGATAGGTGCTCGGCTCAGGCAGCAGGAGCTTACATGCAGTGCATGTAGAAGAAAGCTTTGGAGCCTTGCTCCTTGTGTGAGACATGCTGCTGGAGAGGGGGCTTTGCAGAGAATGAACCCCAGGGAGAATATACAGAGGTCCACAACCGGAGACCGGCTGTGGCTTACCAGACCGCTGAGCGCGGTGTTGTGTGCCCTCCAGATCCCGAAGCCCGGTCCCCCAGTCGCAGCACCTCAGCAGAGATGCAGAATGCAGGATGTCCCAGAGCAGAGTGAACTCTGCCTGAGAAATGACTAGGGGGCGTTCCTATAAAAGAGCGGGAACTGGAGGGCTATAGAGACCTGAGGGAAGGAGGGACGCCCCAGCAGTGGGGAGTGTCCCTCCTCTGTGTAGAACGGCCGCCGGGAGGAGCCGAACCTGTCTCTCTGCATGAGTGACATGCGAGGGCAGGAAAATGAAACTAGGCCTCCAGCGAAGCCGGGGCCTAAATTTAAGCGGCGAAGCCGACAAGCAGGCACCATCGGCGCGGTTCTCTGGCAAAAGCTAGAGAACCCGCCGGAAAAGTTAAAACAATCACATACAGCATACTCTCCCCTTACAATAAAGAACCGGGACCCCCAACATAAACGTCTCAGGTACTTAGCTGCTGAAACGCAGGCCCATGTCCCTGGGGATGAGTGCTCCGGTCCAACAGAATCCTCAAGGGGCTGTGGATGGAGACCGGGCTCCTGCCAGGCATGGAGACCGTGCTGGCTCCCATTTCAAGCCAGAGCCCAGAAGGGATGGTGAAGGAGCGCGGCATGTAAGGCTGCAGCCTTGTAAATCAACCTTAACAACACCGCCGACACAGTGGGGTGAGAAGGGACATGCCGGGAGTCCAGACATGGACCCGCTTTTCTTCAAACTCTTTCCAAAAGTCAAACAAATCAGATGAGAATGCATGTGTGGATGTATGCCTCCTGACACAAAGCAATAAACTGGCTAGGACTGGCTACCAGGGGGTGTATAAGCTCAGAGGGAGGAGCTACACTTTTAAGTGTAGTACTTTGTGTGTCCTCCGGAGGCAGAAGCTAAACACCCATGGTCTGGGTCTCCCAAAGGAACGATTAAGAAAAAATCATTTTTACCACAAAACTGTTGCTTCAACTAGGTAGCTTTTTTTTCACAAGGGTATCAGGAAATAATGCACCATAAAATGTATTGTGCATTTTCTCCTGAGTACGCAGATACCTCATATGTGGTGGAAATCAAAAGTTTCGGCACACGGCAGGGCTCAGAAGGAAAGAAGCGCCATTTGAATTTTTGAGCTGCACTCATTAGCGGACGCCATGTCGGGTTTGAAGACCCCCTGAGGTGCCTAAACAATGGAGCTCCCCCACAAGTGACCCCATTTTGGAAACTAGAGCCCTCAAATAATTTTTCTAGATGTTTGGTGAGCACTTTGAACCCCTGGGGGCTTCACAGAAGATTATAACGTTGAGCCGTGAAAAGAAAAAAAAAAATTTTTTTACCACAAAACTGTTGTTTCAACTAGGTAGCTTTTTTTCACAAGGGTATCAGGAAAAAATGCACCATAAAATGTATAGTGCATTTTTTCCTGAGTACAACGATACCTCATATGTGGTGAAAAGTAATTGTTTGGGCGCATAGCGGGGCTCAGAAGAGAAGGAGCACCATTTGACAGCAAAATTGGTTGGAATCATTAGCGGATATCATATCACGTTTGGAGACCCCCTATGGTGCTTAAACAGTAGAGCTCCCCCACAATGACCCCATTTTGGAAACTAGACCCCTCAAAGAATTTATCTAGATGTTTAGCGAGCCCCAAGGTGCTCCACAGAAGTTGATAATGTTGAGCCATGAATACAATTTTTTTTTGTTTTACCACAAAACTGTTACTTGAGCCAGGTAGCTTTTTTTTCCACAAGGTTATCAGGAAAAAATGCACCATAAACCGTATTGTGCAATTTCTCCTGAGTACGGACATACCTCATATGTGGTGGAAAGTAATTGTTTGGGCGCATGGCGGGGCTCAGAAGAGAAGGAGAACCACTTGACAGCAAAATTGGTTGGAATCATTAGCGGACGCCATGTCATGTTTGGAGACCCCTATGGTACCTAAACAGTGGAGCTCCCCCACAAATGACCCCATTTTGGAAGTAGACCACTCAAGGAATTTATCTAGATGTCTGGTGAGCCCCTTGTACCCCCATGGGCTCCACAGAAGTTGATAACGTTGAACCGTGAATATTATTTTTTTTTTTTACCACAAAATTTTTGCTTCAACGAAGTAGCTTTTTTTTTACAACGGTACCAGGAAAAAATGCACCATAAAACGTATTGTGCAATTTTTCCCGAGTACGCAGATACCTCATATGTGGTGGAAAGTAATTGTTTGGGCGCATGGCGGGGTTCAGAAGAGAAGGAGAACCATTTGACTTTTCAAACGCACAGACGCGTAGAAAACTACCAGGTACCTCTTTTGATCACCTACAATCCAAATCTGGAGGTGTTAAGAGGAGCTGCACAAACACTACAACAATAATTGTAAAAAGATGCCAATTAAAATCTATTTTTCCAGACCCCCCACTTACCTGTTTTAGGCAGTCACACGAATCTAAGAAGCATCATTGTCAGAAGCTCCCTGTCCTCTCCAACAACAACAGGAACATTTCGTGTAACCAGAAAAACATTGCATTTTTATAAGATGCAGATGCTTCTGCAACTTTATACAACACTACAATCTCTGAATCAGCTGCCCCCCTCACACACACCAAAACCCGCACAATCAACAGGCAACCCTGGCACACAAGTCAGACTAAAGAACTCAGACGGGCTTCCAGAATTGCTGAGCGCAGATGGAAGAAGTCTCATTCCATTGAGCACTTCATTGCATATAAAGAGACCCTCACCACCTTCAAGTCCACACTCACTGCTGCAAAACAAACCTACTTCTCATCCCTCATATACTCTCTCACAACCCTAAACAGCTATTCAACACTTTCAATTCTCTCCTCAGTCCTCCAGCACCACCTCCCTCTACTCTCATCTCAGCTGAAGACTTAGCCTCTTTCTTCAAGCAGAAGATTGACAACATCAGAGCAAGCTTTGGCCCACAATCACCACGGCCCCTCATCATAGCTACTATGAAATAGAAATATAGAAAAAACAGATTTTTGTGTACTCACGTAAAATCGTTTTCTCTTAGCCATCATTGGGGGACACAGGACCATGGGTGTTATGCTGCCTATCCATAGGAGGACACTAAGTAGATGCAAAAGCATAGCTCCTCCTCTGCAGTATACACCCCCTGGCCGGGCCAGGCAAGCTCAGTTTTAGTACACAAGCAGTAGGAGAAAAAGCCACTAAAAACTTACCTCAACAGAGGAACATGAGAAAAAAAGAGTCATAACCAAATAAGGTACTGAGAGAACCAAGGCCCAACAGGGCAACAGGGTGGGTGCTGTGTCCCCCAATGATGGGTAAGAGAAAACGATTTTAAGGTGAGTACACAAAAATCCGTTTTTCTCTGACGCCTCATTGGGGGACAGAGGACCATGAGACGTCCTAAAGCAGTCCATAGGTGGGAAAAATAAAAGCAAGACAACGTAACCCAAGGACTAGGAACCAGTCCCAGACAGCCTGGAGCACCTACTGAGAGAAGGTGCTCTACTGCCGTTTGCAGAATTGTCCTACCCAGATTTGCCTCAGCTGAAACCTGGGCATGGACTCTGTAATGCTTTGAAAACGTATGTAAGGTAGACCAGGTCGCAGCCTTACACACCTGTTCCACTGAAGCCTGATGCCGAATGGCCCACGAAGCGCCAACTGCTCGCGTGGAATGAGCCCGTAGCCCACTAGGAATGGGCTTGAGTTGCAAGCGGTAGACTTCCTGGATCGCAGAGCGAATTCAGCGAGCCAGAGTCGCCTTTGAAGTTGCCTGTCCCTTTTTAGACCCCTCAGGAATGACGAACAAAGAGTCCGTTTTCCTAAAAGGGGCTTCCTGGATATGTAATATCTGAGAGGTCTAACGAATGCAGAGACCTTTCCACCCTATGGACTGGGTGTGGACAAAAGGAAGGCAGAACAATGTCCTCGTTCAAATGAAATGGGGTAGGAACCTTTGGAAGAAAAACCGGAAGGGGGCGCAGAACCACCTTGTCCTGGTGAAAAATCAGAAAAGGCTCGCGGCAAGAGAGTGCTGTTAGCTCCGAAACCCGTCTGATGGACGTAATTGCCAGCAGGAACGTTACCTTCCAGGACAGAAAAGCAAGGGAGGATTCCTTGAGAGGTTCAAAGGGGGACCTCTGGAAACCGTCCAGAACGAGATTGAGATCCCATGGTTCCAGCGGCCGTTTGTACGGGGGAACTAGATGGGAAACGCCCTCTAGGAAGGTCTTGATCTGCGTTTTTTGAGCCAGGCGGCATTGGTAGAAGATTGAGAGCGCTGAGACCTGCCCTTTAAGGGAACTGAGAGCCAACCTGCAGAAAATCAAGAATTCTGGGGATGGCCAGAGGCAGAGGCTGGACGTTAGTTTCCCTGCACTATGAAAGGAAGATTTTCCACGTACGGTGGTAAATGAGGGATGAAGCAGGCTTTCAGGCGCTGATCATGGTGGAGATAACCGCGGGGGAGAATCCTGCTCTTGTTAATACCCAGGTCTCAATGGCCATGCCGTCAGCTTCAGGGCTCTGGAGCTCTGATGGGAAATGGGCCCTTGTGTCAGCAAGTCTGGGATGCTTGGAAGGCACCACGGTACGTCTCCGAGCATTTGTACTAATTCAGCGTACCAGGCGCGCCTGGGCCAGTCCGGTGCTATCAGTATCACCGGGACTCCCTCTGCCTTGATTTTCCTGATTACCCACGGCAGCAGTGGTAGGGGTGGAAATATGTAAGGCAGGCGGAAGTAGAGCCAGGAGCAGACTAGAGCATCCGCGCCGATGGACTGCAGGTCGCGTGACCTAGCTATGAACGCGGGTACCTTTGCGTTCAACCTTGAGGCCATTAGATCCACGTCTGGTGTATCCCAGCGAGTGCAGATGTGTAGGAACACTTCTGGGTGGAGAGAGCAGTCTCCGGCGGCCAGGCCTTGGCGACTTAGAAGTCTGCTGCCCAGTTCTCTACTCCCGGTATGTGTACCGCTGATATCACTGACCCTGTCGATTCGGCCCAGCTGAGGATCCTGTGGGCGTCGAGATAAGCTGCCTTGCTGCAGGTATACCCCTTGACGATTGATGTAGGTTACAGCTGTCACATTGTCCGATTGGACTCGAATCTGATGACCCGCTAGCAGAGGGCAGAATGCCCTGAGCGCGAGGAAGATCGCGCAGATTTCCAGGATGTTTATGGGTAGGGAAGACTCCTGGGGCGTCCAACGTCTTTGAGCAGTGTGGTGCCGGTACACTGCTCCCCAGCCTAGGAGGCTGGCATCTGTAATCAGGACCAGCCAGTTCGCTGGGAGAAAAAGAGCTCCCCTTCGATAGGGATGAGGACCGAAGCCACCAGCGGAGTGCGTACCTGACTGAAGGCGTCAGGTGAAGATGTCTGTCCAGGGAGAAGGGGCTCTTGTTCCAGGCCGCTAGAAGGGCTAGCTGCAGTGGGCGGAGGTGCAGTTGAGGAAAAGGGTACTGCTTCCATAACCGCCACCATCCTGCCGAGCACCTTCATGCTGAATCGAATGGAGCGAGATGGAGGACGTAGAAGGCAGCGTACCGCTCGTTGAAGAGCGATCGCCTTGTCCAGGGGGGAGATAGATCAAGACCCGACGGGTGTCCAGGGACATGCCCAGGAAGGTGAAGGATCGTGATGGGATCGGGGATGATTTGTCTAGATTCACTAGCCACCCTAAGCGGGATAGGGTGTCCACAGTGATCTGTACGCTGGTTGAGCAGTCGCGGAAGGAGGGGGCCTTGATGACTAAGGCGAGGAATTCCTCTTTAACCATGGCTGCAATAATGGACCTTAGGGACTCCATTCTGAATCTCCGTACGTGCACGTTTGTTCAGATGTTTGAGGTCCAGGATGGTTCGAACTGACCCATCCTTTTTGGGGACCACAAAGAGGTTGCAATAAAAACCCCTGAACTTCACGTCGTCCGGGACAGGTATTATCACTCCTGCTGTTTGGAGCGAGTGGATTGCTGAGGAAAAAAAAAAACTTTGCGTCGTTTTCGAGTCTTTGGGGGGTTTGAGAGAAAGAACCGACTCGCGGGTCGGGTCCTGGTAACCGGAAGACACAAGGTCTAGCATCCATTTGTCGTCTGAGGCGGCATCCCAGATGTGTTGAAAGTCGACCTCCTACAATGAGTGTGTCTTCCAGGGTGCCAAAGGAGTCATGAGGGGAGAAAACGTCGTGGATGAGCCTCACTAGTCCTGGACTGTTTCGGTTTAGGCTGCCATGACGAAGTGGGTTTCAGGGAGAGCTGAGAAGGTCGGTCCATGTGTAGTCCGCGGCTGGCGGCAGGGACAGCACGGGATGTCGACCAACCAATGAGTTCCGAAGGAGCGGAACGTGGACTGTGGACGTCTGGTGAAGGTAAAATGTTGAATGTTTCATGAATTTCCATGTCATCCTTGGCCTGCTGTGCAGGGGCCATGCTAATCTTCTGTGTAGCTCTGCATTTGAGCATATGTGCTGCCGAAGCTAGCACCATCCTTGACTTCAGCTGGGGGAAGGAGGTACTCTTTCCTCCTGTGGCGTCAGAAATGAGCTTGTCCAGACGTTCGCCGAACAATCGGTCTGGAAAAAAGGGAAGGCCCGTGAGAGACTTCTTGGAGGTAGCGTTCGCTCGCCATTGTCAGAGCCAGAGAGCTCTACGGATGGCTATGGTATTTGAGGCGGCAAACGCTGCGCATGTAGCAGCGTCCATGGAGGCCTGCATGTGGTACTCCGCCGCAGCGGCAATTTTGAGCTGTTACCTCTGTAACGGTATGAGGGAACTGGGATTCCTCAAGCGAAGTGTTAAGGGATTCTGCCCAGACCGAAATCGCCTTTGCGACCCACACAGAGGCAAAGGAGGGCGAGAGGGAGGAACCCGCAGCCTCAAAAATCAGAGCGGGCGAGGTGCTCCACCTGTCTGTCTGTCAGGTCCTTGATGGAGGAACCATCGGGTAAAGACAGGAGCGTCTTTGTGGCAAGGCGGGAGACCGGGGGGGGTCGACCGAGGGCGGATCGGCCCAGCCCTTAGGGGCAGGTGAGGCAAAAGGGTACCGGGACTCCATGAGTTTTCGGTTACCGAAGCGCCTGTCAGGCTTCTCCCTTTGCTTTGTGAGGATATCCTGAAACTCTGGGTTATCAGCGAAAACCTTTTGGGGTTTCCTTGCCCTCTTAAAGGAGACCACATGGTCAGTGGTAGTGGATGGGGGATCCTCTACATGCAGTGTTTGGTTGACTGCTGCTATAAGGGAGTCTTTTGCAGCTTGATCATCTGGGGAGGATGAAACCAAGAAATCCTCCTGGTACAAACAGCATTCTCCCTCCTCCAGCTCTTCAGAAGCCGTGGAGCGTGTGGGAGAGCCTGCCCTGTGTGCTCCCGAGGGAGAGTCATGGGGGCCATGAGAGAGTGCTGGAGACACCCGGCCGGCTCTTTTCCTGATCCCTGCAACCAGTGAAGCATGTGCCTGGATTACCTCAGAAGGATCCTCCATAGGGGTATCCTCAGGCTGCGTTCCGTCCAGGGGCCCAGAAGGGTGTGGAGGACGACATTGCATAGCCAGTACCAGGTTCTGTGACAGTTTTTCCATGGATTGGGACAGAAACTGTGCCCATTCCGGTGGGCTGGGAGCCCTAGGCTTTGGCCTGACGGTTGCGGCGGTGGTGGCGGGGTGGTCTTGGGGGGCTATAGGGGCACAGCAACCACAGAGAGAAGAGGTGTGTTTACGTGGTAGCTCAGCGTGGCAGGCAGTGCCGGCTGTATAGTAGACTATGTTAGCCTTAGCGCTCTTAGTGCCCTTAGAATTCTGCATGTTCCTAATAGGAGTATGCCAGGAGGGGGAGCAATGGTCAGCAGAGCTACAAGTGAAGCAAGTACCTCACCAGAATCAGCCGATGGCCCTGCGTCCTCAGGAAGGAGTAAGCTCTGATTTGAGCTGTTACCTCTGTGTGGAGATCTTCGCACGCTTTTCGGGGGGGCTTATCGTGGCCGAGGGGGGCGGGGCTTAGCGCTAAAAGAGCGCCAAAAATAAGTCAGTGTGCCCCCCTGCTGTCAGTAGCAAAAAAACGGCGGGAAGGGAGCTTCTGTGACATCTCCCTCCAGTCAGCACACAGCTTGTCACCAAAGGATAATCTCTGCCAGCTTTCTGCAATCAGAGCACGCAGCTGGAGCAAATAAACAGAGCAAATAAACAGTGTGAGTTCCTGAGCTCTGGACTTCCCCCCTCCTCCAGCCAGCACGCAGCAAGGGAAAGAATTAACGCTGTGTGTTCAGGATCCCTGGGGCTCTCCTCCTTGCAATCAGCAAGGGACTTTCTGCACCGCATTTTCTCCCTTTGTCTGGGAAACCAGTCAGGGGGGATCTCACCTTAAACACTGCTTCAGTCCAGGCAGTGGGAATAGCAGAGTCAGCCTGCTGTATCCGGTCACACAGTGCAATGTTCAACTCAGAGCCTGCAAAGAGGGGCTGAGGAATTGTGCTTCTGCCCTGGGCTCTGGAAAATCGGTGTCTGTGGGACCGTCGTCCAGTGAGATGCAGCCCAGGATCCAGCGTCGCAGGAGGGGGTACGTGGAGGCAGCACTCCGCGTTCCCGCCCGTTGATGGTATTGGGAGATCGGTCCCAAAAGGAAACCGTCACCCTCAAAAAATAACAAAACCTTGGAAGATGTGCCTCCTACAGACACTAACCTAAAACTGAGCTTGCCTGGCCCGGCCAGGGGTTGTATACTGCAGAGAAGGAACTATGATTTTGCATCTCCTTAGTGTCCTCCTATGGATAGGCAGCATAACACCCATGGTCCTGTGTCCCCCAATGAGGCGTCAGAGAAACAATCTTTTCACTCTACTCTCAAGATCACATCTAACCACCTGTGCACTTGACCCGCTCCCATCGCACCTCATCCCCAACATCACTGCAGTCCTCATCCCAGCCCTAACCTATCTTTTCAACCTATCACTAACAAGTGGTGTATTCTCCTCATGCTTTAAACATGCCTCCATTACACCCATCCTTAAAAAGCCCTCCCTTGACCTATCCTCTGTGTCAAACTATCGCCCCATATCCCTTCTCCCCTATGCCTTAAAACTACTGGAACAGCACGTCCATCTTGAATTGTCCTCATACCTCTCCTCCTGCTCCCTCTTTGACCAGCTACAATCTGGCTTCCGACCACATCACTCTACTGAAACTGCCCTAACCAAAGTCACCAATGATCTACTAACCGCCAAAGCCAAGCGACACTACGCTATCCTCCTCCTCTTGGACCTGTCCTCTGCCTTCGACACAGTAGACCAGGGGTGGGGAACCTCCGGCCCGCGGGCCGTATTCGGCCCGCCATGACCTTTTCTGCGGCCCCCGGGCACATTCCACAGTCCACAGAGCTCGGGAGGCAGCAGCGTCTTGCTTGCTGCTGGCCCTTTAAACCCTGTGAGGCTTACGTCCTCACGCTAGCTAATGCTAGCGTGAGGACGTACTTTGTGGGTGGAGTAAGCACTCAACTCGCTCTTTTTCCACAGAAGAGAAGCTACTACCTCAGCGTCCGACAGGTGTGTTTGTGCTCCCATGCCTGTATGTGCCCCTGCACATCCCCACTGCAGCCTGTGCTCCGTGCAGCGTCCCGTCCTCCTCGCGCATCCCCACTGCAGCCTCTGCTCCGTGCAGCGTCCCGTCCTCCTCGTGCATACCCACTGCAGCCTGTGCTCCGTGCAGCGTCCCGTCCTCCTCGCGCATCCCCACTGCAGCCTGTGCTCCATGCAGCGTCCCGTCCTCCTTGTGCATCCCCACTGCAGCCTGTGCTCCATGCAGCGTCTCGTCCTCCTCGCACATCCCCACTTCAGCCTGTGCAGCGACCCGTCCTCCTCGCGTATCCCCACGGCAGCCCGTGCTCCTCACTCTCCCCCACGGCAGCCTGTGCTCCTCACTCTCCCCCACGGCAGCCTGTGCTCCCCACTCTCCCCCACGGCAGCCTGTGCTCCTCATTCTCCCCCACGGCAGGCAGCCTGTGCTCCTCACTCTCCCCCACGGCAGCCTGTGCTCCTCACTCTCCCCCACGGCAGCCTGTGCTCCTCACTCTCCCCCACGACTGCCTGTGCTCCTCACTCTCCCCCACGGCTGCCTGTGCTCCTCACTCTCCCCCACGGCTGCCTGTGCTCCTCACTCTCCCCCACGGCAGCCTGTGCTCCTCACTCTCCCCCCCGGCAGCCTGTGCTCCTCACTCTCCCCCCCGGCAGCCTGTGCTCCTCACTCTCCCCCACGGCAGCCTGTGCTCCTCACTCTCCCCCACGGCAGCCTGTGCTCCTCACTCTCCCCCCACGGCAGCCTGTGCCCCTGTGTCCTCGCAGCCCTCCCCAGTGATGTCTAGTCCTTACAGCCCTCCCCAGTGATGTCTAGTCCTCGCAGCCCTCCCAAGTGATGTATAGTCCTCGCAGCCCTCCCCAATGATGTCTAGTCCTCGCAGCCCTCCCCAGTGATGTCTAGTCCTCCCAGCCCTCCCCAGTGATGTCTAGTCCTCCCAGCCCTCCCCAGTGATGTCTAGTCCTCCCAGCCCTCCCCAGTGATGTCTAGTCCTCCCAGCCCTCCCCAGTGATGTCTAGTCCTCCCAGCCCTCCCCAGTGATGTTTAGTCCTCCCAGCCCTCCCCAGTGATGTCTAGTCCTCCCAGCCCTCCCCAGTGATGTCTAGTCCTCTCAGCCCTCCCCAGTGATGTCTAGTCCCCCCAGCCCTCCCCAGTGACGTCTAGTCCTCCCAGCCCTCCCCAGTGATGTTTAGTCCTCCCAGCCCTCCCCAGTGATGTCTAGTGCTCCCAGCCCTCCCCAATGATGTCTAGTGCTCCCAGCCCTCCCCAGTGATGTCTAGTGCTCCCAGCCCTCCCCAGTGATGTCTAGTGCTCCCAGCCCTCCCCAGTGATGTCTAGTCCTCCCAGCCCTCCCCAATGATGTCTGTCTAGTCCTCCCAGCCCTCCCCAGTGATGTCTAGTCCTCCCAGCCCTCCCCAGTGATGTCTAGTTCTCCCAGCCCTCCCTAGTGATGTCTTGTCCTCTCAGCCCTCCCCAGTGATGTCTAGTCCTCCCAGCCCTCCCCAGTGATGTCTAGTCCTCCCAGCCCTCCCCAGTGATGTCTAGTTCTCCCAGCCCTCCCCAGTGATGTCTAGTTCTCCCAGCCCTCCCCAGTGATGTCTAGTCCTCCCAGCAATGTATATTCCTCCCAGCCCTCCCCAGTGATGTATATGTCCTCAGCATCTCCTGTGATGCATATGTCCTCAGCATCTCCTGTGATGTATATGCCCTCAGCATCTCCTGTGATGTATATGCCCTCAGCATCTCCTGTGATGTATATGCCCTCAGCATCTCCTGTGATGTATATGCCCTCACCATCTCCTGTGATGTATATGCCCTCAGCATCTCCTGTGATGTATATGCCCTCAGTATCTCCTGTGATGTATATGCCCTCAGCATCTCCTGTGATGTATATGCCCTCTGCATCTCCTTTGTGATGTATTTACAGCAGTCCCACCTGACACAAACGTGGAAAACCAGTTGTGAGAAGCAATAAGATCAATATTGAATAATATAGCTGCACCAAAAACAAGAAGCTCCAGCTGCCACGATGAGTTAATTGTTTGACTAAGTATAGCAGGGTAATTTTAAGTTGATAGTTTTGTGCGGCCCCCGAAGGTTGGTAGAAAATTCCAAATGGCCCTCGGCATTAAAAAGGTTCCCCACCCCTGCAGTAAACCATTCCTTCCTACCAGGGCTGTGGAGTCGAAGTCGTGGAGTCGGAGCTCATTTTGGTGGAGTCGGAATAAAATGCACCGACTCTGACTCCTAAAATATATAATAAATTGGGGACAGTAGTGCAATGCAGAGTGTGATGAAAATTTTTTCATAGGAATTTGGGAAACTTATGAAATGTCCTATAAATGTCTGTTCTATTCCTGATCTAAGGCTGTATTCACACACAACAATTTTGCTGCATTTTTTGAGGATACGTTTTTCAGTTGCAAAAGCAGATCAGCTTTTTAAAAAACCACATCACCTGAAAGGTTTGTGAGCTCATAAATAATGCTTTTAATAGCAAAAGCAGATTAGAAAAACATCACACAAACTGACTGCTCATTCTTTGTGAGGATCCTCACAAAACGCTGTGTCTGAATGTCCTATCTTGAAACCCATTGCCTTTGCTGGGATGCCAGAGTCACTGCATTTCACTGAATTATTTTGCCATCAATGTGCGATATGTTTGTGACAAGAAAAAAAATTGTTAGTAAGACACTGGCAGTAAAAGATAGTAAAGCTCATCACATCAGCCAGTTTCTCCAGGCCTTAGTGGAAAAAGTTCTGCAAGATTAGGAACGCAAAAAAGAACAGGTTCTTGCCATTGTAACGAACAATGCTTCAAACATAAGTACAATTAAACTCATGAATGAGAGTAATGAACAACAGCTAGAAGAAAATGTAGGATTCAGTATGTGTGAGATGGAGCCACAGTGCTGTTCATGTAACTGAGGAACAAACAGATATTACAACAGAAGAACAGCAAAATGATACTTTAGGATTAGATGATCTTGTTGAAGCTACTTGAAAACACTTTCATATTCATCACATGTGCTGTGTTGTGCATACGCTGCAGCTGGCAATAAGAGATAGTCTGCAAGAGGGACTCCGGTTTCACACATCTGTCTTTTCGCCAGTTTGGCGGATGCGGCACACTCCAGTACAGTGTATAGAATACAGTGGCAGCGCGACAAACGAAGGTCACATGCTTTCATGTGACCGGAGCATGTGACCCGGAAATTTTGGCGCTGCCACTGTACTGTATTATACTGTACTGGCATGCGCCACATCTGCCAAACCGGCGAAAAGCCAGATGTGTGAAACTGGGAGGACATGCTGGAAATCTGATTGGAAAAGTGAGGAAGTTGGTTATTGCCGCCAGAACCCCTAAAATTGATTCCATCTTGAAGAGACATGCTGGGAAAGGGGCAATTGTTGATCAAGCCACTCGGTGAGGCAGCACTTATTTAATGACTGAGCGATTGCTTGAACTAAACTCGTTTCTTATAGATATGGTGAACCCTCAAGTAACCTTAAATGAAGGTCAATGGACACAGGTGGCTGAATTGAAGGAATGAATCACCCATTTACCGTAACTAACAAATTACAAGCTGGGGGGCGTGGCTTAGCTGGGGAAGAAGAAGGATGCACATGGAGGAGCTCCTGCATCTCAATTTGTAATCTAGTGACATCCAACGCCGTTCCTTAAGAAAAAGTGGCCCCAAAACAAAATCCATCTCCCTACATCTGCTGTGGAGCCCAGGAAAACAACTTTGGAGCGTTGTGGAGACTGAGTGAGTAGCGGCCTGATTACAGTGCTGAAGCCAGGGCCTAAAGTAGCAGCCATACCAACCATACAACTACCAGTCCCCAGAGACTAGGAGGGTGCAGCAGCACTGCGATTTACTGACAGAAGAAGCATTGTTCCAAGCTCCCTCCTACCCCACTGCCTGCAGGGACTGAGGGAGAAGGCCAGAAGAGAGAGGGCTTGCTAGATGTATGGGAGCAGCTGCCATTAGAATCCAGCAGAGAGGCACAGCACCTGCACCACTCCAACCTCCCTCCCCCTTCATTTCTCTTGGCTGGAGCTAGAGAGAGGGGCTCTGGAGGAGAGGAGACCAGCGCCCAGGGATAAATATCACCTAATTGCTCCTGGATTGGGTTGCCACCTGAGAGAGTGGGGCCCCAAGTTCACCCTGCACCACCATTTGTAACGCTGTGAGGAGAGGCAGAGAGACTGCTGATAGCAGAGCACAGCAGATAGCTACACCATCAATCAGCAGAGGTACCTGGAAAACAGGAACAGAGACACTGGCCTGGGATCCACTCCTGTACTGGGGTTTACAGAGAGGAGGGGAAGGCTCAGGGAGAGGAGACAGAACTGTAAGGGGTTAAGTTCCTAGGACAGCACCAAGACCAGAGCAGCCTGCTTCCCTCCCCCGTGCTCTTCTGGACAATAAAACACCAGCACAGGGGAAATTTAACTCATCCCAAGCTGCCTGTTGCTGGATCGCAGATGCTGCTCACCCCATGTTAATGCAGCAAAACGTAAGTGGCTGGACATAAAACCCCTCTAGGTTATACATTGATATATAAAAAATACAGCTAGAGCTGACGATTCTAAGCATACAACAAACAGAAGCTCCAGTATAAGGTGCAAGAACAATGTGCAACAGTGGTGAACAGTGACATCTAGTGGTCAAGATAAGAAAAGGGCTGCAGCAGCTGAGATATAGAAAGTTAAAAGGGGAAAGGAAAAAAAAAAAGAGGACAAGCTTACTTCAAATGCGTTAACCCAACCTACTTTCACCCAGCAAAGTTCTATTAAGACCAGGTCTAGAAAATGGGGAAAAACTACAAATTACAATTTGACGAGCCAAACAAAACCCTGAAAACTCCAAAGAAGAACCAGGAAGGGGATAAATCTAAAAAACAACACACCCAAGAGATGTCAGCACAAAAATCCAGACAAGCACCAACCACCAACTTCACACTGTCAGACAGTGATGAGGATGAAGAGACACTAAGCGGAAATGCCAATCTCATGGAACATATCAAAGCCCTTCCTACAGCAAACTGCATCAGAAACCTATTTAACCCCTTCAGCCCCGGGGCACTTTCCGTTTTTGCATTTTTGTTTTTTGCTCCCCTTCTTCCGAGAGCCGTAACTTTTTTATTTTTCCGTCAATCTTGCCATATGAGGGCTTGTTTTTTGCGGGACAAGTTGTACTTTTAAATGAAATCATAAGTTTTACCATATGGTGTACTGGAAAGCAGCAAAAAAATTCCAAGTGTGGAAAAATTGCAAAAAAAGTGTGATGGCACAATAGTTTTTGGGATGTTTTATTCACGGTGTTCACTATATGGTAAAATTGATGTGTGGGTATGATACCTGAGGTCGGTGCGAGTTTGTAGACACCAAACATGTATAGGTTTACTTGTATCTAAGGGGTTAAAAAAAATTCACAAGCTTGTCCAATAAAAGTGGCGCACGTTTTGCGCCATTTTCCGAAACACGTAGCGTTCTTATTTTTTGGGATCTATGGCTCAGTGACGGCTTATTTTTTGGGTCTCGAGCTGATGCTTCTAATGGTAGCATTTTTGCACAGATGCTACGTTTTGATCGCCTGTTATTGCATTTTGCGTAAAACTTGCGGCGACCAAAAAACGTAATTTTGGCGTTTGGAATTTTTTTGCCACTACGCCGTTTACTGATCAGATTAATTGATTTTATATTTTGATAGATCGGGCATTTCTGAACGCGGCGATACCAAATATGTGTATATTTATTTATTTTTTAACCCTTTAATTTTCAATGGGGGGAAAGGGGGGTGATTTGAACTTTTAGGTTTTTTGTTTTTTTTTTAATTTTTTAAAACTTTTTTTTTACTTTTTTTATTTTATTTTACTAGTCCCCCTAGGGGGCTATAGCGATCAGCAATCCGATTGCTGATCGCTATCTGCTGATTACAGCTATACCGCTGTAATCAGCAGATTCAGTCACTTTCTTTCTTCCTCTGCTCCGTGCCGAGGAAGAATGAAAGTGAAACTTCGTAGCACCAGGCGTCATCACATGACCCTGTGCTACGATGGCAACCACCGAACGTCACGTGATCACTCATGTGACGTCCGGAGGGGGCGGCGGTAAGTAAAAAAGATGGCCGCGCGCATGTAGATCTCGCTGCCAGACTTTGGCAGCGAGATCTAAGGGGTTAATGTTCCGGGTGGAATGCGATTCCACTCGGAACATGTAGGCACACATGTCAGCTGTTGAAAACAGCTGATATGTGTGCCGATCCACGCCGCCTGCCCGCGGCAGGGGGCGGGGCTTACCGGGACACGATCCATGACGGAAAGATCCGTCCATGGTCGTGAAGGGGTTAAGGAATTCACGCAGACCATAAAAGAGATGGCTGAACTTAAAAGTGACATAAAACAGATCTATACAAGAGTTCATACCCTTGAAAACGACTTTGACCAAATTACAACGCACTCAGAGAGAGTGACAGAAATCCTGATCGACAATCAAAAAGAGATCTTCTTGCAAAAACTTCACATAGATGATCTCGAGAACAGGTCCAGAAGGAATAACCTTCGAACTCGAGGATTACCAGAATCAGTAGAAGACAAAGACATTCACACAGCCCTTACACAGATATTTAATACTCTACTTGGCAAAGAAGAAACCATTGACATAGGGTTAGAAAGAGCCCACAGAGTTTACAAACCCAAAACTGCAAACTGGGATAAACCAAGGGATGTTCTATGTTGTTTACAAAGCTTTAACCCCTTAAGGACGAAGCCAGTTTTGTACTTAATGACCAGGCCATTTTTTGCAATTCTGACCAGTGTCACTTTATGAGGTCATAACTCTGGAACGCTTCAACGGATCCCGGTGATTCTGACATTGTTTTTTCGTGACATATTGTACTTCATGATAGTTATAAATTTAGAACGATATTTTTTGCTTTTATTTGTGAAAAAATCGGAAATTTGATGAAAATTTTGAAAATTTTGCAATTTTCAAACTTTTAATTTTTATGCCCTTAACCCAGAGAGTTATGTCACACAAAACAGTTAATAAATAACATTTCCCACATGTCTACTTTACATTAGCGCAATTTCTGAAACAAAATGTTTTGGGGTTAGGAAGTTAGAAGGGGTCAAAGTTCATCAGCAATTTCCCATTTTTTCAACAAAATTCACAAAACCATTTTTTTAGGGACCACATCACATTTGAAGTGACTTTGAGAGGCCTAAGTGACAGAAAATACCTAAAAGTGACACCATTCTCAAAACAGCACGCCTCAAAGTACTCAAAACCACATCCAAGAAGTTTATTAACCCTTCAGGTGCTTCACAGGAACTAAAGCAAAGTGGAATGAAAAAAAGCAAAAAATAAAATTTTACCTAAAATGTTGCTCTACCCCAAATTTGTTCACTTTTAGAAGAAATAACACAACAAAATGAACCCCAAAACTTGTTACCCACTTTCTTATGAACGCGCCGATACCCCACATGTGGTCAGAAACCTTTGTTTGGACAAATGGGAGGGCTCGGAACAGAAGGAGCAATATTTGAATTTTGGAAAGCAAATTTGGCTGAAATAGATTGCGGGCACCATGTTGCATTTACATGTCCGCCAAGGTACCTAAACAGCAGAAACCCCTTACAAGTGACACCATTTTGGAAACTAGACCCCTTAAGGCTTCTATCTAGGGGTATAGTGAGCATTTTGGATCCACAGGTACTTCACAGATTTTGATAACGTTACGTTGTCACATTGAAAATTTTCATTTTTTTCTCAAAAATGTTGCTTTAGCATCAATTTTTTCACTTTTTCAAGAGGTAATTCCAAAAATGTGACCCCAATGTTTGTTACCCACTTTTTTATGAGCGCGGTGATACCTCACTTGTGGTCTGAAACCTTTGTTTGGAGAAATGGGAGGGCTTGGAACGGAAGGAGCAATATTTGAATTTTGGAAAGGAAATTTGGCTGAAAAAGATTGCGGGCACCATGTCGCATTTGGAGGACCCCTAAGGTACGTAAACAGCAAAAAAACACCACAAGTGACCCCATATTGGAAACTAGGCCCCTCAAGGAATTTATCTTGATGTTTGGTGAGTACCCTGAACCCCCAGGTGCTTTACAGAAGTTTATAACGTTGAGCCATGAAAATAAAAAAATAAAATTTTACCACAAAATTGTTACTTCAACCAGGTAGCTTTTTTTTTCACAAGGGTAACAGGAAAAAAATCACCATGAAATTTATTGCGCAATTTCTCCTGAGTTTGTTGATATCTTGTATGTGGTGGAAATCAACTGTTTGGGCACACTACAGGGCTCAGAAGAGAAGGAGTGCAATTTGACTGCAAAATTGGCTGGAATCAATAGCGGACGCCATGTTGCATTAGGAGAACCCCTGAGGTGCCTAAGCAGTGGAGGTCCCCCACAAGTGACCCCATTCTGGAAATAAGACCCCTCAAGGCTTTAATCTAGGTGTATATTGAGCATTTTGAATCCACGAATACTTCACAGAATTTGATAAGCTTAGGTTGCCATATTGAAATTTTCATTTTTTTCACAAAAATGTTGATTTAGCGACACATTTTTCACTTTTTCAAGAGGCAACAACAAAACGTGTACCCCACAGGTTGTTATCTAATTTCTTGTGAGCGCAGGGATACCACACATGTGGCCAAAAACCTTTGTTTGGATAAATGGGAGGGCTTGGAATGGAAGGAGCACCATTTGAATTTTGGAAAAGTTGAAGTAAATTGCGCGCACCATGTCACATTAGCAGGGCCCCTTGGGCACCTATACATCAGAAACCCCCCACAAGTGACCTCATTTTGGAAACTGGACCCCTCAAGGATTTTATTCAGGAGTATAGTAAACATTTTGAATCCACAGGTACTTCACAAAACTGTTGCTGTATCAAAAAATTTCTCACTGTTAAGGGGGCTTTACACGCTGCGACATCGCTAATGCGGAGTCGTTAGGGTCACGGAATTGGTGACGCACATCCGGCCGCATTAGCGATGTTGCTGCGTGTGACACCGATGAGCGATTTTGCATCGTTGCAAAAACGTGCAAAATCGCTCATCGGTGACATGGGGGTCCATTCTCGATTATCGTTACTGCAGCAGTAACGATGTAGTTCGTCGCTCCTGCGGCAGCACACATCGCTATGTGTGACGCCGCAGGAACGAGGAAGCTCCCCTTACCTGCCTTTCATGTGACACTAAAGGATGCCTAGCCTTGTATTTAGCCCAAAAAAAAAAAAAAGAATTAAAATAAATGACGTGGGGTCCCCCCTATTTTTGATAGCCAGCTAGGGTAAAGCAGACAGCTGTAGCCTGCAAACCACAGCTGACAGCTTCATCTTGTCTGGTGATCAATTTGGAGGGCTCCCCAAGCTGTTTTTTTTTTTTAATTATTTATAAATAAATAATTAAAAAAAAAAAACAAACGTGGGGTCCCCCCAAATTAGATCACCAGCCAAGGTGAAGCTGACAGCTGGGGTCTGGTATTCTCAGGATGGGAAGAGCCACGGTTATTGGACTCTTCCCAGCCTAAAAATAGCAGGCCGCAGCCGCCCCAGAAGTGGCGCATCCATTAGATGCGCCAATTCTGGCGCTTCGCCCCAGCTCATCCCGCGCCCTGGTGCGTTGGCTAACGGGGTAATGAATGGGGTTGATACCAGGTGTGTAATGTCACCTGGCATCAAGCCCAGCAATTAGTTATGTCACGGCGTCTATCAGATACCCGACATAACTAATTGACAGTAATAAAAAAAAATTGACAACAAAAAAAAATTTATTTGAAAAAACACTCCCCCAAACATTCCCTGATTGACCAATTTATTGAAAAGAAAAAAAAAAATCCACAATAATCCATTTGGATGTCCCACGTCGCCTCTGGACCTTCTAGAATATGGGGGACACGTTCAGGGAACGTATCCCCCATTTTCTAGGAGGGCAGACCCTCCATTTTAGGAGAGTGGGTGCAAAGAATCTGCACCCACCCTCCCTGGGTCACAGCTGCAGAGTGCGAGCAGCCAGCGTCCTGAACACAGGAAGCTGACAGCTGCGCTCTGCTCATGTGACCGGAGTCTGCAGAGAAGGAGCCGGAGGAGGGGGCCGCGGGGGATCAGGGCTCCGACAGGTATGTATGACACCGGGGGACACCGGGGGACACCAGGGGGGGGTAGGGGGGGACCCGGCGGGGCCTAGGGAGCAGGTTTCTGTCGTATGTGTTATGGCACATACGACAGAAACCATAGGAACACTGTAAATGCGGCCGGCGCGCTGCTGTGATCGCCGGTGCGCGCGGCCATCTTGGATTTTTGGGAGGGGGTTGGGGGTCGGGGGGGGCACTTTGGGGACACCGGGGGACCGGAGGGAACCGGGAAAAAGATTTATCTCCCATCTGGCATGTTTGATCATGCCAGATGGGAGATAAATCATTTTTTACCGGCGCGGTCATTTACTATAACTTGATGATCGGTATACGGTGTATACCGGTCATCAGGTGAGCGGGGACCGGAAAAACCGGCCCGAATCATGATCTCCAGGGTCTCAGCTACCCCCGGCAGCTGAGACCCCGGAAATTTTCTGACTCTGGGGGGCGCTAGACCCTTTTTTCCGACCGCCGTTAAAAAGCGGCGGATCGGAAAAAGTACCCTTATTTACCGCCGTTAAAAGGCGTATCGGCGGTCGTAAAGGGGTTAAAATAAAGGAACAAATCTACCAAAAAGCGAGATACACCCGCAAGATTGAATATGAAGAGACAGAAATACAAATCTATCAGGACCTTTCAAAGCTCACTTTAGATCTGAGAAGACAATTACAGCCCTTAACAAAAACACTGAGAGAAAAAAATATAATTTACAGATGGATGTTTCCTTTTGGTTTAGCCATCACCTTTGACAACAAAAATCTAATAATCAGAACTCCAGACGATCTTCCCTTTGTCCTCAATAAGTTGGACTTAATGCATATAAAGATACCAGATTGGACCTCTGCTGAAGATTTCCTTCACTTGCCTGCACTACCTAAACGTGACAAATGGACCACAACATCACCACCCAGAGCAAGTAAAGTGAGAAAACTGAATCAGGGGCCAAAGAAGACTCCAAGAAAAAGACAAGGGGAACAAGATGAAAATGGATGATGACTCTCCAATACCTTTATATACCTGACCTCATCATTCAAGTTTAAGAAATACCCTGATGAGAAACTGAAAAGAAAAGATATTCCTATAAAAAAAAAAATCCTTTTTTTTTTTTATTATTTTTTTTCTATTATTTTTATTTTTTATTTTTTTTTATTTTTTTTTTTCCTCTCTCTCTCTCCCTCCTCTCCCTCTGTTAACCTTCCACCCAACGTTTTCGTTCGGGGGAGGAGGAGAGAATTGGAGAGAAGTCGTAGTTTTGTCTAAGTTTACCACATGATTGCGTATGTTCCCAATTCAGTTCCAGTTCTAAAGACATTAAATTTGTTGAAATAGAGACTTCGGGACTTAGTCCTCTTTCTATCTGCCTGTGATTTGTGCATATCGTTCAATCAAATCACAATTCTACAAAGAACTCTCTTGGACGCTCATGACCTCTATCCTCATCGTTCAAGCAACAGAACCGAAGACCATTGGTTGTAACTATACAAATATGGAATGTTTGCTTTAATTGGTTATTATTTATCATTTATAACTGACTTGTTATCTCACCCTCTTACATTACATTTACTGATAAGACTTAGCTGGGAGATAGTGCCCCTAGTTCACTTCACTGAAAGTGTCAAGTACATATACTGTCTAAAAGTACTACATCCTAGGTCCACGCCCCCACGGACCGGAAAATCCACTATTGCAGATTACACTGGAAGGGATTGGCTTGGCTTACCCTATACCTTCCAGCTGCAAATTTTCTTTGTTTTTTCATTTCTCAATTTGAGAAATCCACAACGTCTCAAGGCTATGGCTAAGAGACTCAAATATCTCACACTCTACCCTATACTAAATCTTTTTCACCCTTCCCAGATACCTACCCAAATTTCAAAGATAAATTATCAATTATTTCATGGTAACTATGGCTAATCTTAACTTTATAACGTTCAATGTTAAAGGCATGAACATCCCCCAAAAAAGATCACAAATACTGAGCTATCTTAACAAACACCAAATAGATATCGCTCTTCTCCAGGAGACTCACTTCAAGAAGACGTACACACCAGTAACAAAAAATCAGGTCTACACCAGATGGTTTAATGCCAATTCCCCAATCAAGAAAAAAAGAGAATTTTGTTACTTACCGTAAATTATTTTTCTTATAGTTCCGACATGGGAGACCCAGACCATGGGTGTATAGCTTCTGCCTCCGGAGGACACACAAAGTACTACACTCAAACGTGTAGCTCCTCCCTCCGAGCATATACACCCCCTGGATGACAAATCTAGCCAGTTTAGTGCAAAAGCTGAAGGAGGACATCCACCCACAAGTAGAGATAGAGTAAAACCCGGAATAACCGGAACCTCTGTCTACAACAACAGCCGGTGAAAACACACGGAACAAGAAATTGCCAAAAGGCAACAGGGAGGGTGCTGGGTCTCCCATGTCGGAACTATAAGAAAAAGAATTTACGGTACGTAACAAAATTCTCTTTTTCTGTATCGTTCCTTATGGGAGACCCAGACCATGGGACGTCTCAAAGCAGTCCATGGGTGGGAAATAAACAGAACTGAGAAGTAGGTAAAACCTAACTTCACAAATGGGCAACAGCCGCCTGAAGGATGCGTCTGCCCAAGCTCGCATCTGCCGAAGCATGAGCATGCACTAGGTAGTGCTTCGAAAAGGTGTGCAGACTAGACCAAGTGGCAGCCTGACAAACCTGCTGAGCCGTAGCCTGGTGCCTGAAAGCCCAGGAGGCACCGACAGCTCTGGTCGAATGCGCCTCAATCCCAGGCGGTGGGGGCACCTGAGAACATTGATAGGCATCGGATATGGCCGACCTAATTCAACGAGCTAAGGTCGGTTTAGAAGCCGAGAGACCCTTGCGCTGACCCGTGGTTAGCACAAAAAGAGAGGTGCACCGCCTGAGAGCGGCGGTGCGTGACACATAGATCCGGAGCGCCCGCACCAAATCCAAAGTATGCAACGCTTTCTCAAAGCGATGCACAGGGGCCGGACAAAGGGAAGGCAATGAAATGTCCTGGTTAAGGTGGAAAGGAGACACCACCTTAGGGAGAAAGCCCGAAGTCGGACGGAGAACCACCTTGATTTGGTGAAAAAACCAAAAGGGGTGACTCCGAAGAGAGCACAGTCAAATCAGAGACTCTCCTGAGAGAAGTTATGGCCACCAGAAAGACCACCTTCTGTGAAAGACGAAACAACAAAACCTCCCTAAGAGGCTCAAAGGGGGGTTTCTGTAAGGCCGTGAGGACCAGATTAAGGTCCCAGGGATCCAGAGGCCGCTGGTAAGGCGGAATGATGTGAGACGCGCCCTGCATTAAGGTGCGCACCTGGGCCAGTCGGGCGATACGCCGCTGGAACAACACTGACAGAGCCGAGACCTGTCCCTTGAGGGAATTGAGGGACAGTCCTAGCTGCAGACCGGACTGTAGAAAGGACAGGATAGTCGGCAAGGAAAAAACGGCCAAGGAGCATGGCCGGAAGAGCGACACCAGGACAGGAAAATTCTCCAAGTCCTGTGGTAAATCCTGGCCGAGGAAGACTTCCGAGCCTGAGTCATAGTGGAGATGACCTCGGAAGGAATGCCTGAAGCCGTAAGGATCCAAGGCTCAAGAGCCACGCCGTCAATCTGAGAGCCGCAGAATTCTGGCGGAAAACGGCCCCTGTGAGAGAAGGTCTGGGAGGTCCGGAAGATGCCACGGCACCTCTACGGACAGACAGAGCAGGTCTGGGAACCAAGCTCGCCTGGGCCAGTCTGGGGCGATGAGTACGACCCGACGGCCCTCCATTCAGATCTTGCGCAGGACTCTGGGCAAGAGAGCTAGAGGGGGAAACACGTAGGCCAGACGGAACTGGGACCAATCCTGAACCAGCACGTCCGCCGCCAAGGCCTGAGGATCGTGGGAGCGAGCCACGTAAACCGGCACCTTGTTGTTGTGCCGGGATGCCATTAGATCCACTTCCGGCGTGCCCCACCTGCGGCAGATTGACCGGAACACTGCCGGATGCAGGGCCCACTCGCCGCTGTCCACGGGTTGACGGCTGAGATAATCTGCCTCCCAGTTTTCTACGCCTGGGTGCGGATATGGTGGACTTGGAGTCTTCTGTCCACTGATGCGTTGAATTTCCAACAGGGCTAGGCGCTGCGCGTCCCGCCCTGGTGATTGATGTAGGCAACTGCTGTCGCGTTGTCTGACTGGACTCGAATGTGCTTGCCTGCCGACAGGTGGTGAAAAGTTACGAGAGCTAGGAGCACAGCTCTGATTTCCAGCACATTGATCGAGAGGGCTGATTCGGACGGAGTCCAAGTGCCCTGTGCTCGGTGGTGGAGAAGCACTGCTCCCCAACCAGATAGACTGGCATCCGTGGTGAGAATCACCCATGACGGGGCCAGAAAAGAGCGTCCCTGGGACAGGGAGAGGGGCCGAAGCCACCACTAAAGAGAGCTCCTGGTCTGTGGCGACAGAGCCACCAGCCTGTGCAAGGAAGAGGTCCACTTGTCCCAACAGCGGAGAATGTCCAGCTGCAGGGGACGCAGATGGAACTGGCAAAGGGAACCGCTTCCATTGACGCCACCATCTGACCCAGCACCTGCATGAGGTGCCTGATGGAATGCCGGCGGAGCCTCAGCAGAGAGCGAACCGCCAGATGAAGGGACTGCTGTTTGACTAAGGGCAGCTTCACAAGTGCCAGCAGAGTCTTGAATTGCATCTCTAGGTACGTAAGTTCCTGGGTTGGGATCAGAGTGGACTTGCAAGCGTGGCGAGAGTGAGCGAGACACTCCGCTGACAGTCTGCACTGGATGAAGCCTTGACTAGAAGGTCGTCCAGGTAAGGAATCACTGCCAACCTCTGGAGGTGCAGAACCGCAACCACTGCTGCCATGAGCTTGGCGAATACACAAAGGGCCGTGGCTAACCCGAAGGGGAGAGCTACGAATTGGAAATGCTCCTCTCCGATTACAAAACGTAGCCAACGCTGGTGTGAAACTGCGATGGGCACATGCAGATAGACATCTCTGATGTCAATGGATGCTAAGAAATCTCCTTGGGTCATTGACTGATCGCAGAGATTCCATGCAAAAATGCCGCACCTGAACATGCTTGTTGAGAAGCTTGAGATCCAGGTCGGAAGGCACCGTCCTCTTCGGGGACTAGGAAGAGATTTGAGTAGAAATCTCAGGACCGTTCCCAGTCGGGAACTGGTACAATTACTCCACAGGCCTGCAAGAATGCCACGACCCTCTGTTTGGCGGGCTGGATAGAATTCTATTCTGCAGCCGTGGGAAATGGTAACCCACACCCACTGATCGAAGACGTGTTGAAACCACACGTCGCCCAAGTGGGAGAGCCTGCCACCGACCAAGGGCGTTGTTGGCGCGGCCAGATCAAGAGGAGGCTGCCTTGGTGGCAGCAGCTCCTGCGGACTTCTGAGGACGCGGCCTCATGCGCCAGTTGGTTTACGGACCTTGGCTGAGTTAGTGGACGAGGCCGAGGGCTTAGAGGACGACCAGTTAGAGGAACGAAAGGAACGAAACCTCGACTGGTTCCTGCCCCGGACAGGTTTCCTGGGTTTGTGGCATGGAAGTACTCTTCCTGCCAAAAGCTTCCTTAATAATTTCATCCAGTTGTTCACCGAATAGACTGGTCCCAGCAAAAGGGAGCCCAGCAAGGAACTTCTTCAGAAGCATCTGCCTTCCACTCTCGAAGCCACAGGAGCCTGCGGATAGCGAAGGAAGTAGCCGAGGCCACCGCAGTGCGGTGGCAGTCTCCAGCATGGCAGACATGGCATAGGATGAAAAGACTGAAGCCTGGAAGTTAAGGCAACCATTTCGGGCATAAAGTCCCTGGTGAGGGAATCCATCTCCTCCAGAGAAGCAGAGATGGCTTTGAGAGCCCGCACTGCTGCAAAAGATGGGGAGAACGAGGCCCCTGCCGCCTCATATATAGATTTGGCCAGAAGGTCAACCTGGCGGACAGTGGGATCCTTAGAGAGGTGCCGTTAGCCACTGATACAACTATCGGGGCTGAAAATCTAGACACCGGAGGGTCCACCCTTGGTGAATGAGCCCACTCCTTGACCACCTCTGGTGGAAGGGAGAAACAGTCATCAGAACCACGCTTTGGGAGCGTCTGTCAGGACAGGCTCTGGGCTTGGTCACAGTGGGCTGAAAACTGGAGTGGTTAAGGAACACACTCCTTGTTCTCTTAAGGTATACTGATGCCTTTCTGCCAGAGGGGGATGCTCCCCTGATACAGGCGGATTGAGGTCCAGTACAAATATAATGGACGCAATCAAATCATTAGCATCTGCGTCACCTTCGGACAGATCAATGGTACATGAAGTAGCGTCCGAGCCCCTAGTAAAGACATCCTCCTCGTCCCGCGAGTCAGCTCGTGAATCGGAGCTGCGGGACGGGGAAGGACAGGAGACCCTGCGTCTCCATTTTAGGAGGACGGGGTCTGAGACCAGAAGAAGAGTCCTCTGTGAGCTTTGCTGAGCGAGCCGTAGCAGCAGAAGCGCCCTGAGAAGGGGGCTAATGCATGCTCAGCAGAGTCCGGGACAGCTGTCCCCTGGAAAGAGCGGATTCTACCCAAACCGGGGGTTCAGCCACCGGAGCCGGAGCAGCTGGAGGGACCACTGATGAGCCTCCAGGCTGAGGGACCACTGTGTTTATGTGCTCGGTACAGGCAGTACGAGTCTACATGCAGTGCATATTAAGAACAGCCTTGCAGCCTTGCTCTGATGTGAGACATGCTGCAGAAGTGGGGGCTCTGTCCAGAATGACCCCCAGCAGAGTATATAAACAGAGTATATAAGCAGCTGCACAACCGGAGGTTGTGGCTTGCCAGACCGTTTAACATACATCTCTGTGCCCTCCAGTCCCCCAGCCCAGGCCCCCATTTGTCACAATGTGGTATCTCTGTGCCTATGCAGACATTGAGAACGCTGATAAAATGGCGACCGGAACGAGGAGAGGGGGCGGGGCCTACTCTGAGAGCGGGCAAATGAGGTATACAGGGGAGGGAATCTTTCCTCAGTGAGGAGTGTCCGTTCCCTGTGCTGAACAGCCGCTGGGCGGAGCCGCACTGTCCCTCTGCATGACTGACATGCAGGGGCAGTGAAACCGAAACTAGGCCTCAGGCGAAGCCGGGGCCTAGATTTAAACATGCGGCCAGCGTGCAGGCACCATTGGCGCGGTTCTCCAGTAAAAACTGGAGAACCGGCCGGAAATGTTAACACAGTCATATAACACACTCTCCCTAATATATAAAGTACAAGGGACCCCAGGAAAGACCACATTCTGTGGTAATAACGTCTCAGTACTTAGCTTGTGAGACGCAGGTGCCAGGTCCCTGGGGGGTGAGCGCTCCGTCCGGCAGGATCCTGAAAGGGCTGCGGATGGAGACCGGTCTCCTGCAAAGCAGTGAGAACCGTGATGGCTCCCACTTCAAGCCAGAGCCTCAGGGGATGGTGAAGGAGCGCGGCATGTGAAGGCTCCAGCCTTGTAAAATCAACCTTAACACCACTGCCGACACAGTGGGGTGAGAAGGGACATGCTGGGAGTCCAGACTGGACCCGCTTTTCTTCCAAATCTTTGAAATCAAAAAAATCCAAAATCAAAAATCAGAGAATGCATGTGTGTGTGTGACCTCCTGAACACAAAGCATTGAAACTGGTTAGATTTGTCATCCAGGGGGTGTATATGCTCGGAGGGAGGAGCTACACGTTTGAGTGTAGTACTTTGTGTGTCCTCCGGAGGCAGAAGCTATACACCCATGGTCTGGGTCTCCCATAAGGAACGATGAAGAAATAAAGGGGTCTTGATTATTATCCATAAAAAGATACCCTTTAACCTCAAAGATGTCATTTATGATCCAGACGGCAGGTTCATCTTCTTGAAATGCCAACTATACAACTCCTTATACACAATCATAAACATCTACGCCCCAAATACTAACCAGCTGCCCTTCTTTAAGAAAATATTCAACACTCTGCATCTGTTTTCAGAAGGGAATATAATATTAGGAGGTGACTTCAATATCCCTCTACACCCTCCATCAGACACCTCAGATGGACATTCAACGATCCCAATTAAAACAGTAAATTTCATTAAAAAATCCCTCACAGAATTACTTCTGGTCGACAGCTGGAGGATCTCATACCCCTCAACCAAAGATTACTCTTATTACTCACAAGTCCATAAGAAATACTCCAGAATAGATTATCTATTCATATCCCATCAACTTCTAAACAATGTTGAAAAAATACATTATGATATATTACTTTCTGATCATTCCCCCCTACTTTTAAACATAAAGCTTTCACAAGGCAGAAGATGCCCACTCAATTGGAAACTCAACAATAGTTTAATAAAAAACAAAACTTCTCAAGACTACATAAGAACGTCCATCCAAAACTACTTTAGAGAAAATTGCTTCAATAACATATGTGACCCTAACGTTTGGGAAGCCCACAAAGCAGTTCTACGAGGTACTTTAATAGAACTCGGCACTAGAACCAAAAAAGAAAGAGAAAAAACAACAATTTCCCTTCTAGACCAAATAAAAAACTTAGAAGGACAACATAAAACAAATCAAAACCCTTCATTACAGAAGGACTTATTCAAGCTAAGATCTGAGCTCAGAGCTCTTTTAAATCAAAAAAGCAAAAAATACCTTAACTATGCAAGGTTTCGATCCTACCTTTACTCCAACAAAAGTGGACGTAATTTAGCAAACATGATTAAAAAACAAATAAATACAACATATATCACAAAAATTAAAAATACGAATGACAAAGTACATCACAAAACTAAAGACATTGCTAATATTTTCTCTTCATACTACTCCAACTTATACAACCTCACAACAGCACAAGAGTCTCAAGAGGGTAAAACAAAACTCATAAAAACTTTCCTAAAAGACCTGAAATTACCTAAACTCACAACCCAACAAGCACAAAATCTAACGATCCCAATATCCTCCCAAGAAGTAGACTCATCCATAAACTCAACTCCGGGAGGGAAAAGTCCAGGCCCGGATGGTTTTTCAATTGAGTACTACAAAATTTTTAAAACAGAACTAGTTCCACATATGACAAACTATTTTAACTATATAAACAAGAATAACCCATTCAATAAAGAAGCCCTAACAGCTCACATAACTCTAATCCCAAAAGAAGGAAAAGATCCATCCCTTTGAACCAGACAGGGCTGTCCCCTTTCACCACTTCTATTTATTCTAACAATAGAAACCTTTCTACAGAAAATAAGACAAAATCCCAAGATCTCAGGCCTGAAATGCAACCAAATAGAATGCAAATCCGCGGCATTTGCATGTTTTTGTTGAAAACTGTTTTTTTGCCACTTACATAGTGTATTGCATAGTGTTATATATAACGCTATGTAATACACTATGTAAGTGGCAAAAAACAGTTTTCAACAAAAACATACTAGATAATAACATTTAGTATATTGCTTATATTTAAGTGAAAAATGTATTGTAGTACAATGTGAATATCAGGCATTTAATCATTTTTATGATACAATAATCAAGATATTTAGATAGAACATAAAATATATTTATTGAAATTCAACTTTAGAACACAAAAAACTGTAATAAATTGTAAATATGTAATACAATATGCAATTGTATAATATACAGTTAGGTCCAGAAATATTTGGACAGTGACACATTTTTCGAGAGTTGGGCTCTGCATGCCACCACATTGCATTTGAAATGAAACCTCTACAACAGAATTCAAGTGCAGATTGTAACGTTTAATTTGAAGGTTTGAACAAAAATATCTGATAGAAATTGTAGGAATTGTACACATTTCTTTACAAACACTCCACATTTTAGGAGGTAAAAAGAAATTGGACAAATAAACCAAACCCATACAAAATATTTTTATTTTCAATATTTTGTTGCAAATCCTTTGGAGGCAATCACTGCCTTAAGTCTGGAACCCATGGACATCACCAAACGCTGGGTTTCCTCCTTCTTAATGCTTTGCCAGGCCTTTACAGCCGCAGCCTTCAGGTCTTGCTTGTTTGTGGGTCTTTCCGTCTTAAGTCTGGATTTGAGCAAGTGAAATGCATGCTCAATTGGGTTAAGATCTGGTGATTGACTTGGCCATTGAAGAATGTTCCACTTTTTTGCACTCATGAACTCCTGGGTAGCTTTGGCTGTATGCTTGGGGTCATTGTCCATCTGTACTATGAAGCGCCGTCCGATCAACTTTGCGGCATTTGGCTGAATCTGGGCTGAAAGTATATCCCGGTACACTTCAGAATTCATCCGGGTACTCTTGTCTGCTGTTATGTCATCAATAAACACAAGTGACCCAGTGCCATTGAAAGCCATGCATGCCCATGCCATCACGTTGCCTCCACCATGTTTTACAGAGGATGTGGTGTGCCTTGGATCATGTGCCGTTCCCTTTCTTCTCCAAACTTTTTTCTTCCCATCATTCTGGTACAGGTTGATCTTTGTCTCATCTGTCCATAGAATACTTTTCCAGAACTGAGCTGGCTTCATGAGGTGTTTTTCAGCAAATTTAACTCTGGCCTGTCTATTTTTGGAATTGATGAATGGTTTGCATCTAGATGTGAACCCTTTGTATTTACTTTCATGGAGTCTTCTCTTTACTGTTGACTTAGAGACAGATACACCTACTTCACTGAGAGTGTTCTGGACTTCAGTTGATGTTGTGAACGGGTTCTTCTTCACCAAAGAAAGTTTGCGGCGATCATCCACCACTGTTGTCATCCGTGGACGCCCAGGCCTTTTTGAGCTCCCAAGCTCACCAGTCAATTCCTTTTTTCTCAGAATGTACCCGACTGTTGATTTTGCTACTCCAAGCATGTCTGCTATCTCTCTGATTGATTTTTTCTTTTTTTTCAGCCTCAGGATGTTCTGCTTCACCTCAATTGAGAGTTCCTTAGACTGCATGTTGTCTGGTCACAGCAACAGCTTCCAAATGCAAAACCACACACCTGTAATCAACCCCAGACCTTTTAACTACTTCATTGATTACAGGTTAACGAGGGAGACGCCTTCAGAGTTAATTGCAGCCCTTAGAGTCCCTTGTCCAATTACTTTTGGTCCCTTGAAAAAGAGGAGGCTATGCATTACAGAGCTATGATTCCTAAACCCTTTCTCCGATTTGGATGTGAAAACTCTCATATTGCAGCTGGGAGTGTGCACTTTCAGCCCATATTATATATATAATTGTATTTCTGAACATGTTTTTGTAAACAGCTAAAATAACAAAACTTGTGTCACTGTCCAAATATTTCTGGCCCTGACTGTATATTTATACACCATATTTTTCGCTTTATAAGACGCACCACCAAATTTGGTGAAGGAATAGAGACATTTTTCTTAATAAATTGGGTCCGTCTTATAATGCCAGTGTCCGTCTAACAAATCATATAGAGTATATGTCCCTCATAGCCCCCCCATCCTAAAATTAGCCCCCTTAATCTGGATATGGTCACCTTATATTGAATATAGCCCCCTTGTGCTGGCACACGTCCACCAGTGATGCAACATGTCCCCCCTATTGCTGGCACACGTCCTCTATGGCTGGCAAATGGCCCCCTGTGGCTGGCACACGGCCCCTATGGCTGGCACACTGCCCCCTGTGGCTGGCACACACTGCCACCTGTGGCTGGCACACACTGCCCCCTGTGGCTGGCACACACGGCCTCCTGTGGCTGGCACACACGGCCCCCTGTGGCTGGCACACACGGCCCCCTGTGGCTGTCCCACATCACCCTGTGTTAGATATCGCCCCCATGCTGCTGCTTTTAATAAAAAAGAGAATTTTGTTACTTACCGTAAATTCTTTTTCTTATAGTTCCGTATTGGGAGACCCAGACCATGGGTGTTTAGCTTCTGCCTCCGGAGGACACACAAAGTACTACACTAAAAAGTGTAGCTCCTCCCTCTGAGCTTATACACCCCCTGGTAGCCAGTCCTAGCCAGTTTAGTGCAAAAGCTGAAGGAGAATAGCCACCCACAAGTAGAACCGAGTAAGAACCGGAACAACCGGAGACTCTGTCCACGACAACAGCCGGTGATAACACACGGAACAAGAAAAATTCAGACAGGCAACAGGGAGGGAGCTGGGTCTCCCAATACGGAACTATAAGAAAAAGAATTTACGGTAAGTAACAAAATTCTCTTTTTCTTTATCGTTTCTTTGGGAGACCCAGACCATGGGACGTTCCAAAGCTGTCCCTGGGTGGGAATAAACAGAAAAAACTAAGAAGTAGGCGGAGCCTAACTTCACAAGTGGGCGACAGCCGCCTGAAGGATGCATCTGCCCAAGCTCGCATCTGCCGAAGCATGAGCATGCACTTGGTAGTGCTTCGAAAAGGTATGCAGGCTAGTATGCAGTATGCATATGTATGTATGCATATGCAGTATGTATGTATGCATATGCAGTATGCAGGCTAGCCTGGTGCCTAAAAGCCCAAGAGGCACCGACAGCTCTGGTCGAGTGTGCTTTGATCCCCGGCGGGGGAGGCACCTGAGTACTCTGGTAGGCGTCCGAAATGGTCGATCTAATCCAACGGGCCAAGGTCGGCTTAGAAGCAGAGAGACCCTTGCGCCGCCCTGTGGTTAGCACAAAAAGAGAGGTGCATCGCCTAAGAGCAGCGGTGTGAGACACATAGATCCGGAGAGCACGCACCAGATCTAGAGTATGCAGCGCTTTCTCAAAGCGATGAACAGGGGCCGGACAGAAGGAAGGCAAGGAAATATCCTGGTTAAGGTGGAAGGGAGAGACCACCTTAGGAAGAAAGTCCGGGGTCGGACGGAGAACTACCTTGTCTTGGTGAAAAACCAAAAAAGGTGACTCCGAGGAGAGCGCAGCCAAATCAGAGACTCTCCTGAGAGAAGTTATGGCAACTAGAAAGGCCACCTTTTGAGAAAGACGATACAAAGAAACCTCCCTAAGAGGCTCGAAAGGGGGTTTCTGCAATACTGTGAGGACCAAGTTAAGGTCCCAGGGATCCGAGGGCCGCCGATAAGGTGGAATGATGTGAGACGCACCTTGCATGAAGGTGCGGACCTGAGCCAGCCGGGCGAGACGCCGCTGGAACAGCACTGATAGAGCTGAGACTTGTCCCTTGAGAGAGTTGAGGGACAGTCCTAGCTGCAGACCAGACTGTAAAAAAGACAGAAGGGTCGGCAACGAGAATGGCCAAGGAGAATGGCCGGAAGAGCGACACCAGGACAGGAAAATTTTCCAAGTCCTGTGATAGATCTTGACGGAGGAAGACTTACGGGCCCGAGTCATAGTGGAGATGACTTCAGGAGGAATACCAGAAGCCGTCAAAATCCAGGACTCAAGAGCCACGCCGTCAATTTGAGTGCCGCAGAATTCGGGCGGAAAAACGGACCTTGCGAGAGCAGGTCTGGACGGTCCGGAAGATGCCACGGCATCTCCACGGACAGTTGGAGCAGGTCCGGATACCAAGCTCGCCTGGGCCAGTCCGGTGCAATGAGGATGACTCGACGGCCCTCCATTCTGATCTTGCGCAGGACTCTGGGCAAGAGAGCTAGAGGGGGAAACACGTAGGACAGACAAAACTGGGACCAGTCTTGAACCAGAGCGTCCGCGGCGAAGGCCTCAGGATCGTGGGAGCGAGCCACGTAAACCGGAACCTTGTTGTTGTGACGGGATGCCATTAGGTCCACGTCCGGAGTGCCCCACTTGCGGCAGATTGACTGAAACACTGCCGGGTGCAGGGACCACTCGCCACCGTCCACGGATTGACGGCTGAGATAATCTGCCTCCCAGTTTTCTACGCCAGGGATGTGGACTGCGGATATGGTGGACTTGGAGTCCTCCGCCCATTGAAGAATGCGTTGGACCTCCAACATTGCCAGGCGGCTGCGTGTCCCGCCTTGGTGATTGATGTAGGCAACCGCTGTTGCGTTGTCTGACTGGACTCGAATGTGCCTGCCCGCCAACAGGTGGTGAAAGGCTAGGAGAGCTAGAAGCACAGCTCTGGTTTCCAGCACATTGATTGAAAGGGCTGACTCGGACGGAGTCCAAGTGCCCTGTGCTCTGTGGTGGAGATGTACCGCTCCCCAGCCGGATAGGCTGGCATCCGTGGTGAGAATCACCCAGGACAGAGTCAGGAAGGAGCGCCCTTGGGACAGGGAGAGGGGTCGAAGCCACCACTCAAGAGAGCTCCTGGTCCGTGGCGACAGAGCCACTAACCTCTGTAAGGAGGAAGGCCGCTTGTCCCAACAGCGGAGAATGTCCAGCTGCAGAGGACGCAGATGGAACTGGGCAAAGGGAACCGCCTCCATGGAAGCCACCATTTGACCCAGCACCTGCATCAGACGCCTGAGGGTATAACGGCGGGGCCTCAGGAGAGAGCGCACCGCCAACCGGAGTGACAGCTGTTTGTCTAAGGGCAACTTCACAATTGCCGGCAAAGTCTCGAACTGCATCCCTAGGTACGTGAGACTCTGGGTCGGAGTCAGAGTGGATTTGGGAAGATTGACAATCCACACGAATTGGGCTAGGGTGGCGAGAGTGAGCGAACCACTCCGCTGACAGTCTGCGCTGGATGTACCCTTGACCAGAAGGTCGTCCAGATAAGGAAGCACTGCTAATCCCTGGAGGTGCAGGACCGCAATCACTGCCGCCATGACCTTGGTGAATACCCGAGGGGCCGTGGCTAACCCGAAGGGGAGAGCCACGAATTGGAAATGATCCTCTCCTATCGCAAAACGTAACCAACGCTGATGTGACACTGCGATTGGCACATGTAGATAGGCATCTCTGATGTCGATGGACGACAGGAACTCCCCTTGGGTCACAGAGGCAATGACTGATCGCAGAGACTCCATGCGAAAATGCCGCACCCGGACATGCTTGTTGAGAAGCTTGAGATCCAGGATGGGCCGGAAGGTACCATCCTTTTTTGGAACTAGGAAGAGATTTGAGTAAAAACCTCTGAACCGTTCCTGAGCGGGAACTGGGACAATCACTCCGTTTGCCTGCAAGGACGCCACGGCCTGCGAGAAGGCGGCGGCCTTGGAGCAGGGGGGAGTTGAGAGAAAAAATCTGTTTGGAGGGCTGGAAGAGAATTCTATCCTGTAGCCGTGAGATATGATGTCTCTCACCCACTGATCGGAGACTTGCTTTAACCAAGCGTCGCCAAAGTGGGAGAGCCTGCCACCGACTAAGGACGTGGCTGGAGCTGGCCGAGAGTCTTCAGGAAGCTGCCTTAGTGGTAGAACCTCCTGCGGTCTTCTGCGGACGCGCTTTTGGGCAGTTAAGGTAACCATCTCAGGCATAGATTCCTTGGTGAGGGAATGCATCTCCTCTAGAGAAGCAGAGATGGCTTTGAGAGCCCACACTGCTGCAAAAGTCGGGGAAAACGCGGCCCCCGCAGCTTCATACACAGATTTGGCCAGAAGGTCAATCTGACGGTCAGTGGAATCCTTAAGTGAGGTGCCGTCAGCCACCGACAACGCTCCGGGCTGATAGCCTAGACACCGGAGGGTCTACCTTTGGGGAGTGAGACCACTTCTTGACCACCTCAGGTGGAAATGGAAACCGGTCATCAGAACCACGCTTTGGAAAGCGTTTGTCAGGGCAGGCCCTGGGTTTGGTCACAGCGGTCTGAAAACTGGAGTGGTTAAAGAACACACTCTTCACTCTCTTAGGCGAGGTAAACCGATGTTTTTCTGCCAAAGAGAGTTGCTCCTCTGACACTGGCGGATTGAGATCCAGCACAGAATTAATAGAAGCAATCAAATCACTAAGATCTGAGTCACCTTCAGAGAAATCGATGGGATACATAGCCTCCGAGCCCCCAGTGAGGGCATCCTCCTCATCTTGAGAGTCAGCTCTTGAGACAGAGCCGTGGGATGGGGAGGAAACCCTGCGCCTTCTCTTAAGCTGGGTTTACACACTGCAACATCGCAAAGGACATCGCTGTAACGTCACCGGTTTTGTGACGTAACAGCGACCTCCCTAAGTCTCTGCTAAGTCGCTGGTGAACAGTCAAACAGGCAAACCTGGCCAACAACGCAACAGCGATCCGGACCTGCAGAGCGACCTAGCTGGTTGTTGGGGACGTTGATAAGCAGCCTTTTGAAAGGGAAGTTGCTAACAAAGTCGCTGCAAAGTCTTTCAGACACTGAAACTTTCCAGCGATGCTTGCTGCACAGCGGGAAACAAAGGACCTAGGAATGGTCCTGAACGATTTGTAACGATTACAACTTCACAGCAGGGGCCGGGGCGCTGATAGGTTTCACACACTGCAACATCGCAAACAACATCGCTATTGCGTCACAAAACCGGTGACTTTACAGCGATGTCGTTTGAGATGTTGCAGTGTGTAAACCCAGCTTTAGAAGGACGGGGTCTGGGATCAGATGATGAATCCTCCGTGAGCTCCGATGGACGGAGGTCAGAGGATAGGAGTCCTCTGTCAAGAGTATTAGAGGCACCCTGTGAGGGGGGCTGATGCATATTCATCAAAGTCCTGGACAAAAGCCCCATGGACTCAGCAAATGACTGGGATATGGACCTAGAAAAGGACTCTACCCAGGCCGGGGGTTCAGCCACAGGTGCAGCAGCAGCCTGAGAGACCACTGGGGGTGAGACTCCAGGCTGTGGCACCGCCAAGTTAGAGCAGACATCACAATGTGGATAGGTGCTCGGCTCAGGGAGCAGGAGCTTACATGCAGTGCATGCAGAATAAAGCTTTGGAGCCTTGCTCCTTGTGTGAGACATGCTGCTGGAGTGGGGGCTTTGCAGAGAATGAACCCCAGGGAGAATATACAGAGGTCCACAACCGGAGACCGGCTGTGGCTTACCAGACCGCTGAGCGCGGTGTTGTGTGCCCTCCAGATCCCGAAGCCCGGTCCCCCAGTCGCAGCACCTCAGCAGAGATGCAGAATGCAGGATGTCCCAAAGCAGAGTGAACTCTGCCTGAGAAGAGGGCGTTCCTATAAAAGAGCGGGAACTGGAGGGCTATAGAGACCTGCAGGGAAGGAGGGACGACCCAGCAGTGGGGAGTGTCCCTCCCCTGTGTAGAACGGCCGCCGGGAGGAGCCGAACCTGTCCCTCTGCATGAGTGACATGCGAGGGCAGGAAAATGAAACTAGGCCTCCGGCGAAGCCGGGGCCTAAATTTAAGCAGCGAGGCCGACAAGCAGGCACCATCGGCGCGGTTCTCATGCAAAAGCTAGAGAACCCGCCGGAAAAGTTAAAACAATCACATACAGCATACTCTCCCCTTACAATAAAGAACCGGGACCCCCAACTGTGATACCAATGTGATATGACTGAAGTTTGAATGTGTGATTAGATAGGCATAATCATAATCATAAAAGATAGGAGTGATCCCAGATATTATTTGACCTATCAATAATTCAGTATCAAAAAGATGTCCTTTGGATGGCCAATAATGATGACCAAGGAATACATGTCAACCAGGTTTTGAAGCAGTTTTAAGATAAAGAGGAAGTAACATTTACAGTTCCACTTACCGGAAACTTGTGGTTAGCTTAAAGACAGGTTTAAGGAAGCTTGCATATGAAATTTACGGCTCATTGCAATATTTCACTAACACTATGGTCGGTCAGTTGTCAACTGGCAGGATGTGCAGGAAATGTGCAGGAAGCTGCCGGTGACCACAGCAGCTTGTGGTCAAGTTACATGAACATGACTCAGCTGTCACATGCTGGTGACCATTTAAACAACCTACAAATTTTCCTATAAAAATACACCGGACTCGTTTAATGTTAAGGGGATACCTTCCAGGACATTGAAGTGTACGTACGCACTGTTCCTGTGATGCAAGATGATGCCATGTTGATTCCTTATCATTAACTCGAGTTCCCTCCGATGTGAAAGGATTGCTACAACATAACGGTAATGTTGATGCATATTTCTGTTATTGTATAAGTTTCTATGACTATAGTTCTAAATGCCTATGTACCATTGATTATATTCATGTGCTATTAAAATAAATAGTATCTTGCTATAAAGAATATTAGTATTCGTGCCTGATTAGGATATCAGTGAGCGCTTCGTAAGTACGGGCTTTCAGCCCCCTTTTTAGTAGAATTTAGCAAGACATAAATTGGCGTAGTCGGCAGGATTACTTCTATAAGAAGTAATTAAATTGGCGTAGTCGGCAGGATTACTTCTATAAGAAGTAATTAACGAATTTTTGTAATTTAGAAATTAAAAACATATATTTGGCAAATTTCCAGATATTTTTTTCAATCTTTGCATAGTGTCAAAATGTTCAGAAAACGTAAGGATAATGTTAAGGAGGTTGTTGTGGAGATCCTCACCTGGACTGAGGCTCCCTACAATCTTATAGCACATGAATTGGTCAATTGTGGATTGGCAGAACAATGGCAGAATAAGCTTAAGGGTTGTGTACCTACTGATGTTGTGAATGTACTCAGTGGTGCACCTGTGAAAACAGGTGATGTAGTGTCTTGTGGATTGGTAGAACAATGGCAGGACAAGCTTAAGGGTAGTGAAGCTACTGATGTTGTGAATGTACTCAGTGGTGTCCCTGTGAAAACAGGTGATGTAGTGTCTTTAGCACGGCACAAACGAAGGGAATTTTGTTACTTACCGTAAATTCCTTTTCTTCTAGCTCTTATTGGGAGACCCAGACGATTGGGGTATAGCTACTGCCCTCTGGAGGCCACACAAAGCACTACATTAAAAGTGCAAGGCCCCTCCCCCTCTGGCTATACCCCCCCGTGGTATCACGGGTTCTCCAGTTTTAGTGCCAAAGCAAGAAGGAGGAAGCCAATAACTGGTTTAAACAAATTAACTCCGAATAACATCGGAGAACTGAAAAACCGTTCAACATGAACAACATGTGTACCCGCAAACAACAAAAAAACATCCCGAAGGACAACAGGGCGGGTGCTGGGTCTCCCAATAAGAGCTAGAAGAAAAGGAATTTACGGTAAGTAACAAAATTCCCTTCTTCTTCAGCGCTCTATTGGGAGACCCAGACGATTGGGACGTCCAAAAGCTGTCCCTGGGTGGGTAAATAAATACCTCATGTTAGAGCTGCAAAACAGCCCTCCCCTACGGGGGTGTCACTGCCGCCTGCAGGACTCTTCTACCTAAGCTGGCATCCGCCGAAGCATAGGTATGCACCTGATAATGCTTGGTGAAAGTGTGCAGACTGGACCAGGTAGCTGCCTGGCACACCTGTTGAGCCGAAGCCTGGTGACGTAATGCCCAGGACGCACCCACGGCTCTGGTGGAGTGGGCTTTTAGCCCTGAAGGAACCGGAAGCCCCGCAGAACGGTAGGCCTCTAGAATTGGTTCTTTGATCCATCGAGCCAGGGTGGCTTTAGAAGCCTGCAACCCCTTGCGCGGACCAGCGACAAGGACGAAAAGTGCATCGGCACGGCGTATGGGCGCCGTGCGGGAAATGTAGATTCTGAGTGCTCTCACCAGATCTAGTAAACGTAAGTCCTTTTCATACCGGTGAACCGGATGAGGGTAAAAAGAAGGCAAGGAAATATCCTGATTAAGATGAAAAGAGGATACGACCTTAGGAAGAAACTCCGGAATGGGGCGCAGCACAACCTTGTCCTGGTGGAACACCAGGAAGGGAGCCTTGGATGACAGAGCTGCCAGCTCAGACACTCGCCGAAGCGATGTGATCGCAACAAGAAACGCCACTTTCTGCGACAGCCGAGAAAAGGAAACTTCCTTCAGAGGCTCGAAGGGCGGCTTCTGGAGAGCAACTAGTACCCTGTTCAGATCCCATGGATCTAACGGTCGCTTGTACGGGGGCACAATATGACAGACCCCCTGCAGGAACGTGCGCACCTTAGGAAGACGTGCTAGACGCTTCTGAAAAAACACGGATAGTGCCGAAACTTGCCCTTTAAGGGAGCTGAGCGACAAGCCCTTTTCTAACCCCGATTGCAGGAAGGAAAGAAAGGTGGGCAATGCAAATGGCCAGGGAGACACTCCCTGAGCAGAGCACCAGGACAAGAAAATCTTCCACGTTCTGTGGTAGATCTTAGCCGAATTCGACTTTCTAGCTTGTCTCATTGTGGCAACGACTCCCTGAGATAATCCAGCAGATGCTAGGATCCAGGACTCAATGGCCACACAGTCAGGTTCAGGGCCGCAGAATTCTGATGGAAAAACGGCCCTTGGGACAGTAAGTCTGGTCGGTCTGGCAGTGACCACGGTCGACCGATCGTGAGATGCCACAGATCCGGATACCACGACCTCCTCGGCCAGTCTGGAGCGACGAGTATGACGCGGCTGCACTCGGATCTGATCTTGCGTAGCACTCTGGGCAAGAGCGCCAGAGGCGGAAACACGTATGGGAGCTGAAACTGCGACCAATCTTGAACCAAGGCGTCTGCCGCCAGAGCCCTTTGATCGCGCGACCTCGCCATGAATGCCGGGACCTTGTTGTTGTGCCGGGATGCCATTAGGTCGACGTCCGGCACTCCCCAGCGGCGACAGATTTCCTGAAACACGTCCGGGTGAAGGGACCATTCCCCTGCGTCCATGCCCTGGCGACTGAGGAAGTCTGCTTCCCAGTTTTCTACGCCTGGGATGTGAACCGCGGATATGGTGGATGCTCTGTCCTCCACCCACATTAGAATGCGCCGGACTTCTTGGAAGGCTTGCCGACTGCGCGTCCCTCCTTGGTGGTTGATGTATGCCACCGCTGTGGAGTTGTCCGATTGGATTCGGATCTGCTTTCCTTCCAGCCACTGTTGGAAGGCCAGTAGAGCAAGATACACTGCTCTGATCTCCAGAACATTGATCTGAAGGGTGGACTCCTGCGGAGTCCACGTCCCCTGAGCCCTGTGGTGGAGAAATACTGCTCCCCACCCTGACAGACTCGCATCTGTCGTGACTACTGCCCAGGATGGGGGCAGGAAGGATCTTCCCTGAGACAATGAGGTGGGAAGGAGCCACCATTGTAGGGAGTCCTTGGCCGTCTGGGAAAGCGAGACTTTCCTGTCCAGGGACGTTGACTTCCCGTCCCATTGGCGGAGAATGTCCCATTGAAGTGGGCGCAGATGAAACTGCGCAAAGGGAACTGCTTCCATGGCTGCCACCATCTTCCCTAGGAAATGCATGAGGCGCCGCAAGGGATGCAACTGGCCCTGCAGAAGAGATTGCACCCCTGTCTGTAGTGACCGCTGCTTGTCCAGCGGAAGCTTCACTATCGCTGCTAGAGTATGAAACTCCATGCCAAGATACGTTAGTGACTGAGTCGGTGATAGGATCGACTTTGGAAAGTTGATGATCCATCCGAAAGACTGTAGAGTCTCCAGCGTAGCATTCAGGCTGTGCTGACATGCCTCCTGAGAGGGAGCTTTGACCAATAAGTCGTCTAGGTAAGGGATCACCGAGTGTCCCTGAGAGTGCAAGACTGCTACCACCGCCGCCATGACCTTGGTGAAGACCCGTGGGACTGTCGCCAGACCAAATGGAAGAGCTACGAACTGAAAATGGTCGTCTCCTATCACAAAACGTAGAAAACGTTGATGTTCTGTAGCAATTGGCACGTGGAGATAAGCATCTTTGATGTCTATTGAGGCAAGGAAGTCTCCTCTGGACATTGAGGCAATGACAGAGCGGAGGGTTTCCATCCGGAACCTCCTGGCGTGCACATGTTTGTTGAGCCGTTTTAGGTCCAGAACAGGACGGAACGAGCCGTCCTTTTTTGGAACCACAAAGAGATTGGAGTAAAACCCTTGCCCTTGTTCCTGAGGAGGGACTGGGATAACCACTCCTTCCGCTTTTAGGGAATCCACCGCCTGCAGCAGAGCATCTGCTCGGTCTGGACGTGGGGAGGTTCTGAAGAACCGAGCTGGAGGACGAGAATTGAACTCGATTCTGTACCCGCGAGACAAAATGTCCGTCACCCACCGGTCTTTGACCTGTGACATCCAAATGCCGGAAAAGCGGGAGAGCCTGCCCCCGACCGGCGATGCGGAGGGGGGGGGCTGGAAGTCATGAGGTAGCCGCTTTGGAAGCGGTACCTCCATTTGCTTTCTTGGGGCGTGTGTGAGTCCGCCACGAATCTGAGTTTCTTTGCGTCCTCTGAGTCCCTTTGGACGAGGTAAATGGTGTCTTGCCCGAACCTCGAAAGGACTGAAACCTCTGCTGCCACTTTTTCTGCTGAGGTTTGGATGTTCTGGGTTGTGGTAAAGAGGAGTCTTTACCCTTGGACTGCTTAATGATGTCAGCCAATGGCTCGCCAAACAGTCTATCTCTAGACAAAGGCAAACTGGTTAAACATTTTTTGGAACCAGCATCTGCTTTCCAGTCCTTTAACCACAAGGCTCTGCGCAAAACTACCGAATTGGCGGACGCCATTGAGGTGCGACTGGTAGATTCTAGGACCGCATTGATAGCGTAAGACGCAAACGCCGACATCTGCGTGGTAAGGTGCGCCACTTGCGGCACTGCTGGATGCATGATAGCATCCACTTTTGCTAAGCCAGCTGAAATAGCCTGGAGTGCCCATACGGCTGCGAATGCCGGAGCAAACGACGCGCCGATAGCTTCATAGACAGATTTTAACCAAAGGTCCATCTGTCTGTCATTGGCATCTTTAAGTGAAGCGCCATCCTCCACTGCAACTATGGATCTAGCTGCAAGTTTGGAAATCGGGGGGTCTACCTTTGGACACTGTGTCCAGCGCTTGACCACCTCAGGGGGGAAAGGGAAACGCGTATCTTTAGATCGTTTAGAGAAACGCCTTTCTGGGTGAGCGTCGTGCTTCTGGATTGATTCTCTGAAGTCAGAGTGATCTAACAAAGCACTCAATTTACGCTTGGGATAAAGGAAACGAAACTTCTCCTGCTCCGCAGCCGCCTCTTCTGCTGAAGGGGCTGGGGGAGAAATATCCAACAGCCTATTGATGGCTGAGATAAGGTCGTTTACCATGGCATCCCCATCAGGGGTATCCAGGTTGAGAGGGGTTCCAGGAGTGGATTCCTGATCACTCTCATCAGACACATCACAGGGAGACTGATTGCGCTGAGACCCTGAGCAGTGTGAAGACGTCGAGGGTCTTTCCCAGCGAGCTCGCTTAGGGTGGCTGGGGCCATCATCTGAGTCATAATCCTCGGCCTGTGAAGCCGGGGACCCCCCTGTGGGCTGGATACATTCCAAGTAAGGGGGACCTGAGGACAGAGGCCTCGCCGTGCCCAGAGACTGAGCCCCATGCATAGATTGCAAGGTTTCAAGGATTTTTGCCATAGATACAGACATATTATCTGCAAAAACTGCAAAGTCCGTCCCTGTCACCGGGGCAGAACTTACAAGCGTCTCAGCCTGGGTCGCTACCTCTCCTGACTCCGGCTGGCGAAGCAGCACCGGGTCGGAGCATTGCACACAATGGGGGTCATCGGAGCCTGCTGGTAGATTAGCCCCACATGCAGCACACGCAGTATACACAGCCCTTTTTGCCTTGGCCGCCTTGCGTTTTGAGGATGACATGTTGCTGCTTCCACAGAGCGATCTGGGATATGCAGCCAGAAGCGACCTCACAGTGCAAGCAATACAATATCTATATATCTGTACACAGTACACCGATACACCGTGAGGCACTAGAGGGACCAGCACAGAAAAATCGCTTACCGCCCGCTTAAAAAAGCGGGTGTGTGGTCGCCAGATAGCCCCTAGTCCAGGTCTCCCAGAGCCTTGCGTCCTTCCTCCAGCCAGGCATGCATGTAATGGCTGCCGGCGTCTCGAGAGAGGAAGGGGGGCGGGCCCTGGGCGTTCCTGGCCAAGAGCGGGAAGCCTGCTTCCCTCTGTGCCAAGTGAGAGGGCTGGAGCATGTAAATCAGGCTCCAGCCCTCGTCGCTGCTAGCGAACAGCGTCTCTCCCCTACCCTGAATGACAGGGTGGGGGCGGGAACGAAACGGAGCTGCCGGCGTCCTAGGCCCAAAAAGCCGGGGACTAAATTTATAACCGCCGCCGCCGTAAAAGCGCGGACGGCGGATCCCCGGCGCACCACAAGTCACAGCAGCGCCGCCCGGTCCAGAGGGGGTCGGCGCTGCGTTCCCATACACAAAAAAGTCCCCCAGTAATCTGTAGGGACACCAACTCCACGTTGCGGTCCCCGGCGCACTACAACACCCAGCCAGCCCGGAGTGTGTCTGTGCCTGCCGGGGACACAGAGTACCTGTATGATGCAGGGCCTGTCCCTGATCGTACTCCTGCTCCGTCTCCATCAGGTTCTAATGGGTCTGTGGATGGAGCCCGGCGTCAGAGCTGAGAGGCCGGCAGGATCCCACTTCCACAGAGCCCTACAAGGGGATGTGGAAGGAAAACAGCATGTCAGGCTCCAGCCCTGTACCAGCAATAGGTACCTCAACCTTACAACACCATCCAGGGGTGAGAAGGGAGCATGCTGGGGACACTATATGTGTCCTCTTTTCTTCCATCCGAAACAGTCAGCAGCTACTGCTGACTAAAATCTGTGGAGCTATGCATGGAATGTCTGACCTCCTTCGCACACAAAGCTAAAACTGGAGAACCCGTGATACCACGGGGGGGGTATAGCCAGAGGGGGAGGGGCCTTGCACTTTTAATGTAGTGCTTTGTGTGGCCTCCAGAGGGCAGTAGCTATACCCCAATCGTCTGGGTCTCCCAATAGAGCGCTGAAGAAAATGGCAGGATAAGCTTAAGGGTAGTGAAGCTACTGATGTGAATGTATTCGGTAGTGTCCCTGTGAAAACAGGTGATGTAGTGTCTTTAGGACGGCACATCTGGATTTTGGCAAGTGCATATAGTGTAATGCATGAGCGTAATCTAAAGATGCAGAAGAAAAGTTCCCAGATGGAACAAAAGATGATAGAATTAGGTTGCCTGAAAACAGTTCTGGAATGTAATACCAGACTGTTGAAGGATAAATTGGAACATTATCAGAATGTGGCACAAAAAGCTGCCATAAAAATTGCTCAAAATAAGTACAAGAAAAGAAGAGGAAAGGTAAATAAAATCAAAATTGCTCAAAATAAGTACAAGAAAAGAAGAGGAAAGGTAAATAAAACCAAAGTACCTAAAAGTATCGTCCCAGCTTCTATAAACTGGGATCCCGATACTTGGGATAGGGATGTGTGGGATTCATCTTCATCATCTGATGAGGAGGATTACCATAAAGGGAAGATTCAGTCTAATCCAGTAAGGAGGCGCCTAGAGAGGACAGAAAATGAGATCATCCGGGAACATGTCCGGGATGGTCAGGGGAATCTGCAATATGACGAAGATGGTAATGCCATCATAAATGAGAGAACGATTCCTCATGTAAAAAATTGAGTAACCATTGAAGATTACTCTCAGGGAGAAGTTGATAGCATTTTAACACAGTTTAGACAAAAACCAGGAGAAGGAGAAATTCCCTGGTTGGTCAGGGTGCACGATCTCGGAGGAGGTGGAGTGCACTTTGACGCCGGAGACGTGGCAAAATTTGTCACCATGTCTCGTGACCCAGAAATTCAGAGATCAATAAAAAATTATTTTGTTGATCATAATGAGCATGGTACTCAAAACTTAATCATGATCCTAGCCCATGCTTTTCTGGAGAAATATCCATCAGAAGCAGACTTTCCTATCAATGATAAACCTTGGTATACCTTAAAAGATGGTATGGAAAGGCTGAAGGAAGAAGCAATGAGGAATGCTCTTCCTCTTTTGGGAATGGATGATGATTATCTCCAGTACCCATTGACAGCCAGCATAAGAAATAGGCTGGTTAAACATGCTCCCCCAGCATACAAAACAGTTATTTTAACCTTAACTGTAGCGCTGACTGGAGAATCAATCGGTGTAGTTCTAGGGAGGATGAGGGAGTTACAGGATATGGGACAGTGGGATAAATCGTCCCCTGGAGGCCATGTTGGTAACAGTAAGCCAAACAATCCTGATTGGAAAGAGAAATCAGTAGGGGAGGCCCTACGAGTGTTTTGCAAAGACATGTTCCAGGCTTTGCTTAAAGCCGGGATCAATATGGAAAAGATTGATGGAAAGGAGACAGGAGAATTATGGAAGTTGTACAAACAGAAAGTTATATCTGCAAAGAAAGTGACCACTACAAATGTGGAAGGGGGCTCAAAAACCCCCAAGGTAAAGAAATCAGAAGGAAAAAAGGAAAAAACCCCAAAGAAAGTGTCTTGGGAAGATATTCAGTCAGTTTATCCATGGGAAGAATTGGCTGCAGCCATGGCCACAAAGGTCACGGAAGGAAGGGATAATACACAGACTGAAGTCTATGTAAATGAAAGTTCAGAAGGAAGTGATTTACCATAGGTAGCCAGCCAAGCCCCTTATTGATAAAAAGGGACGAACGTCCCTACGTCAATCTTAGCATACATTGGAAAGGGGGAAATGTTCAAAGAGTCCCAGCTTTGATTGACACGGGGGCGGAGGCTACTTTAATTCATGGAAACCCAGAAAAAATAAAAGGACCTAGAGTAAAAATTGCTGGACTAGGTGGTCAAGTGATCACCGAGGTTCAGACACAGGTAGCTTTGAAGATAGGTAATTTACCTATCAAGCAGTATACGGTGCTGGTAGTTCCTATACCAGAATATAATTTGGGAATTGATATCCTAAAATGGATGACTCTTAATCGAACCGAAGGAAAATTCTCCTTTGGGGTTATGTCTTGTCATAAGGAAATGCAGATTTCACATTATATCAATGATATAATGATACAAGGACAAGATGAGCAAAGTGTGAAAGATCAATTGACAAAATTGGTTGCTCATATGTGGAGTAAAGGATGGGAAATCAGTGATGCCAAGGTTCAAGGACCGTCTCAGGTGGTAACATTTCTAGGGATTCAGTAGAACAAGGGGCACAGAGAGATCTTGCCCAATGCCAGACAGAAAATTATTAATTTTCCGGTCCCTGAATCCAAACAGGAGACTCAGTCTTATATTGGATTGTTTGATTTTTGGAGACAACATATCCCTCATTTGGGACAAATGTTGGCTCAGGTGTAGCCCTCAGTACATTGGAAACTGTCGTGGTACCCCCAGAAGGTGTGGTAAATAAGCGGAATCCATGGTATCGGTTACTGGGAAGAGCTCGATAGTGATGAGATGGAGAAATTCCTGTGTTTGATGTTTGCCTCTCTGGTCGTTGGATGGACAAGTCTACATCAGGAGGAACCTGTGGCGAATGAATTTCTGATGCACCATCACATTTTCAACACACAGATTGCTGGATCTGTACACATTCTTCGGTTACAGCCACCAGTATCCCTTATCTGGATGTCTCGGTATCGATGGAGGAAATCTTAAAGTGGAAAAGTTGTTCTGATCATCTTGCTGATAAAGACACTCGATGTGTTCATCTATAGAATGCAACAGTACCCATTTCCATAGTGGGATGGATCAATCTTCCATGGTGGCAAGGCAATTTGAATGCAACAGTCACCAATTTGCAATATCTGGCTTTTAAGGGAGGAATTTGGGTACTAGGATATAAGACTGGACTGACTAACCTGGGATTCATCCCTATGGGGACAGCTATAAATACTGTAGATGCTTTTAAACCCAGCTTAGTGGAAAGGACAATTCATGATATGTTATGGCCTTATGCCAATATGTTCATAAATGGGTCTAGTGAAACTTGTAGTAACATATTGGGAAATGTAATGTGTAATGATTCCTTTGAATATCGAGCAAATGCCAAAACACATGATATTCAAGGGAGCTTTTCAGATAATATTGCTTTTATTTTTAATATACTGTACAAAGTAGTGAAAGTGATTATATTTGTGATTCAACGTTTATCTAAACAAACCAAGAAAACAAAATTTGTGGCAAACAATATTTCTTGGTCATGGTATGGTATATTCCGAGTGATCTTCTTCTAGTGGAATACTGATGATGGAAAATAATCCCTGGGATCAAGGACCGATTGTGATACCAATGTGATATGACTGAAGTTTGAATGTGTGATTAGATAGGCATAATCATAATCATAAAAGATAGGAGTGATCCCAGATATTATTTGACCTATCAATAATTCAGTATCAAAAAGATGTCCTTTGGATGGCCAATAATGATGACCAAGGAATACATGTCAACCAGGTTTTGAAGCAGTTTTAAGATAAAGAGGAAGTAACATTTACAGTTCCACTTACCGGAAACTTGTGGTTAGCTTAAAGACAGGTTTAAGGAAGCTTGCATATGAAATTTACGGCTCATTGCAATATTTCACTAACACTATGGTCGGTCAGTTGTCAACTGGCAGGATGTGCAGGAAATGTGCAGGAAGCTGCCGGTGACCACAGCAGCTTGTGGTCAAGTTACATGAACATGACTCAGATGTCACATGCTGGTGACCATTTAAACAACCTACAAATTTTCCTATAAAAATACACCGGACTCGTTTAATGTTAAGGGGATACCTTCCAGGACATTGAAGTGTACGTACGCACTGTTCCTGTGATGCAAGATGATGCCATGTTGATTCCTTATCATTAACTCGAGTTCCCTCCGATGTGAAAGGATTGCTACAACATAACGGTAATGTTGATGCATATTTCTGTTATTGTATAAGTTTCTATGACTATAGTTCTAAATGCCTATGTACCATTGATTATATTCATGTGCTATTAAAATAAATAGTATCTTGCTATAAAGAATATTAGTATTCGTGCCTGATTAGGATATCAGTGAGCGCTTCGTAAGTACGGGCTTTCAGCCCCCTTTTTAGTAGAATTTAGCAAGACACCAACATAAACATCTCAGGTACTTAGCTGCTGAGACGCAGGGCCATGTCCTGGGGATGAGTGCTCCGGTCCAACGGAATCCTCAAGGGGCTGTGGATGGAGACCGGACTCCTGCCAGGCATGGAGACCGTGCTGGCTCCCACTTCAAGCCAGAGCCTAGAAGGGATGGTGAAGGAGCGCGGCATGTAAGGCTGCAGCCTTGTAAATCAACCTTAACAACACCGCCGACACAGTGGGGTGAGAAGGGACATGCCGGGAGTCCAGACATGGACCTGCTTTTCTTCAAACTCTTTCCAAAAGTCAAACAAATCAGATGAGAATGCATGTGTGGATGTATGCCTCCTGACACAAAGCAATAAACTGGCTAGGACTGGCTACCAGGGGGTGTATAAGCTCAGAGGGAGGAGCTACACTTTTAAGTGTAGTACTTTGTGTGCCATGGTCTGGGTCTCCCAAAGGAACGATAAAGAAATAAACGTTTCCCTTACCTTCTCCAGCACTGTGCTCCCTCGTGTCCCCCTCCTTGGGGTTGAGCTCCGGCCTCCTGCCTGCATTTCCTGGTTCACGGTCCCGCTCATGTGATCGGCACAGCAGAGTGAAATCTCTGCGTGCATGATCACAGCACCAGGAGGGAAACCGGGGAGACACGCTGAAGGGGGTAAGTAAAGAGGTTTTTTTTTTATTTTACTATGGGCAGCATGGGGGCCATATCTAACACAGGGGTGCATGTGCGATCAAAGGGAGCACAGGCAGATATAATATGCGCAGCTCCCCCAGCCCATCGCCGCGGTGCAGTTTCAGCACCACGGTGATGGACAGCGGCTGTGCATATTATATGAGCGGGAGCAGGAGATCAAAGGCTCCCTCCCGCAGCTTCACCAACCTCCACCAGCCCCCCCCAACAGCCCCCAGCACCGCTCCAGAGCGGCCCCCACGTCCCCTGGACCCTGCAGTATATAATCCGTATATTCGGTTTATAAGACGCACCCCCTACTTTCCCCCAAAATTTGGGGGAACAAAAGTGCGTCTTATAAATCGAAAAATACGGTGTGTATATATTTTATACATGCACACACAAGATATATATGTAATCTACTGTATATTACATATTGTATATCATATTTACAATTTATTACAGTTTTTGTGTTCTAAGGTTGTATTTCAATAAATATATTTTACGTTCTATCTAAATATCTTGATTATTGTATCATTAAAATGATTACATGTCTGATGTTCACATTGTACTACAATACATTTTTCACTTAACTATAAGCATACAGTGCCTACAAGTAGTATTCAACCCCCTGCAGATTTAGCAGGTTTACACATTCGGAATTAACTTGGCATTGTGACATTTGGACTGTAGATCAGCCTGGAAGTGTGAAATGCACTGCAGCAAAAAAGAATGTTATTTCTTTTTTTTTTTTTTTTTTTTAAATTGTGAAAAGTTTATTCAGAGGGTCATTTATTATCCAACCCCTCAATCTACCAGAATTCTGTTTGGTTCCCCTAAAGTATTAAGAAGTATTTCAGGCACAAAGAACAATGAGCTTCACATGTTTGGATTAATTATCTCTTTTTCCAGCCTTTTCTGACTAATTAAGGCCCTCCCCAAACTTGTGAACAGCACTCAGACTTGGTCAACATGGGAAAGACAAAGGAGCATTCCAAGGCCATCAGAGACAAGATCGTGGAGGGTCACAAGGCTGGCAAGGGGTACAAAACCCTTTCCAAGGAGTTGGGCCTACCTGTCTCCACTGTTGGGAGCATCATCCGGAAGTGGAAGGCTTATGAAACTACTGTTAGCCTTCCACGGCCTGGACAGCCTTTGAAAGTTTCCACCCGTGCCAAGGCCAGGCTTGTCCGAAGAGTCAAGGCTAAGCCAAGGACAACAAGGAAGGAGCTCCAAGAAGATCTCATGGCAGTGGGGACATTGGTTTCAGTCAATACCATAAGTAACGTACTCCACCGCAATGGTCTCCGTTCCAGACGAGCCCGTAAGGTACCTTTACTTTCAAAGCGTCATGTCAAGGCTCGTCTACAGTTTGCTCATGATCACTTGGAGGACTCTGAGACAGACTGGTTCAAGGTTCTCTGGTCTCATGAGACCAAGATCGAGATCTTTGGTGCCAACCACACACGTGACGTTTGGAGACTGGATGGCACTGCATACGACCCCAAGAATAATATCCCTACAGTCAAGCATGGAGGTGGCAGCATCATGCTGTGGGGCTGTTTCTCAGCCAAGGGGCCTGGCCATCTGGTCCGCATCCATGGGAAGATGGATAGCACGGCCTACCTGGAGATTTTGGCCAAGAACCTCCGCTCCTCCATCAAGGATCTTAAGATGGGTCGTCATTTCATCTTCCAACAAGACAACGACCCAAAGCACACAGCCAAGAAAACCAAGGCCTGGTTCAAGAGGGAAAAAATCAAGGTGTTGCAGTGGCCTAGTCAGTCTCCTGACCTTAACCCAATTGAACACTTGTGGAAGGAGCTCAAGATTAAAGTCCACATGAGACACCCAAAGAACCTAGATAACTTGGAGAAGATCTGCATGGAGGAGTGGGCCAAGATAACTCCAGAGACCTGTGCCGGCCTGATCAGGTCTTATAAAAGACGATTATTAGCTGTAATTGCAAACAAGTGTTATTCCACAAAATATTAAACCTACGGGTTGAATAATAATTGACCCACACTTTTATGTTGAAAATTTATTAAAATTTAACTGAGCAACATAACTTGTTGGTTTGTAAGATTTATGCATCTGTTAATAAATCCTGCTCTTGTTTGAAGTTTGCAGGCTCTAACTTATTTGCATCTTATCAAACCTGCTAAATCTACAGGGGGTTGAATACTACTTGTAGGCACTGTATATGTGGGAGTCGGAGTCGTGGAGTCGGAGCAAGGGAAATTGAGGAATCGGAGTCGAAGGTTTAGCTTACTGACTCCACAGCCCTGCCTCCTACTACCAATTCTCTCATCTCTGTGCATCACAGACTTGGCCCTATCTTGGATCTCCTCATACCTAACCGACCAAACTTTCAGTGTCTCCCATTTTCACACCACTTCCTCATCTCGCCCCCTATCTGTCGGTGTCCCCCAAGGCTCAGTTCTTGGATCCCTGCTGTTCTCTATCTACACCTTCGGCCTGGGACAGCTCATAGAGTCCCACAGCTTCTAGTATCATCTCTATGCCGATGATACACAGATCTACCTCTCTGGACCTGACATTACCTCTCTACTAACCAAAATTCCACAATGTCTGTCTGATATTTCATCCTTCTTCTCTGCGCGATTCCTAAAGCTTAACATGGACAAAACAGAGTTCATTGTCTTTCCTCCTCCTCACTCATCTCCTCCAACAAGCCTTTCCATTAAACTTGATGGTTGCTCACTCTCCCCAGTCTCACAAGCTCGTTGCCTTGGAGTAACCCTCGACTCTGCTCTATCCTTCAAGCCACACATCAAAGCCCTCTTCACCTTATGCAGACTACAACCCAAAAATATCTCCCGGATCTGTGCTTTCCTTAACTAAGAATCAGCAAAAATATTAGTGCATGCCCTCATCATCTCCCGCCTCGACTACTGCAACCTCCTGCTCTCTGGCCTCCCTTCCAACACTCTTGCACCCCTCTAATCTATCCTAAACTCTGCGGCCCGCTTCATCCACCTCTCCTCTCGCTATTCCCCAGCCTCGCCACTCTGCCAATCCCTTCACTGGCTTCCCATCGCCCAATAACTCCAGTTCAAAACATTAACCATGACATACAAAGCCATCCACAACCTGTCTCCTCTTTACATCTGTGACCTAATCTCCCGGTACCTACCTGCATGCAACCTCAGATCCTCACAAGATCTCCTTCTCTACTCCTCTCTTTTCTCCTCTTCCCACAATCGTGTACAAGATTTCTCCCGTGCCTCCCCCATACTCTGGAACAATCTACCTCAGCATATCAGACTCTCCCCTACCGTGGAAAGCTTCAAGAGGAACCTCAAGACCCATCTCTTCCAACAAGCCTACAACCTACAATAACCCTCAGTCCAGTACACCACTGCGCAACCAGCTCTGTCCTCACCTATTGTACCATCACCCATTCCCTGTAGACTGTGAGCCCTCGCGGACAGGGTCCTCTCTCCTCCTATACCAGTCTGTTTTGTACTGTTAATGATTGTTGTACGTATACCCTCTTTCACTTGTAAAGCGCCATGGAATAAATGGCGCTATAATAATAATAAATAATAATAATATAATAGACCTACAGATAGAACAAGATATACAGTAGATCAATAGATGAATAGATAGATAGATTATAGATAGATATGATAGATATACAGTAGATCAATAGGTGCATAGATAGATAGATAGATATGATAGATATGTATAGAGATATCTATCTGAATCTTATCTGTCTCTAATGTTAGCAGAGTGTGGACTGCTGGACAGAGTTGTAGTGTGTAGTGCATAATACATTTTTTGAATGTGCTGATTCACATTGACTGAAATTGTACCACAGTCAAACAACACAGGAGACAGCAACTGAGAAGTACCATCTTATTGAGCAGAGCAGGAGCTAAATGACATCAGAGTAGCTTGTCCACAGGGCAGGAGGAGGGGGCTGTGTGCACAATGCAAGAGGGCCGTGTGCCAAGTCGGTAGCTGACCACACACTTCACTGCTGAGCAGAGCTGGAAGTCAGATCAAATAATCTTGTGTTAGGGATAGCAGAAGAGCTTGTGCTGACACCCTGACAGAGCTCAGCACTGTGCAGCAGCCTGAGGTAAACTGACCCTACATCAGCTGCTGTTGGGAGCTGCACACTGTGTAGCCTCCGCCCCCCCCCACCCTCAGAAGTCAGTATGCAGTGTGTGGGGAGCTGAATATGGATTTTCCATAACAACGATCTTATGTCTGGTTGATAAACAGCCTAGGGGGACATATTCCAGAACTTTTTTTAAAGCTTTACTTCCTGATTTCATTTATAAAGTATATTTAACAATTTCTTAAAATCACTTGCTCTACATTATTATTATATAAAAATTGAAACAACAGTTACGCTTCAATTATATGTACCAAATTTCCAACTGGGGGTCTGAATGTAGGGGAGACTGGAAAAAAGCTTAAAACAAGGATTAATTCTCAACGCCACACAAATAAAAAAAGAATAGCTCTACCTGTGGCCAAACATTTTTGTAACCCTAATCACAGCATCATGGACATCAGCTCCTCAGATCAGATGGGGCCATCACAACTCTTGACCAGACCCCAATCACATGACAATAAAATTTTCACCCTCCTTATCTCTGAACTGCTCCAATATATTCCTGCCACAACTGTTCGTCCCCTTCCCATACTGATGGTTCTTCTTAATATCACTTGTCTTATTTACTTCTCTATTCTATGTCTAGGTATAAATATGTGACTCTTAAGATTTTGTGTTATACCATGCCTGATGAAAACACCTGAGTAGTCTAGAAAGCTTGCTATTATTACCATCTTTTCAGTTAGCCATTAAAATGTATCAACCACTGAGGACTCTCAATTTTTTTTTTAAACCAATTTTTTCATAAGGATTCAGACAGTTTTGTAAGCCAAAGGTGGATTTACAAAATGCTAACAAAATAATAAAAATTTAAACTGAGATTTTTAGAAGCAAAACAGTAATAATGCCGTGACATGACAAGAATCTGCAAAACTAATCAAATGCTAAATAACTGCAAGTGAAATGTATGTATGAGATAGCCAAAATGATTTTCTATAAAATGAAGGTAGTCTCACGCTTAAAGTTTTAGTGAACGGTGAGATACGGAGCCTGAAAGTCAAACATTCAAAATATTGTTACACTTTTGCTCATCAGTGTAAATCCAGAAGCAAAAATAAGAATTCACATTTAGAAACAATATTTTTAGAGGCTAAAAAGAGAATATTAGAACTCGTACCTGGACACAGCATGGTTTTTTAAAACATCTTTTAGGAGTTTAGCATCAGCAAAATAAATGATGCTAAGGATTGCTCTAATGCAGTTATGTGTGATGTCCGGTCCCGCAGAAGAGCTATACACTTCATAAAGCGCTCCAAACAAGGTATTAATAAAAGACTTCGCCAGCTCAGGGTCCTCTCTCATCAACTGGGCCCTGGCATCATCCCATTTTAGCTCAGATTGACCACCTATGATTACAAAGGGGACAAAGTCAGAAACTAAAGGCTGCTTTACACGTTACAATTAGACATGCGATCTCGTAAGCGATCGCACCCGCCGCCATCGTATGTGCGGCAAGTTCAATTTGTTGCCCGTGTCGCACAAACGATTAAAATCCGTCACACGTACTTACCTTCCATACGACCTCGCTGTGGGCAGCGAACGTCCACTTCCTTAAGTGGGAGGGACATTCGGCGTCACACAGCGGCCGGCCAATAGAAGCGGAGGGGCGGAGATGAGCGGGACGTAAACATTCCGCCCACCTCCTTTCTTACGCATTACAGGCGGGACGCAGGTAAGCTGTGTTCATCGTTCCCGGTGTGTCACACACTGCGATGTGTGCTGCCTCGGGAACATTGAACAACCGGATGTTCAATTTTTAGCTTTTGAACGACGTGTATGCGATCAACGGTTTTTCGTACAATCCGAATCGCACGTAGGTGTCACACGCAATTACGTCACTAACGATGCCGGATGTGCGTCACTTACGATGTGACCCCGCCGAGACATCGTTAGATATTTTGTAGCATGTAAAGCCCGCTTAACTGCACGATAAAGGTAAGACTGTCCTCAGGACACCGTAAGGCTATGTGCGCACGTTGCGTACAGTCACTTCAGAATTTTCTGCAGCGATCTGAAGAGCACACGTGCGCTTCAAATCGCTGCAGAAAATGTCCGTAGAGAAAAAAAAAAAAGCCGATTCCATGCGCTTTGCCTGCAGCTCCTGCCATAGACAGACATGTCACTTCTAGAACGCAGCGCTTCGGGCAGCAGCCGAAGCGCTGCGCTCTAAGACGCCACGTGCGCACGGCCCCTGCACAATCTCCATAGACTGTGCAGGGGACGCAGGACGCATGTAGTTACGCTGCGGTACAAAGCGCAGCGTAACTGCATGTATTTACGCAACGTGCGCACATAGCCTAAGGTTGAACTAAAAGAAAAGAATGGATGGATAATCAGATACAACTCTTTTCACATAATTAAAAAAAAGAAAAAAAACTTACAGAAAATTTCCCTTTAGTAAACAAAAAGCCGTTGCAAGCAGCTTTGTTTTTACCATTTAGGCCCGGCTCAGGAATCTGCTTTCCTTTCACATACTTTAAAAACAAACAGTTTTCCAGCACTGTTTTGGATCTCATTGTCATTACCGTATATTTTTCTATAGTCGATGTTTCTTCACAGATTTTCTAATTTTCTTTTTAAAAAATGTATTACTAAAGCTATTCCTATTAACTGCAAATGTTAAAGTGATAAACCCAAAATTAGAAGATTGACCATAGATTAGCAAACCATATCCAATCGGGATATACGAAAGCAGAGAATACCAAATTATCCCAATAACACCTATGAATTAGTTAAAAAGTTTGTTTTTATTGATGGCAATTAAAAATACAAAATACACAAGGACATTGTAGACATAGACAATGATAAAAATCTAAAAAAGAACCTGAAGGCAGGGAGAGCAGGTCAAACACCATTAGGCCTGCGACACACATCCGTGCCTTTTTTTTCACGTACTGGAGACACGGCCCCACGTGGTCCTATGTATTGTTATTGTTTTGGACACACGTAAGTATTCAGGAACGGAATGTGTGTCCGTTCCGTACTTACATGTGTCCATTTTTTAAAAGTGCTGACATGTCAGTGTTGCTCCGGCAGCACGGGTGTCACACGGCCCGCACCCGTACCACACGGATGTAGTGTGGATGCAGGCCCGTGTGACACACACCGGAGAAAGACACGTGTCAGTGTAAAAATAATAAAAAAAACATACTCCCCTCCACCATACCTGCAGTTTCTGCCGCAGCTGTCCCCTGTATCCGTCCCCCAGTGAATTTGAACAACGCTTCTCCTTCACTGGGAGCCAGAAGCAGCATCAGCGAGGCGTGGCTTTAGCCGGACGCTGTCATTCAGCACCACAGACAGCACCGGATGATGCAGGTAAGGCGTGGCTTTCCGTTCTCCGTGTGTTATTACGTATAACACACGGAGAACACGTACGTGCCATAAACACGGCACACGGGGACAAAACCACCCCTTTAACACGTACGTGACAAAAACGTTACGTTTCGTCACGTAAATGTGGCCTAAGGGATAGAACATGTGCCATAAACCATCACTACAAGTTGAATTGTTATATTCTGGCACTTAATTACAATGGCTGCAGATGATAATGTTTGCAAATCAAACCAGTGTGGACCTAACAATAGTTATACAGATTACAATATCATTGTAGTGGTAAAATACCTAATATAATCCTCAGGGAAGCGGTGTGAAACGCGCGTTGGAGTGGTTGGCGGGGGAGCGGTGTCACACCATTATTATGGCAGCAGGTCTGTTAGGCCCTGTGCGCACACTGAGTTTTTACTCGCGGTTTTGCTGCAGAAATTTCTTGAGAAATGTTTGTAATCTTTCTGCAGACAATTCCCAGGAAAACCTATGGGGAAAAAAATAGCTGTGCGCACACTGCGTTTTTTTCTCAAGAAAATTCTTTCTGCAGAATTGAGAAAATGTGCATGTCACTTCTTTTCCGCAGATACAGTCAGGGCCAGAAATATTTGGACAGTGACACAAGTTTTGTTATTTTAGCTGTTTACAAAAACATGTTCAGAAATACAATTATATATATAATATGGGCTGAAAGTGCACACTACCAGCTGCAATATGAGAGTTTTCACATCCAAATCGGAGAAAGGGTTTAGGAATCATAGCTCTGTAATGCATAGCCTCCTCTTTTTCAAGGGACCAAAAGTAATTGGACAAGGGACTCTAAGGGCTGCAATTAACTCTGAAGGCGTCTCCCTCGTTAACCTGTAATCAATGAAGTAGTTAAAAGGTCTGGGGTTGATTACAGGTGTGTGGCTTTGCATTTGGAAGCTGTTGCTGTGACCAGACAACATGCGGTCTAAGGAACTCTCAATTGAGGTGAAGCAGAACATCCTGAGGCTGTAAAAAAAGAAAAAATCCATCAGAGAGATAGCAGACATGCTTGGAGTAGCAAAATCAACAGTCGGGTACATTCTGAGAAAAAAGGAATTGACTGGTGAGCTTGGGAATTCAAAAAGGCCTGGGCGTCCACGGATGACAACAGTGGTGGATGATCGCCGCATACTTTCTTTGGTGAAGAAGAACCCGTTCACAACATCAACTGAAGTCCAGAACACTCTCAGTGAAGTAGGTGTATCTGTCTCTAAGTCAACAGTAAAGAGAAGACGCCATAAAAGTAAATACAAAGGGTTCACATCTAGATGCAAACCATTCATCAATTCCAAAAATAGACACGCCAGAGTTAAATTTGCTGAAAAACACCTCATGAAGCCAGCTCAGTTCTGGAAAAGTATTCTATAGACAGATGAGACAAAGATCAACCTGTACCAGAATGATTGGAAGAAAAAAGTTTGGAGAAGAAAGGGAACGGCACATGATCCAAAGCACACCATATCCTCTGTAAAACATGGTGGAGGCAACGTGATGGCATGGGCATGCATGGCTTTCAATGGCACTGGGTCACTTGTGTTTATTGATGACATAACAGCAGACAAGAGTAGCCGGATGAATTCTGAAGTGTACCGGGATATACTTTCAGCCCAGATTCAGCCAAATGCCGCAAAGTTGATCGGACGGTGCTTCATAGTACAGATGGACAATGACCCCAAGCATACAGCCAAAGCTACCCAGGAGTTCATGAGTGCAAAAAAGTGGAACATTCTGCAATGGCCAAGTCAATCACCAGATCTTAACCCAATTGAGCATGCATTTCACTTGCTCAAATCCAGACTTAAGACGGAAAGACCCACAAACAAGCAAGACCTGAAGGCTGCGGCTGTAAAGGCCTGGCAAAGCATTAAGAAGGAGGAAACCCAGCGTTTGGTGATGTCCATGGGTTCCAGACTTAAGGCAGTGATTGCCTCCAAAGGATTCGCAACAAAATATTGAAAATAAAAATATTTTGTTTGGGTTTGGTTTATTTGTCCAATTACTTTTGACCTCCTAAAATGTGGAGTGTTTGTAAAGAAATGTGTACAATTCCTACAATTTCTATCAGATATTTTTGTTCAAACCTTCAAATTAAACGTTACAATCTGCACTTGAATTCTGTTGTAGAGGTTTCATTTCAAATCCAATGTGGTGGCATGCAGAGCCCAACTCGCGAAAATTGTGTCACTGTCCAAATATTTCTGGACCTAACTGTACCTGCGGTATTTCACTCCATTCACTGTAATGTAATCGCGAAATACCGCGGGTATACCGCAGGAAGCAAATGATGTGCGGTATACCCCGGTATACCCACGGTTTACCTGCGGTAATGCTCATCACTGCCTGCGGTTTTGCAGGGGAGTGATGTCATTATGACAGGAAGAGGAAGCGGAGCAGAGTAAACACACAGATCACACTCCCTGGATGCCGCACAGAAGCACTTCCGTGTGACCTCCAGGTGCCCGTGCAGTCTGTGTCCCGCTCCAGCCCCGCGGCTGCCTGCCCTGCAGTGTCAGTGTCTGCCCGTAGTATCAGCAGCTTCTCACCCTGCAGTGCTGAGAGCCGCGGGGATGACGAGCGCTGCTGTCAGGTTAGATGAGATCATTACCTGCTGTGACGATCTCCTGCTCTGCTGACGTCACCGCTGTCACTGACTTCTATGCCCGTCTCGCGGACGGCCCGAGACTGTGACTAGCGGTGACGTCACGGGCTATCGCCATACTGCTGAGAACGCGGCAGGCATAGAAATCAGTGACAGCGCTGACGTCAGCAGTGCAGGAGATTGTCAATGCAGGTAATGTTCTCATCTAAACTCCTGATGGCAGCGCTCGTCATCCCTTGCAGTGACCTGGGCTGACCTATTGATGTTAGCTCAGGTCACTGCACTGCTCTCCCAGCCAATGGAGAACATTGTGTTCTTCATTGACTGGGACATTGACTATGGTATGGATCATCGTGGGACCCCCTTATTGGATTACGCCGGACCTGGAATTGATTGTTCTTTTCAATAAATTGGTGAAAGAGGGAATGTTTTGGAGAGTGTTTTTTCAAATACAACTTTTTTTGTTGTCTATTTTTTATTTCTTACTGACTGGGTTGGTGATGTCGGGTATCTGATAGACGCTTGACATCACTAACCCCAGGGCTTGATGCCAGGTGACATTACACATCTGGCATCAACCCCATATATTACCCCGTTTGCCACCGCACCAGGGCAACGGGATGAGGTGGGGCGAAGCACCAGGATTGGCACATCTAATGGATGCGCGACTTCTGGGGCGGCTGTGGCCTGCTATTTTTAGGCTGGGGAGTGTCCAATAACAGTGGACCTCCCTAGTCTGAGAATACCAGACCACAGCTGTCCGCTTTACCTTGGCTGGTGATCCAATTTGGGGGGGACCTCACGTTTTTTGTTTTAAATTATTTATTTAATGTAAAGAAGGGAATTTTGTTACTTACCGTAAATTCCTTTTCTTCTAGCTCTTATTGGGAGACCCAGACGATTGGGGTATAGCTACTGCCCTCCGGAGGCCACACAAAGCACTACACTAAAAAGTGCAAGGCCCCTCCCCTTCTGGCTATACCCCCCCGTGGTATCACGGGTTCTCCAGTTTTAGTGCCAAAGCAAGAAGGAGGAAGCCAATAACTGGTTTAAACAAATTAACTCCGAATAACGTCGGAGAACTGAAAAACCGTTCAACATGAACAACATGTGTACCCGCAATACAACAAAAAAATCCCGAAGGACAACAGGGCGGGTGCTGGGTCTCCCAATAAGAGCTAGAAGAAAAGGAATTTACGGTAAGTAACAAAATTCCCTTCTTCTTCAGCGCTCTATTGGGAGACCCAGACGATTGGGACGTCCAAAAGCTGTCCCTGGGTGGGTAAAGAGATACCTCATGTTAGAGCTGCAAAACAGCCCTCCCCTACGGGGATGTCACTGCCGCCTGCAGGACTCTTCTACCTAAGCTGGCATCCGCCGAAGCATAGGTATGCACCTGATAATGTTTGGTGAAAGTGTGCAGACTCGACCAGGTAGCTGCCTGGCACACCTGTTGAGCCGAAGCCTGGTGTCGTAATGCCCAGGACGCACCCACGGCTCTGGTTGAGTGGGCTTTTAGCCCTGAAGGAACCGGAAGCCCCGCAGAACGGTAGGCCTCTAGAATTGGTTCTTTGATCCATCGAGCCAGGGTGGCTTTAGAAGCCTGCAACCCCTTGCGCGGACCAGCGACAAGGACAAAAAGTGCATCGGAACGGCGCATGGGCGCCGTGCGGGAAATGTAGATTCTGAGTGCTCTCACCAGATCCAGCAAACGTAAGTCCTTTTCATACCGGTGAACCGGATGAGGACAAAAGGAAGGCAAGGATATATCCTGATTAAGATGAAACGAGGAGACGACCTTAGGGAGAAACTCCGGAATGGGGCGCAGCACAACCTTGTCCTGGTGGAACACCAGGAAGGGAGCCTTGGATGACAGAGCTGCCAGCTCCGACACTCGCCGAAGCGATGTGATCGCAACAAGAAACGCCACTTTCTGTGACAGGCGAGAAAAGGAAACTTCCTTCAGAGGCTCGAAAGGCGGCTTCTGGAGAGCAACTAGTACCCTGTTCAGATCCCATGGATCTAACGGCCGCTTGTATGGGGGCACAATATGACAGACCCCCTGCAGGAACGTGCGCACCTTAGGAAGACGTGCTAGACGCTTCTGAAAAAACACGGATAGTGCCGATACTTGCCCTTTAAGGGAGCTGAGCGACAAGCCCTTTTCTAACCCCGATTGCAGGAAAGAAAGAAAAGTGGGCAATGCAAATGGCCAGGGAGACACTCCCTGAGCGGAACACCAGGATAAGAAAATCTTCCACGTTCTGTGGTAGATCTTAGCAGAAGTCGACTTTCTAGCCTGTCTCATTGTGGCTACAACTCCTTGGGATAATCCTGCAGACGCTAGGATCCAGGACTCAATGGCCACACAGTCAGGTTCAGGGCCGCAGAATTCTGATGGAAAAACGGCCCTTGGGACAGTAAGTCTGGTCGGTCTGGCAGTGACCACGGTCGACCGACCGTGAGATGCCACAGATCCGGATACCACGATCTCCTCGGCCAGTCTGGGGCGACGAGTATGACGCGTCTGCAATCGGATCTGATCTTGCGTAACACTCTGGGCAAGAGTGCCAGAGGTGGGAAGACGTATGGGAGCCGGAACTGCGACCAATCTTGAACTAATGCGTCTGCCGCCAGAGCTCTTTGATCGCGCGACCTCGCCATGAATGCCGGGACCTTGTTGTTGTGCCGGGACGCCATTAGGTCGACGTCCGGCACTCCCCATCGGCGACAGATTTCCTGAAACACGTCCGGGTGAAGGGACCACTCCCCTGCGTCCATGCCCTGGCGACTGAGGAAGTCTGCTTCCCAATTTTCTACGCCTGGGATGTGAACCGCGGATATGGTGGATGCTGTGTCCTCCACCCACATTAGAATGCGCCGGACTTCTTGGAATGCTTGCCGACTGCGCGTCCCTCCTTGGTGGTTGATGTATGCCACCGCTGTGGAGTTGTCCGACTGGATTCGGATCTGCTTTCCTTCCAGCCACTGTTGGAAGGCCAGTAGGGCAAGATACACTGCCCTGATTTCCAGAACATTGATCTGAAGGGTGGACTCCTGCGGAGTCCACGTCCCCTGGGCCCTGTGGTGGAGAAACACTGCTCCCCACCCTGACAGACTCGCATCTGTCGTGACCACTGCCCAGGATGGGGGCAGGAAGGATCTTCCCTGAGACAATGAGGTGGGAAGGAGCCACCATTGTAGAGAGTCCTTGGCCGTCTGGGAAAGAGAGACTTTCCTGTCCAGGGACGTTGACTTCCCGTCCCATTGGCGGAGAATGTCCCATTGAAGTGGGCGCAGATGAAACTGCGCAAAGGGAACTGCTTCCATGGCTGCCACCATCTTCCCGAGGAAGTGCATGAGGCGCCGTAAGGGGTGCGACTGGCCTTGAAGGAGGGATTGCACCCCTGTCTGTAGGGACCGCTGCTTGTTCAGCGGAAGCTTCACTCTCGCTGCTCGAGTATGAAACTCCATGCCAAGATACGTTAGCGACTGTGACGGTGACAGATTCGACTTTGGAAAGTTGATGATCCATCCGAACGTCTGTAGAGTCTCCAGCGTAGCATGTAGACTGAGTTGGCATGCCTCTTGAGAGGGTGCCTTGACAAGTAGATCGTCTAGGTAAGGGATCACCGAGTGTCCCTGAGAGTGCAAGACTGCTACCACCGCCGCCATGACCTTGGTGAAGACCCGGGGGGCTGTCGCCAGACCGAATGGCAGAGCTACGAACTGAAGATGGTCGTTTCCTATCACAAAACGTAGAAAACGTTGATGTTCTGTAGCAATTGGCACGTGGAGATAAGCATCTTTGATGTCTATTGAGGCAAGGAAGTCTCCTTGAGACATTGAGGCAACGACAGAGCGGAGGGTTTCCATCCGGAACCGTCTGGCGTGCACATGTTTGTTGAGCAGCTTTAGATCCAGAACAGGACGGAACGAGCCGTCCTTTTTTGGAACCACAAAGAGATTGGAGTAAAACCCTCGCCCTTGTTCCTGAGGCGGTACAGGAACCACTACTCCTTCCGCTCTTAGGGAGTCCACCGCCTGCAGCAGGGCATCTGCTCGGTCTGGTTGTGGGGAGGTTCTGAAGAACCGAGCTGGAGGACGAGAACTGAACTCGATTCTGTACCCGCGAGACAAAATGTTTGTCACCCACCGGTCTTTGACCTGTGACATCCAAATGTCGGAAAAGCGGGAGAGCCTGCCCCCGACCGGAGATGCGGAGGGGGGGGGCTGGAAGTCATGAGGTAGCCGCTTTGGAAGCGGTTCCTCCATTTGCTTTCTTGGGGCGTGCGTGAGCCCGCCAGGAATCTGAGACTCTTTGCGTCCTCTGAGTCCCTTTGGACGAGGAGAATTGTTTCTTGCCCGAACCTCGAAAGGACTGAAACCTCTGCTGCCATTTTTTCTGCTGAGGTTTGCTTGATCTGGGCTGGGGTAAGGAAGAGTCTTTACCCTTGGACTGTTTAATGATGTCAGCCAATGGCTCGCCAAACAGTCTATCTCTAGATAAAGGCAAGCTGGTTAAACATTTTTTGGAACCAGCATCTGCTTTCCAGTCCTTTAACCACAAGGCTCTGCGCAAAACTACCGAATTGGCGGACGCCATTGAGGTGCGGCTGGTAGATTCCAGGACCGCATTGATAGCGTAAGACGCAAACGCAGACATCTGCGAGGTAAGGGACGGCACTTGCGGCACCGCTGGATGTATGATAGCATCCACTTTTGCTAAACCAGCTGAAATAGCTTGGAGTGCCCATACGGCTGCGAATGCTGGAGCAAACGACGCGCCGATAGCTTCATAGACAGATTTTAACCAAAGGTCCATCTGTCTGTCATTGGCATCCTTAAGTGAAGCGCCATCCTCCACTGCAACTATGGATCTAGCTGCAAGTTTGGAAATCGGGGGGTCTACTTTTGGACACTGGGTCCAGCGCTTGACCACATCAGGGGGGAAAGGAAAACGTGTATCCTTAGAACGTTTAGAGAAACGCCTTTCTGGATGAGCGTCGTGTTTCTGGATTGACTCTCTGAAGTCAGAGTGATCCAAGAAAGCACTCAATTTACGCTTGGGATAGAGGAAACGAAACTTCTCCTGCTCTGCAGCTGCCTCCTCTGCAGAAGGAGCTGGGGGAGAAATATCCAACAGTCTATTGATGGCTGAGATAAGCTCGTTTACCATGGCGTCCCCATCCGGGGTATCCAGATTGAGAGGGGTTCCAGGATAAGACTCCTGATCACTCTCTTCAGACGCATCACAGGGCGACTGATTGCGCTGAGACCCTGAGCAGTGTGATGACGTTGAGGGTCTTTCCCAGCGAGCTCGCTTAGGGTGGCTGGGGCTATCATCTGAGTCAGAATACTCAGCCTGGGAAGCCGGGGACCCCCTTGCAGTCTGGATTAATTCCAACTGAGGGGGATTAGAGGACAGAGACCTCGCCGTGTCCATAGACTGAGCCCCAGTCATGGATTGCAAAGTTTCAAGGATTTTTGCCATAGTCACAGACATTCCATCAGCAAAAACTGCAAAGTCTGTCCCTGACACCGGGGCAGGACTTACAAGCGTCTCAGCCTGGGTCACTACCCCTCCGGACTCCGGCAGGCGAAGCAGCACCGGATCTGAGCATTGCACACAATGGGGGTCTTTGGAACCTGCTGGTAGAGCAGCCCCACATGCAGCACACGCAGTTATGTTGCTGCCTCCTCAGAGCGATCTGGGGTATCCAGCCAGGAAGCGACCTCACAGTGCAAAAAATAAATAAATATATATATCTGGTGACACAGTACACCAATACACACTGAGGCACTAGAGGGGCCAGCTGAAATGCCGCTTACCGCCCGCTTAAGAGCGGGTGTGTGGTCGCCAAAAGCCCCCTAGTCCAGGTCTCCCAGAGCCTTGCGTCCTTCCTCCAGCCAGACTGCATGTAATGGCTGCCGGCGTCCTGGGAGAGGAGGGGGGGCGGGCCCTGGGCGTTCCTGGCTAAGAGCGGGAAGCCTGCTTCCCTCTGTGCCTAGTGAGAGGGCTGGAGCATGTAAATCAGGCTCCAGCCCTCGTCGCTGCTGCGAAACAGCGTCTCTCCCCTACCCTGATTGACAGGGTGGGGGCGGGAACGAAGCGGAGCTAGGCCGCAAAAGCCGGGGACTGGATTTATAAACGCCGCCGCCGTAAAAGCGCGGTCGGCGTGTCCCCGGCGCACTACAAGTCACAGCAGCGCCGCCGGTCCAGTGGGGGTCGGCGCTGCGTTCCCACAACACAAAAGTCCCCCAGTAAACTGCAGGAACACCAACTCAATCGTTACGGTCCCCGGCGCACTACAACACCCAGCCAGCCCGGAGTGTGTCTGTGCCTGCCGGGGACACAGAGTACCTGTATGATGCAGGGCCTTGTCCCTGATTGTACTCCTGCTCCGTATCCATCAGGTGCTATGGGTCTGTGGATGGAGCCCGGCGTCAGAGCTTAGAGGCCGGCAGGATCCCACTTCCACAGAGCCCTACAAGGGGATGTGGAAGGAAAACAGCATGTGGGGCTCCAGCCCCTGTACCAGCAATAGGTACCTCAACCTTACAACACCATCCACGGGTGAGAAGGGAGCATGCTGGGGGCCCTATATGGGCCCTCTTTTCTTCCATCCGAAATAGTCAGCAGCTACTGCTGACTAAAATCTGTGGAGCTATGCGTGGATGTCTGACCTCCTTCGCACAAAGCTTGAAAACTGGAGAACCCGTGATACCACGGGGGGGTATAGCCAGAAGGGGAGGGGCCTTGCACTTTTTAGTGTAGTGCTTTGTGTGGCCTCCGGAGGGCAGTAGCTATACCCCAATCGTCTGGGTCTCCCAATAGAGCGCTGAAGAAATAACAGCGTGGGGTGCCCTCAGTTTTGGATTACCAGCCAAGGTGAAGCTGCCAGCTGTGTTCTGCAGGCTGCAGCCGTCTGCTTTACCCTAGCTGGCTACAAAAGATAGGGGGGATCCCACATCATTTTTTTTTTATTATTTATTTTTTTTTTGGCTAAATACAAGGCTAAGCACCCTTTAGTGCCACATGAAAGTCACTAAAGGGTGCCAGCTTAGAATATGCAGTGGGTGGGACATTATATATATGACTTTCTCATCTATTATCTATCTAGTCATCTATCCATCTTTGATTCTGTCCATTATCTGTCTATCTATCTATCAATTATCTATCTATTATCTATATTATTTATTGCAGTTACAGCATAAAAAAACGGAGGGACCAACCTGCGGAAAAACCGCGGCAAAACCGCGGCAAAATCGCATGCATTTTCCCCGCGATGTTGGTGCGTTTTTTTACCGCAGATGCAGTAATCTTCAACTCCCAGAAGTTTCTCAAGAAATTTTCTTGAGAAAAATCATTTTTCTAGTGCGCACATAGCCTTATAGTTATGTGAGAAGATATTTGAGTGGGCATTCTTTGATGCGATTATATTAGGTATTTTACCACTATAATGATATTGTAATTTGTATAATTGTTGTTAGGTCCACACTGGTTTGATTTACAAACATTATCATCTGCAGCCATTGTAATTACCGTATTTTTCGCTTTATAAGACGCACTTTTTTCCCCCCAAAATTGTGGGGAAAATAGGGGTGCGTCTTACAAAGTGACTGTAACTTACCGGGCAGTAATGCGGCGGTGGAGTGAGTGACAGGAGGCTGGTGCGGCCGCCATGGATCCCCGGCAATCGGCTGCGGAGGCGGCCGCCATGGATCCCGCGGCAATCAGTTGCGGTGGCGGCAGCCATGGATCGCCCGGCAATCGGCTGCGGTGGCGGCCGCCATGGATCCCCCGGCAATCGGCTGCGGTGGCGGTCACCATAGCCGAAATCTTTATCTCCGCCTGCGCTGCCTCCAACGCGACTTCCGGAAAATGGCTGTGGAGGTGACACAGGCGCAGATGGAGATCTCGGAGAAGCAAGATCTCCATCTGCGCATGCGCTGCCTTCCGTAGCCATTTCCCTGAAGTCCATCGCGTCGGAGGCTATGCAGGCGCAGATAGAGATCGTGGCTCTCAAAGATCGCGATCTGCGCATGCGCGGGCTCCATTTTAGATCTCCGCAGCAGCCGGAGACTATCATAAGAAAGAGGAGAGAGAGAGAAGGGAATTTTGTTACTTACCGTAAATTCCTTTTCTTCTAGCTCCTATTGGGAGACCCAGACGATTGGGTGTATAGCACTGCCTCCGGAGGCCACACAAAGCATTACACTAAAAAGTGTAAGGCCCCTCCCCTTCTGGCTATACACCCCCAGTGGGATCACTGGCTCACCAGTTTTAGTGCAAAAGCAAGAAGGAGGAAAGCCAAGAACTGGTTTAAACAAATTCACTCCGAAGTAACGTCGGAGAACTGAAAACCTTTCATCATGAACAACATGTGTACCCGTAAAACAACCAAAAATCCCGAAGGACAACAGGGCGGGTGCTGGGTCTCCCAATAGGAGCTAGAAGAAAAGGAATTTACGGTAAGTAACAAAATTCCCTTCTTCTTCGGCGCTCCATTGGGAGACCCAGACGATTGGGACGTCCAAAAGCTGTCCCTGGGTGGGTAAAGAATACCTCATGTTAGAGCTGCGAAGACAGCCCTCCCCTACGGGGAGGCAACTGCCGCCTGCAGGACTCTTCTACCTAGGCTGGCGTCCGCCGAAGCTTAGGTATGCACCTGATAATGTTTGGTGAAAGTGTGCAGACTCGACCAGGTAGCTGCCTGGCACACCTGTTGAGCCGTAGCCTGGTGTCGTAATGCCCAGGACGCACCCACGGCTCTGGTAGAATGGGCCTTCAGCCCTGATGGAACCGGAAGCCCAGCAGAACGGTAGGCTTCAAGAATTGGTTCTTTGATCCATCGAGCCAGGGTGGCCTTAGAAGCCTGCGACCCTTTGCGCTTACCAGCGACAAGGACAAAGAGTGCATCCGAACGGCGCAGGGGCGCCGTGCGGGAAGAAGGGAATTTTGTTACTTACCGTAAATTCCTTTTCTTCTAGCTCTTATTGGGAGACCCAGACGATTGGGTATAGCTACTGCCCTCTGGAGGCCACACAAAGCACTACATTAAAAGTGCAAGGCCCCTCCCCCTCTGGCTATACCCCCCCGTGGTATCACGGGTTCTCCAGTTTTAGTGCCAAAGCAAGAAGGAGGAAGCCAATAACTGGTTTAAACAAATTAACTCCGAATAACGTCGGAGAACTGAAAAACCGTTCAACATGAACAACATGTGTACCCGCAAACAACCAAGAAATCCCGAAGGACAACAGGGCGGGTGCTGGGTCTCCCAATAAGAGCTAGAAGAAAAGGAATTTACGGTAAGTAACAAAATTCCCTTCTTCTTCAGCGCTCTATTGGGAGACCCAGACGATTGGGACGTCCAAAAGCTGTCCCTGGGTGGGTAAATAAATACCTCATGTTAGAGCTGCAAAACAGCCCTCCCCTACGGGGGTGTCACTGCCGCCTGCAGGACTCTTCTACCTAAGCTGGCATCCGCCGAAGCATAGGTATGCACCTGATAATGCTTGGTGAAAGTGTGCAGACTGGACCAGGTAGCTGCCTGGCACACCTGTTGAGCCGAAGCCTGGTGACGTAATGCCCAGGACGCACCCACGGCTCTGGTTGAATGGGCTTTTAGCCCTGAAGGAACCGGAAGCCCCGCAGAACGGTAGGCCTCTAGAATTGGTTCTTTGATCCATCGAGCCAGGGTGGCTTTAGAAGCCTGCAACCCCTTGCGCGGACCAGCGACAAGGACGAAAAGTGCATCGGCACGGCGTATGGGCGCCGTGCGGGAAATGTAGATTCTGAGTGCTCTCACCAGATCTAGCAAACGTAAGGCCTTTTCATACCGGTGAACCGGATGAGGGCAAAAAGAAGGCAAGGAAATATCCTGATTAAGATGAAAAGAGGATACGACCTTAGGGAGAAACTCCGGAATGGGGCGCAGCACAACCTTGTCCTGGTGGAACACCAGGAAGGGAGCCTTGGATGACAGAGCTGCCAGCTCAGACACTCGCCGAAGCGATGTGATTGCAACAAGAAACGCCACTTTCTGCGACAGCCGAGAAAAGGAAACTTCCTTCAGAGGCTCGAAGGGCGGCTTCTGGAGAGCAACTAGTACCCTGTTCAGATCCCATGGATCTAACGGTCGCTTGTACGGGGGCACAATATGACAGACCCCCTGCAGGAACGTGCGCACCTTAGGAAGACGTGCTAGACGCTTCTGAAAAAACACGGATAGTGCCGAAACTTGCCCTTTAAGGGAGCTGAGCGACAAGCCCTTTTCTAACCCCGATTGCAGGAAGGAAAGAAACTTGGGCAATTCAAATGGCCAGGGAGACACTCCCTGAGCAGAGCACCAGGACAAGAAAATCTTCCACGTTCTGTGGTAGATCTTAGCCGAATTCGACTTTCTAGCTTGTCTCATTGTGGCAATGACTCCCTGAGATAATCCAGCAGACGCTAGGATCCAGGACTCAATGGCCACACAGTCAGGTTCAGGGCCGCAGAATTCCGATGGAAAAACGGCCCTTGGGACAGTAAGTCTGGTCGGTCTGGTAGTGCCCACGGTTGGCCGACCGTGAGATGCCACAGATCCGGATACCACGACCTCCTCGGCCAGTCTGGAGCGACGAGTATGACGCGGCTGCAGTCGGACCTGATCTTGCGTAGCACTCTGGGCAAGAGTGCCAGAGGTGGAAACACATAAGGGAGCCGGAACTGCGACCAATCTTGCACTAAGGCGTCTGCCGCCAGAGCTCTGTGATCGCGAGACCGTGCTATGAAGGTTGGGACCTTGTTGTTGTGCCGGGACGCCATTAGGTCGACGTCCGGCCTTCCCCAGCGGCGACAGATTTCCTGAAACACGTCCGGGTGAAGGGACCATTCCCCTGCGTCCATGCCCTGGCGACTGAGGAAGTCTGCTTCCCAGTTTTCTACGCCGGGGATGTGAACTGCGGATATGGTGGAGGCCGTGGCTTCCACCCACATCAGAATCCGCCGGACTTCCTGGAAGGCTTGCCGACTGCGTGTCCCCCCTTGGTGATTGATGTATGCCACCGCTGTGGAGTTGTCCGACTGAATTCGGATCTGCCTTCCTTCCAGCCACTGCTGGAAGGCTAGTAGGGCAAGATACACTGCTCTGATTTCCAGAACATTGATCTGAAGGGTGGACTCCTGCTGAGTCCACGTACCCTGAGCCCTGTGGTGGAGAAAAACTGCTCCCCACCCTGACAGACTCGCGTCTGTCGTGACCACCGCCCAGGACGGTGGTAGGAAGGATCTTCCCTGTGATAATGAGGTGGGAAGAAGCCACCACTGCAGAGAGTCTTTGGCCGTCTGGGAAAGGGAGACTTTCCTGTCCAGGGATGCTGACTTCCCGTCCCATTGGCGGAGAATGTCCCATTGAAGTGGGCGCAGATGAAACTGCGCAAACGGAACCGCCTCCATTGGGCAGCTGCCTCCTCTGCTGAAGGAGCTGGGGGAGAAATATCCAGCAGCCTATTGATGGCCGCTATAAGGTCATTTACCATGGCGTCACCATCTGGCGTATCCAAATTGAGTGCGGTGTCAGGACAAGACTCCTGATCACCCGCCTCTGTCTCATCATATAGAGACCCTTCTCGCTGAGACCCTGACCCGCGTGATGACGTGGAGGGTCTCTCCCAGCGAGCTCGCTTAGGCGGACTGGGACTGTCATCGGAGTCAGAGCCCTCAGCCTGTGATGCCTGGGACCCCCTTGAAGTACGGATTAGTTCCAACTGAGGGGGACCGGGGAACATAGACACAGCAGTGTCCATGGTCTGAGAAACTGGCCTGGACTGCAAGGTCTCCAGGATTTTTGTCATAGTCACAGACATTTTATCAGCAAAGACTGCAAATTCTGTCCCCGTCACCGGGGCAGGGTTCACCGGCGTCTCTGCCTGGGCTACCACCACCATAGGCTCTGGCTGACGAAGTGCCACTGGGACTGAACATTGCACACAATGAGAGTCGTTGGAGCCTGCTGGTAGATTAGCCCCACATGCTGTACAAGCAGTGTATACAGCCCGTGCCTTGGCACCCTTGCGTTTTGTGGATGACATGTTGTTGTCTCCTCAGAGCAATATAGGGTATACAGCCAAGAAGCGACCGTACAGTGGAGTATATATATATATATATCTGGTACAGGAAAAAATACACCAATACAACACTGTGGCACTAGTGGGGCCAGCACTAATGTGCTGCTTACCGCCCGCTAAACGCGGGTGTGTGGTCGCCAGAAATCCCTAGTCTGGGTCTCCCAGAGCCTGTGTCCGTCCTCCAGCCAGACTGCATGCAGGAATGGCTGACGGCGTCCTGTGGAGGGGGGGGGGCGGGCCCTGGGCGTGCTCAGACTAAAAGCGGGAAACCTGCGTCCCACTGTGTCTAGTGAGAGGGCTGGAGCATGTAAATAAGGCTCCAGCCCTCGGCGCTGACGATTGCACAGCGTCTGTCCCCTTCCCTGATTGACAGGGAGGGGGCGGGGAACGAAGCGGAGCTAGGCCGCAAAAGCCGGGGACTAAATTTATAAGCGCCGCCGCCGTAAAAGCGCGGTCGGCGCTAAGTCCCCGGCGCACTACAAGTCCCAGCCGCGCCGCCGCTCCGAGAGTGGCCGGCGCGGTAGTTCCCAGCACATGAAGTCACACAGCAAAGCTGCTGTGACTCAAACCCCAGCGTGCAGCGCTACTGTCCCCGGCGCACTAACACACCCAGCAAGTCTGGCGTGTGCGTGCCTGTCTGTACGGGGACACAGAGTACCTGAAAGTTGCAGGGCCTTGTCCCTGAACGGTACCCAGCTCCGTATCCAGCAGGTTCACTGGGTCTGTGGATGGAGCCCGGCCTCAGGGCTTGGGGGCCGGTAAGATCCCACTTCCTCAGAGCCCCACAGGGGGATGGGGAAGGAAAGCAGCATGTGGGCTCCAGCCTCCGTACCCGCAATGGGTACCTCAACCTTACAAACCACAAGTGGGGTAAGAAGGGAGCATGCTGGGGGCCCTATATGGGCCCTCTTTTCTTCCATCCGACATAGTCAGCAGCTACTGCTGACTAAACAGTGGAGCTATGCGTGGATGTCTGACCTCCTTCGCACAAAGCAGAAAACTGGTGAGCCAGTGATCCCACTGGGGGTGTATAGCCAGAAGGGGAGGGGCCTTACACTTTTTAGTGTAATGCTTTGTGTGGCCTCCGGAGGCAGTGCTATACACCCAATCGTCTGGGTCTCCCAATGGAGCGCCGAAGAAAGAACGATTCTCCCTCTCCTCGCTAGGGCTGGATGCTGATTGGTGGAGACAACTTCTGCAGAGCTGCCTCCACCAATCAGTGATCTGAGCCTGACAAATGTTATCAGATGAACGAAGGGTCCTAATAGGTGAGCAAAAAACACTGAAGGGGAACACAACCCCCATCATCAGCCTTCAGAATATACTGTATCAATCGGTGTATTCAGAAGGATGATGGGGGCTGTAGTCCTTTAGTGTAAACACTCCAGGGAGGGACTAATGTAGTGGCCAAAGTGTTAATGTGACTACCACCCCCCTCATCTTTCTGAATACAGCCATGTATGGTATACAGTACATGGGTGTATTCCTAAGGATGAGGGGGGTGGTAGTCCCAGATCCCCATAAAAGTGCATAATGCAGGTCCCCCATAGCCGTGTCATCCACGGATCCCACATAACAGTGCATCATGCACAGGTCCCCCATAATAGTGCGTCATCCACAGGTCCCCCATAATAGAGCGTCATCCACAGGTCCCCATAATAGTGCGTCATCCACAGGTCCCCCATAATAGTGCGTCATCCACAGGTCCCCCATAGCAGTGCGTCATCCACAGGTCCCCCATAGCAGTGCGTTATCCACAGATCACCCACAGCAGTGTCATCCACAGGTCCCCAATAATAGTGCATCATCCTCAGGTCCCCCATAACAGTGCATCATCCACAGGTCCCCCATAGCAATGCATCATCCACATTTCCCCCATAATAGTGCGTCATCCACAGGTCCCCCATAGCAGTGTGTCATCCACAGGTCCCCCATAGCAGTGCGTTATCCACAGATCCCCCACAGCAGTGTCATCCACAGGTCCCCAATAATAGTGCATCATCCACAGGTCCCCCATAATAGAGCGTCATCCACAGGTCCCCATAATAGTGCATCATCCACAGGTCCCCCATAATAGTGTGTCATCCACAGGTCCCCCATAGCAGTGCGTCATCCACAGGTCCCCCATAGCAGTGCGTTATCCACAGATCCCCCACAGCAGTGTCATCCACAGGTCCTCAATAATAGTGCATCATCCTCAGGTCCCCCATAACAGTGCGTCATCCACAGGTCCCCCATAGCAATGCATCATCCACATTTCCCCCATAATAGTGCGTCATCCACAGGTCCCCCATAGCAGTGTGTCATCCACAGGTCCCCCATAGCAGTGCGTTATCCACAGATCCCCCACAGCAGTGTCATCCACAGGTCCCCAATAATAGTGCATCATCCTCAGGTCCCCCATAACAGTGCGCCATCCACAGGTTCCCCATAGCAGTGTCATCAACAGGTCCCCCATAGCAGTGTCATCCACAGGTCCCCCATAGCAGTGCATTATCCACAGGTCCCCCACAGCAGTGCATCATCCACAGATCCCCCCATAACAGACCCTCCTGTTGAGTCTAAATTGTTAAAATAATGTTTTTTTTAATTTTATTAAAATGTTTTAGCACACTATTTGGCTCAATTCTTTTTTTTTTAATTTTCCTCCTCTAAAACCTAGGTGCGTCTTATAATCAGGTGCGTCTTATAAAGCAAAAAATACGGTAAGTGCCAGAATATAATAATTCAACTTGTAGTGATGGTTTATGGCACATGTTCTATCCCTAATGGTGTTTGACCTGCTCTCCCTGCCTTCAGGTTCTTTTATACATTTTTATCATTGTCTATGTTTACAATGTCCTTGTGTTTTTTTTGTATTTTTAATTGCCATCAATAAAAACAAACTTTTTAACTAATTCATAGGTGTTATTGGGATAATTTGGTATTAAATGTTAAAGTGAACCTGTCCCCAGGTTTTTCCCCTATGAGCTGTGGCCACCACCAGTGAGCCCTTATACTGTATGCAGCATTCTAGAATACTGTATATAAGAGCCCAGGCCACTCTGTATAACATAAAAAAGTAGCGTTGCTACTCCCAAGTGAAGGCAAAGAAGCACCTTCTGTGGTGTTTCCTTCAGCACCTCAGCCGGCCGCTGCAGGACCCGTGTCGCTGCCTGAACCGACCGGCCAGGGCTGGAATACTTGGAGACTTCGACCCCTAAGGGCCCTCTTGAACCGCCGCTCCTTTAGGTTGCCCGTTCAAGAACAGGAAACCAACTGATGCGGGGAGAGGTACCGCCCTTTTTTATTCTGGAGGTTTCCTGTCCTTGAAGGGCGGATCCCCTCTCTCGTGGTGCTGGAAAAACACCTTTCTAATACTCACCTAGGGGGCGGTCTGGTCCGATGGGTGTTGCTTGCTCATGGGTCCATCGCCTCCTCTCTGCTGCGATCACCGTCCTTCTTCTTCTGAGCCCCGTGTGGGTAACGGGTCTTACGCCATCCACACAGCCCATCAATGTGGCACTGCTGAGGGCAGATCAAACTACTGTAATGTGCAGTTGCGAGGAAAGGTCAAAGTCGCCCCACGCATGCGCACTACAATAATTTGATATGCCCTCATCAGGACAAATCAAAGTGGACCGCAACGTCAGTCTATGTGAATGACAGAACGCATCATGCACACAGGCCTCAGAAGGAGGATGGCGATCCCACAAAATAGAGGAGGCACCAGAGCAGCGAGACCCATTGGACAGGACCCTAGCTAAGCATAATAAAGAGAATTTTGTTTACTTACCGTAAATTCTTTTTCTTGTAGTTCCGACATGGGAGACCCAGACCATGGGTGTATAGCTAGCGCCTCCGGAGGACACACAAAGTACTACACTCAAACGTGTAGCTCCTCCCTCCGGGCTATATACACTCCCTGGATGACAATCTACCCAGTTCAGTGCAAAAGCTGAAGGAGGACATCCACCCATAAGTAGAGATAGAGTAAAACTCGGCAAAACCAGAACTCTGTCTACTAACAACAGCCGGTGAAACACACGGAACAAAAAACTGCCAACAGGCAACAGGGAGGGTGCTGGGTCTCCCATGTCGGAACTACAAGAAAAAGAACTTACGGTAAGTAAACAAAATTCTCTTTTTCTTTATCGTTCCTTCCATGGGAGACCCAGACCATGGGACGTTCCAAAGCAGTCCATGGGTGGGAAATAAACCAAACTGAGAAGTAGGCAAAACCTAACTTCACAAATGGGCGACAGCCGCCTGAAGGATGCGTCTGCCCAAGCTCGCATCTGCCGAAGCATGAGCATGCACTTGGTAGTGCTTCGAAAAAGTGTGCAGACTGGACCAAGTGGCAGCCTGACACACCTGCTGAGCCGTAGCATGGTGCCTGAAAGCCCAGGAGGCACCGACAGCTCTGGTCGAGTGCGCCTTAATCCCCGGCGGGGGAGGCACCTGAGAACACTGGTAGGCATCGGCGATAGCCGACCTAATCCAACGAGCTAGGGTCGGTTTAGAAGCAGAGAGACCCTTGCGCTGACCCGTGGTTAGCACAAAAAGTGAGGTGCACCGCCGAAAAACGGCGGTGCGTGACACATAGATTCGGAGCGCCCGCACCAAATCCAAGGTGTGCAACGCCTTCTCAAAGCGATGCACAGGGGCCGGACAAAGAGAGGGCAATGAAATGTCCTGGTTAAGGTGGAAAGAAGACACCACCTTAGGGAGAAAATCCGGAGTCGGACGAAGAACCACCTTGTCTTGGTGAAACACCAAAAAGGGGGATTCCGAAGAGAGCGCAGTGCAATGCGATTGCTAAATATCTCCTTTTTCCTAATATTCATGGCAGGTATGCAATTCATTATTCACATGTTCAAATTAGCAAGTAGCATTTTTCATTGTATATTCCAATATTTTTCCATATGCTTGAGGCATTATACCATTATCTAAGTTTGATGTGCAGCCTTATTCTTATATATAGTATGTATTTTTGGCTTGCACTCATATATATATATATATATATATTAGTGCTCACTTCAGTTATCCTATTCAGTTATATGTAGTTTTTTTCTGAATGTGAACACAGCTCCGCCCCTTTCGGCCATGTTTTTTCCATCTCCTATATAAGAAAGTCCTTAGTTACCCCTCTCCACCCATAGCAGTTTTTAATTGCAATGAGATGACACACAGTTAGGGTCACAGAGCTAGGGACCCCAATATAGAGATATGCCTTGACGAGGCCTTGGGGCTCAGTTACATTGATCAATGCGATTGCTAAATATCTCCTTTTTCCTAATATTCATGGCAGGTATGCAATTCATTATTCACATGTTCAAATTAGCAAGTAGCATTTTTCATTGTATATTCCAATATTTTTCCATATGCTTGAGGCATTATACCATTATCTAAGTTTGATGTGCAGCCTTATTCTTATATATAAGGTGGAAAGAAGACACCACCTTAGGGAGAAAGTCCGGAGTCGGACGAAGAACCACCTTGTCTTGGTGAAACACCAAAAAGGGGGATTCCGAAGAAAGCGCAGCCAAATCAGAAACTCTCCTGAGAGAAGTTATGGCTACTAGAAAGACAACTTTCTGTGAAAGTCTAGACAAAGGAACCTCCCTGAGAGGCTCAAAAGGGGGTTTCTGTAAGGCCGTGAGGACCAGATTAAGGTCCCAGGGATCCAAGGGCCGCCGGTAAGGAGGGATGATGTGAGATGCGCCCTGCATGAAGGTGCGCACCTGAGCCAGTCGGGCGATACACCGCTGGAACAATACCGACAAAGCCGACACCTGTCCCTTGAGGGAATTGAGGGACAGACCTAACTGTAGACCTGACTGTAGAAAAGACAGGATGGTCGGCAAGGAGAACGGCCAAGGAGCATGGTCGGAAGAGCGACACCAGGACAGGAAAATTCTCCAAGTCCTGTGGTAAATCTTGGCCGAGGAAGACTTCCGAGCCTGAGTCATGGTGGAGATGACCTCAGAGGGAATGCCTGAAGCCGTCAGGATCCAGGACTCAAGAGCCACGCCGTCAATCTGAGAGCCGCAGAATTCTGGCGGAAGAACGGACCTTGAGAGAGAAGGTCTGGGCGGTCCGGGAGATGCCACGGCACCTCTACGGACAGGCGGAGCAGGTCTGGGTACCAAGCTCACCTGGGCCAGTCCGGAGCAATGAGTATGACTCGACGGCCCTCCGTTCTGATCTTGCGCAGAACCCTGGGCAAGAGCGCTAGAGGGGGAAACACATAGGCCAGACGGAACTGAGACCAATCTTGAACCAGTGCGTCTGCTGCGAAGGCTTGAGGATCGTGGGAGCGAGCCACGTAAACCGGAACCTTGTTGTTGTGCCGGGATGCCATTAGATCCACTCCGGAGTGCCCCACTTGCGGCAGATCGATCTGAACACTGACGGATGCAGGGCCCACTCGCCGCCGTCTACGGTTTGACGGCTGAGATAATCGGCCTCCCAGTTTTCCACGCCTGGGATGTGGACTGCAGATATGGTGGACTTGGAGTCCTCCGTCCACTGGAGGATTCGTTGAACCTCCAACATCGCCAGACGGCTGTGAGTCCCGCCCTGGTGATTGATGTAGGCAACCGCTGTCGCGTTGTCCGACTGAACCCGAATGTGCTTGCCCGCCTACAGGTGGTGAAAGTCTAGGAGAGCTAGAAACACAGCTCTGATCTCCAGCACATTGATCGGGAGGGCTGATTCGGACGGAGTCCAAGTGCCCTGTGCTCGGTGATGGAGAAATACTGCTCCCCAACCGGAGAGGCTGGCATCCGTGGTGAGGATCACCCAGGACGGAGTCAGGAAGGAGCGTCCCTGTGACAGGGAGAGGGGCTGAAGCCACCACTGAAGGGAGCTCCTGGCCCGTGATGACAGAGCCACCAGCCTGTCCAAGGAAGAGATCCGCTTGTCCCAACAGCGGAGAATGTCCAGCTGCAAGGGACGCAGATGGAACTGGGCAAAGGGAACCGCTTCCATTGACGCCACCATCTGACCCAGCACCTGCATGAGGTGTCTGATGGAATGACGGCGGTGCCTCAGCAGAGAGCGCACCGCCAGACGAAGGGACTGCTGTTTGACTAAGGGCAACTTGACAAGTGCTGGCAGAGTCTCGAATTGCATCCCTAGGTACATAAGTACCTGGGTCGGGGTCAGAGTGGACTTGGGCAGGTTGACAAGCCACCCGAACTGAACTAGCGTGGCGACAGTGAGAGAGACACTCCGCTGGCAGTCTACACTGGATGAGGCCTTGACTAGAAGGTCGTCCAGGTAAGGAATCACTGCCAATCCCTGGAGATGCAGGACCGCAACCACTGCTGCCATGACTTTGGTGAACACTCGGGGGGCCGAGGCTAAGCCAAAGGGAAGAGCCACGAACTGGAAATGTTCCTTTCCGACTGCAAAGCGTAGCCACCGCTGGTGTGAGACCGCAATAGGCACATGCAGATAGGCATCTCTGATGTCGATGGATGCCAGAAAATCTCCTTGGGTCATTGAAGCAATGACCGATCTCAGAGATTCCATGCGAAAGTGCCGCACCTGAACATGCTTGTTGAGAAGCTTGAGATCCAGGATGGGCCGGAAGGAACCGTCCTTCTTGGGGACTAGAAAGAGGTTTGAATAGAAACCTCTGAACCGTTCCCTGGCGGGAACCGGTACAATTACTCCGTTGGCCTGCAAGGATGCCACGGCCTGAGAGAAGGCGGCGGCCTTGGAGCAAGGGGGCGTGGACAGAAAAAATCTGTTTGGCGGGCTGGAAGAGAACTCTATCCTGTAGCCGTGGGAGATGATATCCCGCACCCACTGGTCGGAGACGTGTTGAAACCACACGTCGCCAAAGTGGGAGAGCCTGCCACCGACCAAGGACGTTGCTGGCTCGGCCAGATAGTCAAGAGGAGGCTGCCTTGGTGGCAGCAGCTCCTGCGGACCCTTGTGGACGCGGCTTCTTGCGCCAGGTGGGCTTCTGGTCCTTTGCCGAGTTAGTGGACGAGGCCGAGGGCTTAGAGGATGACCAGTTAGAGGAACGAAAGGAACGAAACCTCGACTGGTTCCTGCCCTGGACAGGTTTCCTGGCTTTAGTCTGTGGCAAGGAAGTACTCTTCCCGCCAGTAGCCTCCTTAATAATTTCATCCAGCTGTTCACCGAACAGCCTGGACCCAGCAAATGGGAGCCCAGCAAGGTACTTCTTTGAGGAAGCATCCGCCTTCCACTCACGAAGCCACAAGATCCTGCGGATAGCGAGGGAATTGGCAGAGGCCACCGCAGTGCGGTGAGAGGCCTCCAGCATGGCAGACATGGCGTAGGCTGAAAAGGCTGAAGCCTGGGAAGTTAAAGCAACCAATTCAGGCATAGAGTCCCTAGTGAGGGTATGCATCTCCTCCAGGGAAGCAGAGATGGCTTTGAGAGCCCACACTGCTGCAAAAGATGGGGAGAACGAGGCCCCTGTCGCCTCATAGACAGACTTGGCCAGGAGGTCAACCTGGCGGTCAGTGGGATCGTTGAGTGAGGTGCCATCAGCCACAGATACAACTGTCCGGGCTGAGAGTCTAGACACCGGAGGGTCCACCTTTGGTGAGAGAGCCCACTCCTTGACCACCTCTGGTGGAAAAGGAAAACGGTCATCAGAACCACGCTTAGGAAAGCGTTTGTCAGGACAGGCTCTGGGCTTGGACACAGTGGCCTGAAAACTGGAGTGGTTAAAGAACACACTCCTTGGTCTCTTAGGCAAAGTAAACTGGTGCTTTTCTGCCAGAGAGGGTTGCTCCTCTGATACTGGCGGATTGAGGTCCAGTACAGTATTAATGGACGCAATCAAATCACTAACATCTGCATCCCCCTCAGTCAGTTCAATGGGGCACATCGAGGTAGCGTCCGAGCCCCCAGTAAAGACATCCTCCTCGTCCTGCGAATCGGCTCGTGAATCGGAGCCGCGGGACGAGGAAGGAGAGGGATCCCTGCGTTTCCTTTTAGGAGGACGGGGTCTGGGAGCAGATGAAGAATCCTCTGTGAGCTCTGGAGAGCGAGCTGAAGCAGCAGGGGTACCCTGTGAAGGGGGCTGATGCATGCTCAGCAGAGTCCGGGACAGCTCTCCCATGGAGTCAGCAAAGGACTGGGAGATAGACTTAGTAAACATGTCTACCCAAGCCGGGGGTTCAGCCACCGGGGCCGGAGCAGCCTGAGGGACCACTGGGGAGACTCCAGGCTGAGGCACCACCATGTTAGAGCAGGCATCACAATGAGGATATGTGCTCGGTTCAGGCAATACGAGCTTACATGCAGTGCATATAGAGTACAGCCTTTCAGCCTTGCTCCTAGTGTGAGACATGCTGCTGAGGTGGGGGCTCTGCAGTAAGAACACACTCCTTCAGAATGACCCCCAGAGAGTGAATAATAAAGTCCACAACCAGAGGTTGTGGCTTACCAGACCGATTTGTGTGCCCTCCGGATCCCACAGCTCAGACCCCCAGACAGTTTGCAGAGATGCAGCAGCCAGCGCCGATCAGTGTGAGAACGCTGATAAAATGGCGCTGGAGTGAGGAGGGGGCGGGGCCTAGTCCAAGAGCGGGAACCGGAGGGCCAAGGGGATATACAGGGGAGGAAAACATCTCCTCAGAGAGGAGTGTCCTCCCCTCTCCTGAACGGCCGGTGGGCGGCGCCGCACTGTCCCTCTGCATGACTGACATGCAGGGGCAGTGAAACCGAAAGTAGGCTGCAGCCGAAGCCGGGGACTAAATTTTATAATGCGGCCAGCGAGCAGGCACCCTCGGCGCGGTTCTCAGGGGAAAACCAGAGAACCGTCCGGAAATGTCACCAAAATAACTAACACACTCTCCCCAACAATAAAAAATGCAAGGGACCCCCTGACAATAACGTCTCGAATACTTAGCTTGAGAGACGCAGGGCCAGGTCCCTGAGGGATGAGTGCTCCGTCCAGCAGGGTCCTGAGAGGGCTGCGGATGGAGACCGGTCTCCTGCAAAGCAGTGAGAACCGTGCTGGCTCCCACTTCAAGCCAGAGCCCGAGGGATGGTGAAGGAGCGCAGCATGTAAAGGCTCCAGCCTTGAAATCAACCTTAACAGCACCGCCGACACAGTGGGGTGAGAAGGGACATGCCGGGGGTCCAGCTTGGACCCGCTTTTCTTCCAACTCTTTAAAATCAAAAATCAAAAATCAGATGAGAATGCATGTGTGATCCTCCTGAACACAAAGCATTGAACTGGCTATATTTGGTTATCCAGGGGGTGTATATGCTAGGAGGGAGGAGCTACACTTTTTAGTGTAGTACTTTGTGTGTCCTCCGGAGGCAGAAGCTATACACCCATGGTCTGGGTCTCCCATAAGGAACGATGAAGAAAAACGGACATTTACTTGGGAAACCATGGACATCCTATTGAGGTCTTAAGTGCATTAATTGTGGATTAAACATAATTTTTGCAAAAAACTTCCATTAAAAATGTTGCACTTCCAGGCTTTTGCAGGCTGTTTGTTTCACTGGAAATGGTGGCGGTCAAATGAGCTAACTGAGAATCCATCAGCTAGCTCAGTCTAAAGCGAGAGATTGTAACTGTTAATTGTCCTTCAAGGAATTCCACTGAGCTGATTTGTGATCACAAAAACCCTATGACAGTTCGGATTTTCTTTTTGCTGTGATCGTAAATCACCTGAGGTTACATGTCCAGTAATCATCCGTAAGAACGGATCCTGCAGAGAGAGATCCATTGCGAAAAAAGTTCTGCAAAAACAACTTTTTTGTCCGTTGTTAAATAACTGATGTCTGCTGAATACGTTTTGTTTAACATGGGAGTCTATGAAAAATGGCTATTTAGTTATTTGTTTTTCTTGCATTTTGCAATAGATCTGGTTTTTTTTTTGTGAACTCAAACTAAAGGCTGCTTTACACGCTACGACATCGCTCAAGCGATCTCGTTGGGGTCATGGAATTAGTGACGCACATCCGGTCGCTTTAGCGATGTCGTTGCGTGTGACACCTATGAGCGATTTTGAATCGTCGCAAAAACGGTCAAAATCGCTCATCGGAGACATGACCCCCTATTCTCGAATATCGCTGCTGCTCGGTGTACGAAGTAGTTTGTCGCTCCTGTGGCAGCACACATCACTATGTGTGACACCGCTGGAACGAGGAACCTCACCTTACCGGTGACCGCCCGCAATGCGGAAGGAAGGAGGTGGGCGGGATGTTACGTCCCGCTCATCTCCGCCACTCCGCTTCTATGGGGCGGCGGTTTGGTGACGCTGCTGTGACGCCGAACGAACTGCCCCCTTAGAAAGGAGGCGGTTCGCCGGTCACAGCAACGTCGCTAGGCAGGTAAGTGACGGGTCCGCGCGATGTTGTGCGCCACGGGCAGCGATTTGCCTGTGTCACACAACCGATGGGGGCGGGTACGCACGCTAGCGATATCGGTCACGATATCGCAGCGTGTAAAGCGGCCTTAAAAGTGTTTGAGACAGGTGGGGTACATCAGTCATCTTTGGACATTAATCAACCGCAGATCAGCTAATTGTTTGCTGATCAGCAATCATTTAATAGCTGGCTTAGGCCTCCTTCACACGTCCGTGTCTCCGGTACGTGTTTGGTCCGTTTCCTCACATGCCGGAGACACGGGCACACATAAACCCATTAAAATCAATGGGTTTGCGCACACGTGCATGTTTTGCTATGGATCGTGTGTCCATGTGGAGCATACGTGTGCTCCACACCTAGACATGTCTGTTTTTTTCCGGCATCGCAGGTGTCACACGGACCGCACAGATGTGATCCGTGTGACACGCACCGGAGAAAACACATGTGCCTGTGAAATAAAAAGAATTTCTGTACTCACCTTCTCCTGCCCTGCAGTCTCTGTCGCTGCTGTCACTTGCTTCCGACCCCAGCTCATTATGCTCATTGCATATTCACTCCACTGCAGGCCGGAAGCAGCAGCAGCGGGGAGTCGGCAGGACTGGAGACCGAAGTTCAGCACCATGGACAGCGACACCAGGGACAGGTGAGCACAAAGTTCCCGTTCTCTGTGTTATCACGGATAGCACATGGAAAACACACGTGTGCCGTAAACGGGACACAGAGGGCCATACGCATCTTTGACACGTCCGTGAAAAACATGCATGATTTTCACGGACGTATAAAGGAGGCCTCACACAAACAGACCGCATTTAAATAGCACACAGAATGATTAGTAAAAGATGGCTCAGTGTGCACAGGCTGCCATTGTTCTCGGTAACACATCCCGTTTACACAGGACGATGTGCTGCTGTTATCAATGCCTTTTTGGGCAAATAAAAGTTCTTTTCACCCAACAAATGAGCGTTTTGCTCACTTGTCTGGTGATCGGCAGCATGATTATTGGGAAACAAACATTCCTACACTCCTATAATATAAGAAAGAACCCCGTGCGCTAGACACCATGAAAATATTATTGTTTCAAACTAAACAACAAGAGGGCAGGAGGGTTGATAGCTGATTGTGATAGCCCTCAGACATATGAGCAGTGTGATTAGCCCTATACAGAAGTCTGCACACAGAGGTCCCAAATCGATAATATTACAGAAAAGCAGTGTTATAAATTGTTACTAGTATAAAAAGTTGCAAAAAGTTACATAAAAAGGACCCATGAAGTATACATTAAAATTAAAGCATAAAACTCACCCTCCCAAACGAGCCATGGCGTGGAATACTTACTAGTGTTAGCGGTGGCTGAAGGGTTAGGTTTTTTGTGACTTCCGCGTGAAGTTCCGGTATCCTTGTTGATTTGCTGCATAGAAATAAAATCAATAGTATGAATACACCCCAATGTAGACAAACATTTTATCCTCTGCCTGAGAACATAGGTATAAGGCTATGACCGCACTTTGCGTTTTCACCTGCGTTTCCGCAGCGTTTTCATGCCAAAATGTATACGTTTTGATTTTCCATGATAGTCTATGGCTAATGCCGATATCCTGTCTGCACTTTGCGTTTCAAAATGCTGCGTTGTGGCAAAAACCATGTGTTCAAAGAAGCAGCATGTCAATTGTTTTTGCCATTTCTGCAGCGTTTTGCTAACATTGAAGTCAATGAGATGTATCAAAAAGCAAGAAATAACAAATTTCCTGCGTTTTAGCTGCTTCTTAGGTGCAGAAACACTGCGTTTTTTACTACAAAAACGCATGCTTTTCAGACATTAAAGTAATGGAATAATATGTCCCTTTACACACACACATAGTCCGACAATTAAATTAATGAAGAAGGGAATTTTGTTACTTACCGTAAATTCCTTTTCTTCTAGCTCTTATTGGGAGACCCAGACGATTGGGGTATAGCTACTGCCCTCCGGAGGCCACACAAAGCACTACACTAAAAAGTGCAAGGCCCCTCCCCTTCTGGCTATACCCCCCCCGTGATATCACGGGTTCTCCAGTTTTAGTGCCAAAGCAAGAAGGAGGAAAGCCAATAACTGGTTTAAACAAATTAACTCCGAGTAACATCGGAGAACTGAAAAACCGTTCAACATGAACAACATGTGTACCCGCAAACAACAAAAAAATCCCGAAGGACAACAGGGCGGGTGCTGGGTCTCCCAATAAGAGCTAGAAGAAAAGGAATTTACGGTAAGTAACAAAATTCCCTTCTTCTTCAGCGCTCTATTGGGAGACCCAGACGATTGGGACGTCCAAAAGCTGTCCCTGGGTGGGTAAAGAAATACCTCATGTTAGAGCTGCAAGACAGCCCTCCCCTATGGGGAAGCCACTGCCACCTGCAGGGCTCTTCTACCTAGGCTGGCGTCCGCCGAAGCATAGGTATGCACCTGATAATGTTTGGTGAAAAATGTGCAGGCTCGACCAGGTAGCTGCCTGGCACACCTGTTGAGCCGTAGCCTGGTGTCGTAATGCCCAAAACGCACCTACGGCTCTGGTAGAATGGACCTTCAGCCCTGAAGGAACCGGAAGCCCCGCAGAACGGTAGTCTTCAAGAATTGGTTCTTTGATCCATCGAGCCATGGTGGCTTTAGAAACCTGCAACCCCTTGCGCGTACCAGCGACAAGGACAAAAAATGCATCAGAGCGGCGCATGGGCGCCGTGCGGGAAATGTAGATTCTGAGTGCTCTCACCAGAACTAACAACTGTAAATCCTTTTCATACCGGAGAACCGGATGAGAACAAAAGGAAGGAAAGGGTATATCCCGATTAAGAAGAAACGCGGATACAACCTTAGGGAGAAACTCCTGAATAGGGCGCAGCACTACCTTGTCCTGGTGGAACACTAGGAAGGGAGCCTTGACTGACAGAGCCGCCAGCTTAGACACTCGCCGAAGCGACGTGATCGCAACCAGAAAGGCCACTTTCTGTGACAGGCGCGAAAGGGAAACTTCCCTCAGAGGCTCGAAATGCGGCTTCTGGAGAGCAACTAGTACCCTGTTCAGATCCCATGGATCTAACGGCCGCTTGTACGGGGGCACAATATGACAAACCCCCTGTAGTAACGTGCGCACCTTAGGAAGACGTGCTAGACGCTTCTGAAAAGAACACGGATAGTGCCGAGACTTGCCCTTAAAGGGAGCCGAGCGACCAACCTCTTTCCCAACCAGATTGCAGGAGGGAAGGCAAAGTAGGCAATGCCGATGGCCAGGGAGACCCTCCCTGAGCAGAACACTAAGATAAGAATATCTTCCACGAGTTGTGGTAGATCTTGGCAGACCGCGGCTGGCTAGCCCGTCTCATGGTGGCAATGACGTCGTGCTCACGGTCGACCGACGGTGAGATGCCACAGATCACGGTACCACGACCTCCCCGGCCAGTCTGGGGCGACGAGGATGGTGTGGCAGCAATCGGTAGCTGGAACTGTGACCAATCCTGAGCCAAGGCGCCTGTCGCCAGAGCTCTTTGATCGTAAGACCGCGTCATGAAAATCGGGACCTTGTTGTTGCCGAGAAGCCATGACGTCGACGTCCGTCTTCATCCTGCGTCTACAGAATTCTTGCAAACAAACGGGTGCAGAGCCCATTCCCCTGCGTCCACGCCCTGGCGACTGAGGAAGTCTGCTTCCTAGTGTCGTACGCCCGGGATGTGAACAGCTGATATGGTGTATGCTCTGTCTTCTACCCATAGCAGAATCCGCCGGACCTCTTGGGAGTCTTGTCGACTGCGTAGTCCGCCTTGGTGGTTGGTGTATGCCACCGCTGTGGATAGTCCGACTGAATTCGGATCTATTTGCATTCCAGCCACTGCAGGAAGGCTTGCAGTGCAAGATACACTGCCCAGAGCTCCAGACCACTGAGTTGAAGAGTGGACTCCTCTGAAGATGGTCTTTGACCGTCTGGAAAAGCTAAAACTCGCCTCTGGATGAGGCGCCTCCTTGAAGGAGAGACTGTCCCCTCGTCTGTAGTGAACGCTGTTTGTCCAGCGGAAGCTTCACTATCGCTGAGAGAGTGTGAAAACTCTCCAGGAGATGCCAGCGATTGGGTTCAACCTTGAAAAGTTGAAGACCCACCCGAAACTCTGGGAAGGGTCCAGCGCCATGTTCAGGTTGTGTTGGCATGCTTGTAAAGGAGAGTGCCTTGACCAGTAGATTGCTCAAGTAAAGGATCACAGAGTGACCGTGAGAGCGCGGGACTGCTCCCTCTGCTGCCACGAACTTGGTGAACACCCGTGGGGCTGTCGCCAGCCAAAGGGTATGGCTACGAAACGAAATATTCTCGTCTTTAATAACGAATCGTAGCCAACGCCGGTGCCTCGGAGCAATCGGCACGTGTAGATAAGCATCCTGATGTCTATTGAAGCTAGGAAAACTCCTTGAGACAGAGAGGCAATGACGGAGCGGAGTGATGCCATCCGGAACCGCCTGGTTTTCACGTGCTCGTTAAGCAGTATAAAGTCCAGAACGGGACGGAAGGAGCCGTCCTATTTTGGCACCACGACCAGGTCGGGGCAAAATGCGTATCTGGTTCCTGAAGAGGAACAGGGATTACCGCTCTTTCCGCCTGCAGAAGAGCCTCGGCTCGGTCGGTGCGGTAGTTTGAAAACAAACTGACTCTCACTCACAGGCCCTCAACCTGCGGTAGGTAAATGCCGCTAAAGCGGGGGAGTCTGCCCCCCCGCGGTTGCGGAGTGAGAGGGCTGAAAATTATGAGGAAAACGCTTTGGTAGCGGATCCTCCGGCTGCCTTCCCCGGGCGTGAATTGAGCCCGCTAGGAATCTATGCCCTTCTGGGCTTTTTGAGTCGTCTTGGATAGTTGAATGATTTCATTCAACCCTTACCAACAGACTATCACTAGATAAAGGCAACCTGGTTAAGCACTTCGTTGGAAGCAGCCTCTGTTCCAATCTCTCAACTACTAGCCTCTGCGTAAAAACACGGAGTTGGCGGATGCCACTGACGTCCGGCTCGTAGAGTCTCGGACAGCAATAACAGCATGATTCGCCATGCCGACATTGCGAGTTAAAGACGCTGCTGGGACCGAGAGTACCTGTGACAGCGACCCTCTGCGCAATACTAGCTGAAATAGCTTGGAGTGCCTTCACGGCTGCGACTGCCGGAGCAGCCGACCTGCCGATAGCTTCATAGACAGATTGCAACCAGAGGCCAATCTGCCTGTCAATGGCATTTTGAAGTGAAGTCCTATCCACCACTACAACTATAGATCTAGCTGCAAGCATGGAGATTGGGGGATCCACATTTGGATACTGGGTCTAGCGCTTGACCACGTCAGGGGGAGCGACACGTGTCTCATTAATACGGTCGGAGAAACGCTTATCGTGATAAGCGTGTCGTTTCTGGACTGCGTCTCTGGAGTCAGAGTGCTAAACAAGTACTCAATATATAGAGATTTCTCTTGCTGTGAAGCTGACCCCTCCACTGGAGGAGTTGAGGGAGAAATACCCAACCTTTCGTTGATGGACGCAATAAGATTATTCACTATAGCGTCACCATCCGGTGTATCCGGATTGAGAGCGGTCTCAGGAACAGAGTCCTGAACAGCTACGTCTGCCTCATCGTACAGAGAGTACTCCCGCTGGGACCTTGCCCAGTGATGTAGTCGAGGGCTAATGCCAGCGAGCCCGCTTAGGCCATCTGGGACTGTCGACCGTGTCGGATGCCTGCTCTCTGGGATGCCTGGAATCACTCTGGCGCCTTGAGATGCTCCAGATCAGGGCGGCCAGGGTCATTGCAACCATATTGCCCACGGTCTGCTTGGGGTGCAAAGTCTGTAAGATGTCAGTCATAGTCACAGACAATATATCAGCGGAAAAACTGCAACTTCGTCCCTGTCTCTGGACAGAGATCACAGGTGGTTCCTTTGGCCACATATAGCAGAGACCCCGGTTGAGCAATTGCACGCACTGGGGGTCCTGAAACCGTATGACATGCAGTACAAGCAGCATAGAAAGCCCGTGCATTGGCAACTTGTCTTTTTCTGCTGTTGTTGTCTAGCTATCTAAGAGCCTAGCCGAGGATAGCGACCGTACAGTGAATAGTCATACAAGCATGAAGTACAAATAAACACTTCAGCACATGTAGTACACGCAGCATTGAAAACTTGTGGCTTGGCACATTTGCTCTTCTGCTGCTGTTGTCTATTTATCTAGGAGCATGAGACAAGGATAGCGACATACAGTGAATGTATAGCATACAGCATGACAGTAAACACTGCAGCCCATGCAATCCAAGCAGCATTGAAAGCTTGCGCGTTAGCACCCTAGCCTTTCTGCTGCTGTTGTCTATTTATCCAGGAACATTAGCCAAGGATAGCGACATACAGTGAATGTATAGCATACAAGCATGACAGTAAACACTGCAGCCGATGCAAGTCAAGCAGCATTGAAAACTTGTGCCGTAGCACCATTGCTCTACTGCTGCTTTTGTCTGTTTATCTGGGCGCATTAGCCAAGATGAATGTATATCATAACAATAAACCGTGCAGCACATGCAAGCGAAGCAGCATTGAAAGCTTGTGCCTTAGCACAAATTGCTCTACTGCTGCTGTTGCCCAATCTGACAGTAAACACTGCAGCACATGCAAACGAAGAAGCATTGAAAGCTTGTGCCTCAGCAGCATTGCTTATTTGCTGCTGTTGCCCAGAATAGCGACAGTACAGTACAGTGCATAGCATATCAGCACACAGCCCAAAAGCCCACTTCAGCATTAGTGGTGTCAGTTGCTTACCGCCCGCACAAGAGCGGGTGCGAGGTCACCCAAAAACCTGTGACTGGTTCCGTTCTCCCAGAGTGGAAACCATAATGGCTGCCGGCTTCTCTTCCCCGTCCTGTGCAGAGGGGCGGGCCGTGGGCGAGCCCCAGCCAAGAGCGGGAACCCGGCGTCTCACTGTGTTCAGTGAGAGGGGGCTGGAGAATGCAAAGCAGACTCCAGCTCCCTGCGCTGAGCTACTGTACAGCGTCCCGCCCCTCCTCTGACTGGCAGGGCTGGGGCGGGAACGAAACGAAAAACTAGGCCGCAAAGCCGGGGACTCTAGTAATAAGCGCGGCCGTCCTATGTGCACGGCCGACGCCGAAGTCCCCCGGCGCACCACAAGTCCCAGCCGCGCCACAATGTAAAAAACAACCAGCAGCGGCCGGCGCGGCCGTTTTCAATACATAAATTCACTCAGCAAAGCTGCAGTGAATAATAGCACCAGCGCTCCGCGCTGTTGTCCCCGGCGCACTAACACTCCCAGCAATGCTGGTGTGTGTGGGCGCGATGTGCATGGGAACACAGAGTACCTTGATGTAGCAGGGCCCTGTCCCTGACGATACTCAGCTCCATATCCAGCAGGTTCTTTTGGGTCTGTGGATGGAGCTCGGTCTCTGTGCCTGGAGACCGGTAAGATCCCACTTCACCCAGAGCCCCTCATGGGGATGGGGAAGGAAAACAGCATGTGGGCTCCGGCCTCTGTACTAGCAATAAGTACCTCAACCTTACAACACCATCCACGGGTGAGAAGGGAGCATGCTGGGGGCCCTACATGGGCCCTCTTTTCTTCCATCCGACATAGTCAGCAGCTGCTGCTGACTAAAATCTGTGGAGCTATGCATGGATGTCTGACCTCCTTCGCACACAAAGCTAAAACTGGAGAACCCGTGATATCACGGGGGGGTATAGCCAGAAGGGGAGGGGCCTTGCACTTTTTAGTGTAGTGCTTTGTGTGGCCTCCGGAGGGCAGTAGCTATACCCCAATCGTCTGGGTCTCCCAATAGAGCGCTGAAGAAAATTATGATTTTATTGCTATTTTAGCAATAAATATTATAAAACCGCTATAATTTCATGAAATATTACTATTTTCTTTATTAATTCAAAAATTATATATCTTTTGCTTCTTTTTCTCTTTTTTCATTTCGTTTGACTATTTAATCTTTATTTAGCAGTGTCTTGATGTTCAAAACGCATCTGTCAAAATGCAAGGTGAAAAAGCATGTAAAAAGCGCTGAAAACGCACCTAAAACGCGGTAAATACGCATGCGTTTTTAGTGCTAAATTTCTTAAAAAGGCAACTTTGGCTAAATCAATTAATGCCAAAAGGTGCGTTTAGAAATGCAACTAGGACGACGCAAAGTGCGGTCATAGCCTAAAACACAGTGAGATTCCTTGAATAGAAAAAAACGGATTTTTGTGTACTCACCGTAAAATCGTTTTCTCTTAGCCATCATTGGGGGACACAGGACCATGGTTGTTATGCTGCTTATCCATAGGAGGACACTAAGTAGATGCAAAAGCATAGCTCCTCCTCTGCAGTATACACCCCCTGGCCGGGCCAGGCAACCTCAGTTTTACTACACAAACAGTAGGAGAAAAAAACAGTAAAAACTTCTCAACAGAGGAATATGAGAAAAGAAGAGTCATAACCAAATAAGGTACTGAGAGAACCAAGGCCCAACAGGGCAACAGGGTGGGTGCTGTGTCCCCCAATGATGGCTAAGAGAAAACGATTTTACGGTGAGTACACAAAAATCCGTTTTTCTCTGACGCCTCATTGGGGGACACAGGACCATGGGACGTCCTAAAGCAGTCCATGGGTGGGAAACATAAAAGAAGACAACACAACCCAAGAACTAGGAACTAGTCCCAGACAGCCTGGAGCGCCTACTGAGAGAGGTGCTCTACTGCCGTTTGCAGAATTTTCCTACCCAGATTTGCCTCAGTTGAAACCTGGGTATGGACTCCGTAATGCTTTGAAAACATACGTAGGCTAGACCAGGTCGCAGCCTTACACATCTGTTCCACTGAAGCCTGATGCCGAATGGCCCACGAAGCGCCAACTGCTCGCGTGGAATGAGCTCGCAGCCCACTAGGAATGGGCTTGAGTTGCAAGCGGTAGACTTCCTGGATCGCAGAGCGAATCTAGCGAGCCAGAGTCGCCTTTGAAGCTGCCTGTCCCTTCTTAGGCCCCTCAGGAATGACGAACAAAGAGTCCATTTTCCTAAAGGGGGCTGTCCTGGATATGTAATATCTGAGAGCTCTGACGAGGTCTAACGAATGCAGAGACCTTTCCACCCTATGAACCGGGTGTGGACAAAAGGAAGGCAGAACAATGTCCTCGCTCAAATGAAACGGGGTAAGAACCTTTGGAAGGAAATCCGGAAGGGGGCGCAGAACCACCTTGTCCTGGTGAAAGATCGGAAAAGGCTCGCGGCAAGAGAGTGCTGCTAGCTCCGAAACCCGTCTGATGGACGTAATTGCCACCAGGAATGTTACCTTCCAGGACAGAAGAGCAAGGGAGGATTCCTTGAGGGGTTCAAAGGGAGACCTCTGGAGACCGTCCAGAACGAGGTTGAGGTCCCATGGTTCCAGCGGACGTCTGTACGGGGGAACTAGATGGGAAACGCCCTGGAGGAAGGTCTTGACTTGCAGTTTTTGAGCCAGGCGGCATTGGTAGAAGATGGAGAGCGCTGAGACCTGCCCTTTAAGGGAACTGAGAGCCAACCCCGCTTGCAAGCCAGACTGTAGAAAGTCGAGAACTCTGGGGATGGCCAGACGCATAGGCTGGACGTTAGTTTCTCTGCACCATGAAAGGAAGATTTTCCACGTACGGTGGTAAATGCGGGATGAAGCAGGCTTTCGGGCGCTGATCATGGTGGAAATAACCGCGGGGGAGAATCCCGCTCTTGTTAATACCCAGGTCTCAATGGCCATGCCGTCAGCTTCAGGGCTCTGGAGTTCTGATGGGAAATGGGCCCTTGGGTCAGCAAGTCTGGGATGTCTGGAAGGCGCCACGGTGCGTCTGTGAGCATTTGTACTAATTCGGCGTACCAGGCGCGCCTGGGCCAGTCCGGTGCTATCAGTATCACCGGGACTCCCTCTGCCTTGATCTTCCTGATTACCTGCGGCAGCAGGGGTAGAGGTGGAAATAAGTAAGGCAGGCAGAAGTGGTGCCAGGAGCAGACTAGAGCATCCGCGCTGATGGACTGCGGGTCGCGTGACCTGGCTATGAACGCGGGTACCTTTGCATTCAACCTTGAGGCCATTAGGTCCACGTCTGGTGTGCCCCAGCGAGTGCAGATGTGTAGAAACAAATCTGGGTGGAGAGACCATTCTCCGGCGACCAGGCCTTGGCGACTTAGAAAGTTTGCTGCCCAGTTCTCTACCCCCGGTATGTGTACCGCTGATATCACTGATCCCGACGATTCGGCCCAGCTGAGGATCTTGTGGGCCTCGAGATAAGCCGCTTTGCTGCGGGTGCCCCCCTGCCGATTGATATAGGCTACAGCTGTCGCATTGTTCGATTGGACTCGAATCTGACGACCCGCTAGCAGAGGGCAGAACGCTCTGAGCGCGAGGAAGAACGCGCGGAGTTCCAGGATGTTTATGGGTAGGAAAGAGTCCTGGGGCGTCCAACGTCCTTGAGCAGTGTGGTGCCGGTACACTGCTCCCCAGCCTAGGAGGCTGGCGTCCGTGGTCAGGACCAGCCAGTTCACTGGAAGAAAAGATCTCCTCTTCGATAGGAATGAGGACCGAAGCCACCAGCGGAGTGCGTACCTGACTGAAGGCGTCAGGTGAAGATGTCTGTCCAGGGAGAAGGGGCTCTTGTCCCAGGCCGCTAGAAGGGCTAGCTGCAGTGGGCGGAGGTGCAGTTGAGCAAAGGGTACTGCTTCCATAGCTGCCACCATCCTGCCGAGCACTTTCATGCTGAATCGAATGGAGCGAGACGGAGGACGTAGAAGACAGCGTACCGCTCGTTGAAGAGCGATCGCCTTGTCCTGAGGGAGAAGGATCAAGCCCCGACGGGTGCCCAGGGACATGCCCAGGAAGGTGATGGATCGTGATGGGATCGGGGATGATTTGTCCAGATTCACTAGCCACCCTAAGCGGGATAGGGTGTCCACAGTGATCTGTACGCTGGTTAAGCAGTCGCGGAAGGAGGGAGCCTTGATGAGGAGGTCATCGAAGTAAGGGAGAACGACTACTCCCCTGGCGTGAAGGACGCTCATGGCGGCCGCCATGACTTTGGTGAAGACCCTTGGTGCGGTGGCAAGGCCAAAGGGTAGAGCTACGAATTGAAAGTGGGAGTCCTGAATTGCGAAGCGGAGGAACTTTTGGTGATTTGGGGCGATGGGTATGTGCAGGTACGCGCCCTTGATGTCTATGGAGGCGAGCAATTCCCCTTCGACCATGGATGCAATAATGGACCTTAGGGACTCCATTCTGAATCTCCGTACGTGCACATGTTTGTTTAGGTGTTTGAGGTCCAGGATGGGTCGAACTGACCCATCCTTTTTGGAGACCACAAAGAGGTTGGAATAAAAATCCCCGAACTTCTCGTAGTCTGGGACAGGTATTATCACTCCTGCTGTTTGGAGCGAGTTGATTGCTGAGAAAAAAGCTTCGCGTCGTTTTCGAGTCTTTGGGGGGTTTGAGAGAAAGAACCGACTCGGGGGTCGGGTCCGAAATTCTATGTGGTAACCGGAAGACACAAGGTCTCGCACCCATTTGTCGTCTGAGGCGGCAGCCCATATGTGATGAAAGAGCCGCAGTCGACCTCCTACAATGAGTGTATCTTCCGGGGCGCCGAAGGAGTCATGAGGGGGGAAAACATCGTGGCCGAGTCTCCCTAGTCCTGGACTGTTTCGGTCTAGGCTGCCATGACGAAGTGGGTTTCGGGGAGAGCTGAGAAGGTCGGTCCCTGCGTAGTCCGCGGCTGGTGGCGGGGACAGCACGGGATGTCGACCAACCAAATAAGTTCCAAAAGAAGCGAAACGAGGACTGTGGACGTCTGGTGAAGGACGTCCTGGACTTCAGCTGGGGGAGGGAGGTACTCTTTCCTCCCATAACGTCAGAAATGAGCTTGTCCAGACGTTCGCCAAACAATCGGTCTGGAAAAAAGGGAAGGCCCGTGAGAGACTTCTTGGAGGCAGCGTCCGCTCGCCATTGTCGGAGCCAGAGAGCTCCATGGATGGCTATGGTATTTGAGGCGGCAAACGCTGCGCAGGTAGCAGCGTCCATGGAGGCCTGCATGAGGTACTCCACCGCAGCGGCAATTTGAGCTGTTACCTCTGTGAAGGTATGAGTGAACTGGGATTCCTCAAGCGAAGTGTTAAGGGATTCTGCCCAGACCGAGATCGCCTTTGCGACCCACACAGAGGCAACGGAGGGCGAAAGGGAGGAACCCGCAGCCTCAAAAGCAGAGCGGGCGAGGTGCTCCACCTGTGTGTCTGTCAGGTCCTTGATGGAGGAACCATCGGGTAAAGACAGGAGCGTCTTTGTGGTAAGGAGGGAGACCGTGGGGTCGACCGAGGGCGGATCGGCCCAGCCCTTAGGGGCAGATGAGGCAAAAGGGTACCGGGACTCCATGAGTTTTCGGTTACCGAAGCGCCTGTCAGGCTTCTCCCTTTGCTTTGTGAGGATATCCTGAAACTCTGGGTGATCAGCGAAAACCTTTTGGGGTTTCCTTGCCCTCTTAAAGGAGACCGCATGGTCAGTGGTAGTGGATGGGGGATCCTCCACATGCAGAGTTTGGTTGATTGCTGCTATAAGGGAGTCTATTGCAGTTTGATAATCTGGGGAGGCTGAAACCAAGGAATCCTCTTGGTATAAACAGCAATCTCCCTCCTCCAGCTCTTCAGAAGCCGTGGAGCGTGTGGGAGAGCCTGCCCTGTGTGCTCCTGAGGGAGAGCCCGCTGGAGACACCCGGCCGTGTGCTCTTTTCCTGATCCCTGCAACCGGTGAAGCATGTGCCCGGATTACCTCAGAAGGATCCTCCATAGGGGTATCCTCAGGCTGCGTTCCGTCCAGGGACCCAGAAGGGTGTGGAGGACGACATTGCATAGCCAGCACCAGGTTCTGTGACAGTTTTTCCATGGATTGGGACAGAAACTGTGCCCATTCCGGTGGGCTGGGAGCTGACGGTTGCGGCGGTGGTGGCGGGGGGGTCTTGGGGGGCTATAGGGGCACAGGACTCACAGAGAAAAGAGGTGTGTTTACGTGGTAGCTCAGCGTGGCAGGCAGTGCAGGCTGAATAATAGACTATGTGGGCCTTAGCACTCTTAGTGCCCTTAGAATTCTGCATGTTCCTAATAGGAGTATGCCAGGAGGGGGAGCAATGCTCAGCAGAGCTACAAGTGAAGCAAGCACCTCACCAGAATCAGCCGATGGCCCTGTCCTCAGGAAGGATTAAGCTCTATAGAGATCTTCGCACACTTTCCTGGGGAGCTTATCGTGGCCGCGGGGGGCGGGGCTTAGCGCTAAAAAAAACGCAAAGATGAAGTCAGTGTGCCCCCACCCCCCCTGCTGTGGGTAGTAAAAAATGGCGGGAAGTGAGCTTCTGATAGTTTTCCTCCCTCTCCCTCCAGTCAGCACACAGCTTGTCACTAGTGGTTATCAGCCGGCTTTTCTGTTAGAGCAAATAAACAGCAAATTAACAGCGTGAGTCCCTGAGCCCTGGGCCCTCCCCCTGCCACCAGGAAATTATCTGCAGGACTTTCTGCAAACAGGAGTGACTTCGCCCCTCCTCCAGCCAGCAAGCTAGAAAAAAGTTAACACTGTGTGTGCAGGATCCTTGGGGCTCTCCTCCTTGCACTCAGAAAGGGACTTTCTCAAAATAAATACTGTAAATGTCCTGGGAGCCTTCCCTGCAGCGTCTTTTCTCCCTTTGTCTGGGAAACCAGTCAGGGGGGATCTCACCTGAAAACACTGCTTCCGTCCAGGCAGTGAAAATAGCAGAGTCAGCTTGCTGTGTCCGGTCACACCGGTGCCATATTCAACTCAGAGCCTGCAAAGAGGGGCTGAGGAATTGGGCTATAGGGGCACAGGCCTCTACGCTGGGCTTTGGAAAATCGGTGTCTGTGGGTCCCGTCGTCGAGCCCTGGATCCAACGTCACAGGAGGGGGTACGTGGAGGCGACACGCCACGTTCCCGCCCGTTGATGGTAGTGGGAGATCGGTCCCAAAAGGAAACCGTCACCCTCAAAAAAAAGAGAATTTTGTTACTTACCGTAAATTTTTTGTCTTATAATTCCGTATTGGGAGACCCAGACCATGGGTGTTTAGCTTCTGCCTCCGGAGGACACACAAAGTACTACACTTAAAAGTGTAGCTCCTCCCTCTGAGCTTATACACCCCCTGGTAGCCAGGTCTAGCCCGTTTAGTGCAAAAGCTGAAGGAGAATAGCCACCCACAAGTAGAACCGAGTAAGAACCGGAACAACCGGAGACTCTGTCCATGACAACAGGCGGTGATAACACACGGAACAAGAAAATTGCCAACAGGCAACAGGGAGGGTGCTGGGTCTCCCAATACGGAACTATAAGAAAAAGAATTTATGGTAAGTAACAAAATTCTCTTTTTCTTTATCGTTCCTTTGGGAGACCCAGACCATGGGACGTTCCAAAGCTGTCCCTGGGTGGGAATAAACAGAAAAAGCTAAGAAGTAGGCGGAGCCTAACTTCACAAGTGGGCGACAGCCGCCTGAAGGATGCGTCTGCCCAAGCTCGCATCTGCCGAAGCATGAGCATGCACTTGGTAGTGCTTCGAAAAGGTATGCAGGCTAGACCAAGTGGCAGCCTGACAGACTTGTTGAGCCGTAGCCTGGTGCCTAAAAGCCCAAGAGGCACCGACAGCTCTAGTCGAGTTTGCTTTGATCCCCGGCGGGGGAGGCACCTGAGTACTCTGGTAGGCGTTCGAAATGGTCGATCTAATCCAACGGGCCAAGGTCGGCTTAGAAGCAGAGAGACCCTTTCGCCGCCCTGTGGTTAGCACAAAAAGAGAGGTGCACCGCCTAAGCGCAGCGGTGCGAGCCACATAAATCCGGAGAGCACGCACCAGATCTAGAGTATGCAGCGCTTTCTCAAAGCGATGAACAGGGGCCGGACAGAAGGAAGGCAAGGAAATATCCTGGTTAAGGTGGAAGGGAGAGACCACCTTAGGAAGAAAGTCCGGGGTCGGACGGAGAACTACCTTGTCTTGGTGAAAAACCAAAAAAGGTGACTCCGAGGAGAGCGCAGCCAAATCAGAGACTCTCCTGAGAGAAGTTATGGCAACTAGAAAGGCCACCTTTTGAGAAAGACGATACAAAGAAACCTCCCTAAGAGGCTCAAAGGGGGGTTTCTGCAATACCGTGAGGACCAAGTTAAGGTCCCAGGGATCCAAGGGCCGCCGATAAGGCGGAATGATGTGAGACGCACCTTGCATGAAGGTGCGGATTTGAGCCAGCCGGGCGATACGCCGCTGGAACAGCACTGATAGAGCTGAGACTTGTCCCTTGAGAGAGTTAAGGGACAGTCCTAGCTGCAGACCGGACTGTAAAAAAGACAGAAGGGTCGGCAACGAGAATGGCCAAGGAGAATGGCCGGAAGAGCGACACCAGGACAGGAAAATTTTCCAAGTCCTGTGATAGATCTTGACGGAGGAATACTTACGGGCCTGGGTCATAGTGGAGATGACTTCAGGAGGAATACCAGAAGCCGTCAAAATCCTGGACTCAAGAACCACGCCGTCAATTTGAGTGCCGCAGAATTCGGGCGGAAAAACGGACCTTGCGAGAGCAGGTCTGGACGGTCCAGAAGATGCCACGGCATCTCCACGGACAGTTGGAGCAGGTTCAGATACCAAGCTCGCCTGGGCCAGTCCGGTGCAATGAGGATGACTCGACGGCCCTCCATTCTGATCTTGCGCAGGACTCTGGGCAAGAGAGCTAGAGGGGGAAACACGTAGGACAGACGAAACTGGGACCAGTCTTGAACCAGAGCGTCCGCGGCGAAGGCCTGAGGATCGTGGGAGCGAGCCACGTAAACCGGAACCTTGTTGTTGTGACGGGATGCCATTAGGTCCACGTCCGGAGTGCCCCATTTGCGGCAGATTGACTGAAACACTGCCGGGTGCAGGGACCACTCGCCACCGTCCACGGATTGACGGCTGAGATAATATGCCTCCCAGTTTTCTACGCCAGGGATGTGGACTGCGGATATGGTGGACTTGGAGTCCTCCGCCCATTGAAGAATGCGTTGGACCTCCAACATTGCCAGGCGGCTGCGTGTCCCGCCTTGGTGATTGATGTAGGCAACCGCTGTTGCGTTGTCTGACTGGACTCGAATGTGCCTGCCCGCCAACAGGTGGTGAAAGGCTAGGAGAGCTAGAAGCACAGCTCTGGTTTCCAGCACATTGATTGAAAGGGCTGACTCGGACGGAGTCCAAGTGCCCTGAGCTCTGTGGTGGAGATGTACCGCTCCCCAGCCGGATAGGCTGGCATCCGAGGTGAGAATCACCCAGGACGGAGCCAGGAAGGAGCGCCCTTGGGACAGGGAGAGGGGTCGAAGCCACCACTGAAGAGCTCCTGGTCCGTGGCGACAGAGCCACTAACCTCTGTAAGGAGGAAGGCCGCTTGTCCCAACAGCGGAGAATGTCCAGCTGCAGAGGACGCAGATGGAACTGGGCAAAGGGAACCGCCTCCATGGAAGCCACCATTTGACCCAGCACCTGCATCAGGCGCCTGAGGGAATAACGACGGGTCCTCAGGAGAGAGCGCACCGCTAGCCGGAAAGACTGCTGTTTGATTAAGGGCAACTTCACAAGTGCCGGCAAAGTCTCGAACTGCATCCCTAGGTACGTGAGACTCTGAGTCGGAGTCAGAGTGGATTTGTGAAGATTGACAATCCACCCGAATTGGGCTAGGGTGGCGAGAGTGAGCTAAACACTCCGCTGACAGTCTGCGCTGGATGAACCCTTGACCAGACGGTCGTCCAGGTAAGGGAGCACTGCCAACCCCTGGAGGTGCAGGACCGCAATCACTGCCGCCATGACGTTGGTGAATACCCGAGGGGCCGTGGCTAACCCGAAGGGGAGAGCCACGAAATGGAAATGATCCTCTCCTATCGCAAAACGTAACCAACGCTGATGTGACACTGCGATTGGCACATGTAGATAGGCATCTTTGATGTCGATGGACGCCAGGAACTCCCCTTGGGTCATAGAGGCAATGACTGATCGCAGGGACTCCATGTGAAAATGCCGCACCCGAACATGGTTGTTGAGAAGCTTGAGATCCAGGATGGGCCGGAAGGTACCGTCCTTTTTTGGAACAAGGAAGAGATTTGAGTAAAAACCTCTGAACCGTTCCTGAGCGGGAACTGGGACAATCACTCCGTTTGCCTGCAAGGACGCCACGGCCTGCGAGAAGGCGGCGGCCTTGGAGCAGGGGGGAGTTGAGAGAAAAAATCTGTTTGGAGGGCTGGAAGAGAATTCTATCCTGTAGCCGTGAGATATGATGTCTCTCACCCACTGATCGGAGACTTGCTTTAACCAAGCGTCGCCAAAGTGGGAGAGCCTGCCACCGACTAAGGACGTGGTTGGAGCGGGCCGAGAGTCATGAGGAAGCTGCCTTAGTGGCAGAATCTCCTGCGGTCTTCTGCGGATGCGCTTTTGGGCGCCAGTTGGATTTCTGATCCTTGGCTGAGTTAGCGGACGAGGCGGAAGGTTAGAGGATGACCAGTTGGAGGAACGAAAGGAACGAAACCTCGATTGATTCCTACCCTGGGCGGGTTTCCTGGTCTTGGTTTGTGGCATGGAAGTACTCTTCCCGCCAGTAGCTTCTTTAATGATTTCATCCAGCTGTTCACCAAACAGCCGTGAACCAGCAAAAGGGAGTCCAGCAAGAAACTTCTTGGAAGAAGCATCTGCCTTCCACTCTCGAAGCCACAAAATCCTGCGGATAACAAGAGAATTAGCTGAAGCCACCGCAGTGCGGTGAGCAACCTCTAGCATGGCAGACATGGCATAAGATGAAAAAGCTGAAGCCTGAGCAGTTAAGGTAACCATCTCAGGCATAGATTCCTTGGTGAGGGAATGCATCTCCTCTAGAGAAGCAGAGACGCTTTGAGAGTCCACACTGCTGCAAAAGTCGGGGAAAACGCGGCCCCCGCAGCTTCATACACAGATTTGGCCAGAAGGTCAATCTGACGGTCAGTGGAATCCTTAAGTGAGGTGCCGTCAGCCACCGACACAACGGTCCGGGCTGAGAGCCTAGACACCGGGGGGTCTACCTTTGGGGAGTGAGACCACTCCTTGTCCACCTCAGGTGGAAATGGAAACCGGTCATCAGAACCACGCTTTGGAAAGCGTTTGTCAGGGCAGGCCCTGGGTTTGGTCACAGCGGTCTGAAAACTGGAGTGGTTAAAGAACACACTCTTCACTCTCTTAGGCGAGGTAAACTGATGTTTTTCTGCCAAAGAGAGTTGCTCCTCTGACACTGGCGGATTGAGACAGCACAGAATTAATAGAAGCAATCAAATCACTAAGGTCCGAGTCACCCTCAGAGAAATCGATGGGATACATGGAGTTAGCCTCCAAGCCCCCAGTGAGGGCATCCTCCTCATCTTGAGAGTTAGCTCTTGAGACAGAGCCGTGGGATGGGGAGGGGGAGGAAACCCTGCACCTTCTCTTAGAAGGACGGGGTCTGGGATCAGATGATGAATCCTCCGTGAGCTCTGATGGACGGAGGTCAGAAAATAGGAGTCCTCTGTCAAGAGTATTAGAGGCACCCTGTGAGGGGGGCTGATGCATATTCATCAAAGTTCTGGACAAAAGTCCCATGGACTCAGCAAATGACTGGGATATGGACCTAGAAAAGAACTCTACCCAGGCCGGGGGTTCAGTCACAGGTGCAGCAGCAGCAGCGAGAGAGACCACTGGGGGTGAGACTCCAGGCTGTGGCACCGCCAAGTTAGAGCAACCATCACAGTGTGGATAAATGCTCGGCTCAGGCAGCAGGAGCTTACATGCAGTGCATGCAGCATAAAGCTTTGGAGCCTTGGTCCTTGTGTGAGACATGCTGCTGGAGTGGGGGCTTTGCAGAGAATGAACCCCAGGGAGAATATACAGAGGTCCACAACTTGAGACCTATAACAGGAGTAAGACCTGGCTCAACCACTTGGATAAGTTTAGGTGCTCTGGAGAAAAAACAGGTACTATAGAAAATATACTCCGGCACACTAAAGAATATCATGAAAAAGAGTCCAATATGGTGCTCAAAAAAACGTTTTTATTGGAAATAAATATTTTGTCCAACGTTTCAACCCGTTGAGGGTTTTCTTCAAGGATTATGGTAGATGAAACTAAAATTCTTAGGTAAGCACCAAGTCACGTTAGATGAAACAGATTTTTAATGTCCAAAATGGTACTAAGAGGGCCAGTGTTGGGTGTTAGGACATCAATTCGTGTGGGTAGAGAGAAAAGAAGAGAGGTCACAGCCGTTCTTGCAAGTGAAGCTAGTGTGTAAATTCCATGGAAGTCGCTGGAAGACTAATCCTTGTAAGCAAAGCTAGAATGTGCCAAGGGTCCAAAGCCACGATGTGAGTCAAATTAAAGCCAATGTGGGTAAATGATTCATGCATGAACACAGGAGTAGAGGAATAGGTCTTAGATGGGTCCACAGGAGTACTGGGGAAACTCACTAAAGAATGTGGATCTCACGGGTGTTATGCTGTATCAGCCTCAAGTCAATACTTCTGTGATCCAATAAGATCATCAGTTGGTGAGTGTTTGCTTATTCAATGGTAGCTATGTAATGTAAGTGAGGCTACATCAGCTGTGGGAGAGGTCTGCGAGGTTCAAAAGTATGTTCCCCATAAGTGGAGTGGTTGCTTTCTTATGCTGACTGTATATGTTTTCTGTAAATGAGCAGGCCAAAGGCTCTGAGTGAGCGTCCCACACGGTCCTTCCACACAGAGCCTTTGGCCTGCTCATTTACAGAAAACATATATACAGTCAGCATAGGAAAGCAACCACTCCACTTATGGGGAACATACTTTTGAACCTCGCAGACCTCTCCCACAGCTGATGTAGCCTCACTTACATTACATAGCTACCATTGAATAAGCAAACACTCACCAACTGATGATCTTATTGGATCACAGAAGTATTGACTTGAGGCTGATACAGCATAACACCCGTGAGATCCACATTCTTTAGTGAGTTTCCCCAGTACTCCTGTGGACCCATCTAAGACCTATTCCTCTACTCTTGTGTTCATGCATGAATCATTTACCCACATTGCCTTTAATTTGACTCACATCGTGGCTTTGGACCCTTGGCACATTCTAGCTTTGCTTACAAGGATTAGTCTTCCAGCGACTTCCATGGAATTTACACACTAGCTTCACTTGCAAGAACGGCTGTGACCTCTCTTCTTTTCTCTCTACCCACACGAATTGATGTCCTAACACCCAACACTGGCCCTCTTAGTACCATTTTGGACATTAAAGAAGGGAATTTTGTTACTTACCGTAAATTCCTTTTCTTCTAGCTCCAATTGGGAGACCCAGACGATTGGGTGTATAGCTACTGCCTCCGGAGGCCACACAAAGTATTACACTAAAAAGTGTAAGGCCCCTCCCCTTCTGCATATACACCCACCGTGGGATCACGGGCTCTCAGTTTTAGTGCAAAAGCAAGAAGGAGGAAAGCCAATAACTGGTTAAACAAATTCAATCCGAAGGAACATCGGAGAACTGAAACCATTCAACATGAACAACATGTGTACCCGAAAAACCAAAAAATCCCGAAGGAAACAGGGCGGGTGCTGGGTCTCCCAATTGGAGCTAGAAGAAAAGGAATTTACGGTAAGTAACAAAATTCCCTTCTTCTTCGGCGCTCCATTGGGAGACCCAGACGATTGGGACGTCCAAAAGCAGTCCCTGGGTGGGTAAATTAATACCTCAAGTTAGGGCCGTAAAACAGCCCTTCCCTACATGGAGGCAACCGCCGCCTGCAGGACTCTTCTACCTAGGCTGGCATCCGCCTAAGCGTAGGCATGCACCTGATAATGCTTGGTGAAAGTGTGCAGACTCGACCAGGTAGCTGCTTGGCACACCTGCTGAGCCGTAGCCTGGTGCCGTAATGCCCAGGACGCACCCACGGCTCTGGTAGAATGGGCCTTCAGCCCTGATGGAACCGGAAGCCCAGCAGAACGGTAGGCTTCAAGGATTGGTTCCTTGATCCATCGAGCCAGGGTGGATTTGGAAGCCTGCGACCCTTTGCGCTGACCAGCGACAAGTACAAAGAGTGCATCCGAGCGGCGCAGGGGCGCCGTGCGGGAAATGTAGAGTCTGAGCGCTCTCATCAGATTCAACAAATGCAAATCCAATTCATATCGCTGAACTGGATGAGGACAAAAGGAAGGTAAGGAGATATCCTGATTGAGATGAAAGGGGGATACCACCTTAGGGAGAAACCCCGGAATCAGGCGCAGCACTACCTTGTCTTGGTGAAACACCAGGAAGGGAGCTTTGGATGACCGCGCTGCTAGCCCGGACACTCTCTGAAGAGACGTGACCGCTACCAAAAAGGCCACTTTCTGTGAAAGTCGAGAAAGTGAAACATCCCTCAGAGGCTCAAAGGGCGGCTCCTGGAGAGCAATTAGTACCCTGTTCAGATCCCATGGGTCTAACGGCCTCTTGTACGGAGGGACAATGTGACAAACCCCCTGCAGGAACGTGCGTACCTAAGGAAGTCGTACTATGCGCTTCTGAAAGAATACAGACAGCGCTGGGACTCGTCCGTTAAGGGAGCCGAGCGACAAACCTTTTTCCCAAACCAGATTGCAGGAAGGAAGAGTAGGCAATGCAAATGTCCAGGGAGACACTCCCTGAGCAGAGCACTAAGATAAGAATATCTTCCACGTCTTGTGGTAGATCTTGGCAGACGTCGGCTTCCTAGCCCGTCTCATGGTGGCAATGACGTCTTGAGATAATCCTGAAGACGCTAGGATCCAGGACTCAATGGCCACACAGTCAGGTTCAGGGCCGTAGAATTCAGATGGAAAAAACGGCCCTTGGGACAGTAAGTCTGGCCGGTCTGGTAGTGCCCACGGTTGGCCAACCGTGAGATGCCACAGATGCGGGTACCACGACCTCCTCGGCCAGTCTGGGGCGCGAGGATGACGCGGCGGCAATCGGAGCTGATCTTGCGTAGCCCTCTGGGCAACAGTGCCAGAGGGGGAAACACATAGGGTAGCTGGAACTGCGACCAATCCTGAACTAAGACGTCTGCCGCCAGAGCTCTTTGATCGTGAGACCGCGCCATGAAAATCGGGCCCTTGTTGTTGTGCCGAGACGCCATTAGGTCGACGTCCGGCCTCCCCCAGCGGCTACAGATTTCTTGAAACCCGTCCGGGTGCAGAGACCATTCCCCTGCGTCCATGCCCTGGCGACTGAGGAAGTCTGCTTCCCAGTTTTCTACGCCCGGGATGTGAACTGCGGATATGGTGAATGCTCTGTCTTCCACCCACATCAGAATCCGCCGGACTTCCTGGGAGGCTTGCCGGCTGCGTGTTCCGCCTTGGTGGTTGATGTATGCCACCGCTGTGAAGTTGTCCGACTGAATTCGGATCTGTTTGCCTTCCAGCCTCTGCTGGAAGGCCTGCAGGGCAAGATACCCTGCCCAGATTTCCAGAACATTGATCTGAAGGGTGGACTCCTCTGAAGAGAGTCCTTGCCCGTCTGAGAAAGGGGTACGTTCCTGTCTAGGGACGTCGACTTCCCATCCCATTGGCGAAGAATGTCCTATAGAAGTGGATGCAGATGAAACTGCGCGAAAGGGACTGCCTCTGCATGAGACGCCTTAAGGGGTGTGACTGGCCTTGAAGGAGAGACTGCACCCCCGTCTGTAGTGAACGCTGTATGTCCAGCGGGAGCTGCACTATCGCTGAGAGAGTGTGAAGCTCCATGCCAAGATATGTCAGCGATTGGGTCGGTGTCAGATTTAACTTTGAAAAGTTTATGATCCACCCGAAACTCTGGAGAGTCTCCAGCGCCACGTTCAGGCTGTGTTGGCCTGCCTCTTGAGAGGGTGCCTTGACAAGTAGATCGTCCAAGTAAGGGATCACAGAGTGACCCTGAGAGTGCAGGACTGCTCCCACTGCTGCCATAAACTTGGTGAAAATCCGTGGGGCTGTCGCCAGACCGAAGGTCAGGGCTACGAACTGAAGATGCTCGTCTTCAATAACGAATCGTAGCCAACACCGGTGCTCTGGAGCAATCGGCACGTGGAGATAAGCATCCTGATGTCTATTGACGCTAGGAAATCTCCTTGAGACATTGAGGCAATGACGGAGCGGAGGGATTCCATCCGGAACCGCTTGGTTTTCACGTGCTTGTTGAGCAGTTTTAGGTCCAAAACGGAACGGAAAGAGCCGTCCTTTTTTGGTACCTCAACCAGATTGGAGTAAAAACCGAATCTTGTTCCTGAGGAGGAACAGGGATTACCCCTCCTTCTGCCTGCAGAAGAGCATCGGCTCGGTCGGGAGGTGAGGAATTTCTGAAGATCTAGCCGGAGGACGAGAACAGAACTCCATCCTGTACACGTGAGACAAAATGTCTCTCACCCACCGGTCTTTGACCTGTGGCAGCTAAATGTCGCCAAAGCGGGAGAGTCTGCCACCGACCGCGGATGCGGAGAGAGAGGGCTGAACGTCATGAGGAAACCGCCTTGGTAGCGGTTCCTCCGGCTGCCTTCCTTGGGCGTGATTGAGCCCGCCAGGAATCTGCGCCTCTCTGAGCCGTTTGAGTCCTTTTGGACGAGGACAATTGGGACCTGCCCGAGCCTGGGAAGGACCGAAACCTGTTGGGTGTTGTTTGATCTGGGCTGGTGTAAGGAAGAGTCCTTACCCTTGGACTGTTTAATGATATCATCCAATCGCTCACCAAACAGTCTGTCACCAGATAATGGCAAACTGGTTAAGCACTTTTTTGGAAGCAGAATCTGCATTCCATTCCCTCAACCACAAGGCTCTGCGTAAAACCACGGAGTTGGCGGACGCCACTGACGTACGGCTCGTAGTGCAGGACAGCATTAATAGCGGAAGTCGCAATGCAGACATTGCGAGGTTAAGAACGCCATCTGCGGCACAGATGTACATGTGACAGTGACCACGTGCGCAAGACCAGCTGAAATAGCTTGGAATGCCCATACGGCTGCGAATGCCGGAGCAACCGACACGCCGATAGCTTCATAGACAGAATTCAACCAGAGGACCATCTGTTGTCAATGGCATCTTTAAGTGAAGTCCCATCTTCCACTGCAACTATGGATGTAGCCGCAAGCCTGGAGATTGGGGGATCCACCTTTAGACACTGGGTCCAGCGCTTGACCACGTCAGGGGGAAAAAGGATAACGTGTATCCTTAATACGATTGGAGAACGCTTATCTGGATAAGTGTGGTGTTTCCGGATTGCTTCTCTGAAGTCAGAGTGGCCAGAAAAGTACTCAATATACGCTTGAGATACTGAAAAGGGATTTCTCCTGCTGTGAAGCTGACTCCTCCACCGGAGGAGCTGAGGGAGAAATATCCAACATTCCATTGATGGACGCTAGAAGATCATTCACTATGGCGTCACCATCCGGTGTATCCGGATTGAGAGCGGTCTCAGGATCAGAGTCCTGATCAGCTACGTCTGCCTCATCATACAGAGAGTCCTGCTGGGACCCTAACCAGTGATGAAGCCGAGTGCCGCTCCCAGCGAGCTCGCTTAGGCTGTCTGGGACTGTCGTCCGTGTCAGAGCCTGCACCCTGGGATGCATGGGACCCCCCCGGAGCACTGATTTGTTCCAAATGAGGGTGGCCAGGGAGCATTGTATCAACATTGCCCATGGTCCGTCTGGACTGCAAAGTCTCTAAGATGTTAGTCACAGTCACAGACAATCTATCAGCCGAAACTGCAACTCCGTCCCTGTCCCTGGACAGGGTTCACCGGTGGTTCCTTTGGCCACCTCTAGCAGAGACCCCGGCTGACCAAGTGATACAGGGGAGCATTGCACACAATGGGGACAGTGGAACCTGCCGTGTGGACAGTATCACGTGCAGTACAAGCAGCATAGAAAGCCTGTGCCTTGGCACCCTTGCTTTTTTGCTGCTGTTGTCTAGCCATCTAGAAGTATATAGCCAAGAATAGCGACCGTACAGTGCAATGTATAGCATACAAGCAGAAAGTACAAATGAACACTTCAGCACATGCAGTACAAGCAGCCTAGAAAACCTGTGCCTTAGCACCCTTGCTTTTTTGCTGCTGTTGTCTAGCCATCTAGGAGTATATAGCCAAGAATAGCGACCGTACAGTGCAGTGTATAGCATACCAGCATGAAGTACAAATGAACACTTCAGCACATGCAATACAAGCAGCCTAGAAAGCCTGTGCCCTAGCACCCTTGCTTTTTGCTGCTGTAGTCTAGCCATCTAGGCATAAAGTACAAATGGCATTAGTGGGGTCAGCACTTCAGGTGCCGCTTACCGCCCGCACAAAAGCGGGTGTGTGGTCGCCCGAATCCTGTGACTGGTTGCCCAGAGCTTGTCTCCCTTCTCCAGCCCAGACTGCGTGCAGGAATGGCTGCCGGCGTCCTGTGAAGAGGGGCGGGCCGTTGGGCGTGCCCCAGACAAGAGCGGGAAACTGGCGTCCCACTGTGTCCAGTGAAGGGGGCTGGAGAATGCAAAGCAGACTCCAGCTCTCGGCGCTGACTTTCTGTACAGCGTCCCGCCCCTCTCCTGACTGGCAGGGCTGGGGGCGGGAACGAAGCGAAAACTAGGCCGCAAAGCCGGGGACTCGAGTAATAAGCGCGGCCGTCCTATGTGCACGGCCAGCGCGGAAGTCCCCGGCGCACCACAAGTCCCAGCCGCGCCACAGTGTAAAACACCCCGCAGCGGCCGGCGCGGCAGTTTCTAATACATAAATTCACTCAGCTAAGCTGCAGTGAATAATAGCACAAGCGCTCCGCGCTGTTGTCCCCGGCGCACTAGCACTCCCAGCAATGCTGGCGTGTGTGTGCGCGATGTGTACGGGGACACAGAGTACCTTAATGTAGCAGGGCCCTGTCCCTGACGATACCCAGCTCCATATCCAGCAGGTTCTCCGGGTCTGTGGATGGAGCCCGGTCTCAGTGCCTGGAGACCGGTAAGATCCCACTTCACCCAGAGCCCTGAGGGGGGATGGGGAAGGAAAGCAGCATGTGGGCTCCAGCCTCCGTACCCGCAATGGGTACCTCAACCTTAACAAACACCGCCGACAAAAGTGGGGTGCGAAGGGAGCATGCTGGGGGCCCCATATGGGCCCACTTTTCTTCCAACCGACATAGTCAGCAGCTGCTGCTGACTAAAAACAGTGGAGCTATGCGTGGATGTCTGACCTCCTTCGCACAAAGCATGAAAACTGAGAGCCCGTGATCCCACGGTGGGTGTATATGCAGAAGGGGAGGGGCCTTACACTTTTTAGTGTAATACTTTGTGTGGCCTCCGGAGGCAGTAGCTATACACCCAATCGTCTGGGTCTCCCAATGGAGCGCCGAAGAAAATCTATTTCATCTAACGTGACTTGGTGCTTACGTAAGAATTTTAGTTTCATCTACCATAGTCCTTGAAGAAAACCCTCAACGAGTTGAAACGTTGGACAAAATATTTATTTCCAATAAAAACGTTTTTTTGAGCACCATATTGGACTCTTTTTCATGATATTCTTTAGTGTGCCGGAGTATATTTTCTACACAACCGGAGACTGGCTGTGGCTTACCAGACCGCTGATCGCGGTGTTGTGTGCCCTCCAGATCCCGAAGCCCGGTCCCCCAGTGCGCAGCACCTCAGCAGAGATGCAGAATGCAGGATGTCCCAGAGCAGAGTGAACTCTGCCTGAGAAATGGGGCGTTCCTATAAAAGAGCGGGAACTGGAGGGCTATAGAGACCTGCAGGGAAGGAGGGACGCCCCAGCAGTGGGGAGTGTCCCTCCCCTGTGTAGAACGGCCACCGGGAGGAGCCGAACCTGTCCCTCTGCATGAGTGACATGCGAGGGCAGGAAAACGAAACTAGGCCTCCGGCGAAGCCGGGGCCTAAATTTAATCGGCGAGGCCGACAAGCAGGCACCGTCGGCGCGGTTCTCTGGCAAAAGCTGGAGAACCCGCCGGAAAAGTTAAAAACAATCACATACAGCATACTCTCCCCATACAATAAAGAACCAGGACCCCCAACAAAAACGTCTCAGGTACTTAGCTGCTGAGACACAGGGCCATGTCCCTGGGGATGAGTGCTCCGGTCCAACAGAATCCTCAAGGGGCTGTGGATGGAGACCGGACTCCTGCCAGGCATGGAGACCGTGCTGGCTCCCACTTCAAGCCAGATCCCAGAAGGGATGGTGAAGGAGCGCGGCATGTAAGGCTTCAGCCTTGTAAATCAACCTTAACAACACTGTCGACACAGTGGGGTGAGAAGGGACATGCCGGGAGTCCAGACATGGACCCGCTTTTCTTCAAACTCTTTCCAAAAGTCAAACAAATCAGATGAGAATGCATGTGTGGATGTATGACCTCCTGAACACAAAGCGATAAACTGGCTAGGACTGGCTACCAGGGGGTGTATAAGCTCAGAGGGAGGAGCTACACTTTTAAGTGTAGTACTTTGTGTGTCCTCCAGAGGCAGAATCTAAACACCCGTGGTCTGGGTCTCCCAAAGGAACGATAAAGAAATAACAAACTTTGAAAGGAAGTGCCTCCTACAGACACTAAGCTAAAACTGGGGTTGCCTTGCCCGACCAGGGGGTGTATACTGCAGAGGAGGAGCTATGCTTTTGCATCTACTTAGTGTCCTCCTATGGATAGGCAGCATAACACCCATGGTCCTGTGTCCCCCAATGAGGCGTCAGAGAAACACATAACTTCACCACGCACAATGCCACACTGTTTTGCCTTCTTGAGGTATTCAAAATGTCTTCACAAAACTATGACTCAAATAGAGATCAGCAGATAACGGGTTTGTCCACTAATAGATACCCCCTAACCTAATCAATTTACGGTCTCTTAAAAACGGATATTTGCTCTGATGTGAACAGGAGGCGCTGCAGACGATCAGAGGCCACTGCCTGTTGTGTCACCTCACTGCTGCAGCCAATGTGAAGTCATTCGCCAGGAACACCAGCATTGATACTGCTGAAGTGGCGGCACTGAAGGGGGAGAGTATACATTGTATTTATTTTCTATAGGGGCCCTGAGCTGATTAAGCTGGGGATTTATCTTCAAGAGCTATGCCGATCTGACTCCAGCATTCATCCCATCCCACCTGTATCTCCCCACGTCCTGCCTAATATTTCCAGATATAGCAGCAGCATCTTCAGAAGAACAATGTCTTGCCATCTCCTGGGAGCCTGGGTATTAATATAATGGTATAAATGTATCTTACATAGCTGAAGAATGATCTAGCTTAACAGACAGACATTATCTTTACAGGAGAGTGGAGGATTGCAAGATAAAACAAATAATAACAGATTGGTCTTCAAGAAAAAGATTTTTTATAAGAATAAAATCAGTGAAAAAAACTGAAGTGCAAGTAGGTCTGGGATGGGATCAGATATTACTTTATGTGATGTCTGAAGATAAGATATCGCTGGATACCCACCTAAAGAGGCACAACATGTGTGTGTACTATTAATTAATGCGCTGAACATACACAGACATGGCTGCATACAAACAAACACACATGCATTTACCCCAGAAAGAACGCTGCTGAGGATTTATGGCACACAAGCCACTGCTAATAATGTGAGATAAAGGAAAAAAGTCAGGACAATTTTACTATGGACACTAGTGGTATAAATGTATAGGTGTGAGGGCAACAATAGAAAATATACCTGTATTGTAGTAATCTGATGTGCCCGCACTAAGAAATCAAGTTTTAAGGGGATTGTCCAATACCAATACAGATCCTTCTGACTCTATTTACTTCCTCGTTAAAATAAAAGACCCTCTAATCACCTCATGTTCTGGTGCTGTTCCAGCGCTGATGGTATCCGCGGTTCGAGGCTCACGTGACATCACGGGAGCCCCACGTCCAATCCCTGACGGCTTCTCTCAAAACGTGTTTCGACCAAATGAGCAATCAACAGGAAGTGAGTGGCAGCCACAGCGTCACTTCCTGTTAATTAACCCATTCGGTCTGAAGAGGGCAAGAAGCTGGCGGTGATTAGACACGGGACTCAAGTGATGTCACAACGTCACGTGAGCCCCGAACCGCAGTTACCAACAGCGCTGGAACGGAAGTTGAATACAGGGTCTTTTATTTTAACTTGGGAAAACAAGTGGTGGGGAAACAAGTGGAATCAGAGGGGTTTGTCCTAGAAATAGACATCCCCTTTAAAGTCACATGAAAATTAGTCTGATAGTGCACTTGGGGTGTTGTGTGGATTCACTCAGGATGATGTGGCACGACACTAGTGTACTATGCTTATGGTATAAAAAGCTTAATTTCCAAGAACGGGAACATCAGGTTTTCACAAGACAATCATTTATACTATTGCACTACAACCTGTACAGAAATGCCACTAGTTGATGTAGTAAAATCGTCCGGACAGGTTCCCTCTAAAACACAGACAAGGATCCACTCTACACATTGCATTATATAGAACATCAGGAATTAGTTACTATAATGAAATTAACCCTATCCTCCACAAGAACGTCCTAATTTACAGAAATAAAAAGATAAATTCAGTAGACGGATGGGTAGTGTAAGAGATGACAATGGTCAAGCAAGACCCTGCTAGCCAAATTATTTAATATAAAATACCCAATAAAAATACAGACATATATACTTATTTATTATTAAGTATGCTTATATAGCGCTATCATATTCTGCAGCACTTTACATACATTATCATGGCTGTCCCCATTGGGGCTCACAATCTAAATCCCCTATCAGTATGTCTTGGAGTGTGGGACGAAATCGGAGGAAACCCAAGCAAACAAATGTTTACGAGAAAAACATGCAAGACCTTCAATATTATAGACTCCCTGACAAAACAGTTACCTTTTTTATTTGACTGTCAATACGGCTGCATGATTGCCGGCGGCCACGATTGTCCCTCCATTGCCCAATGGCCCCGTCAGTGTTTTGGGTATTTCCTTCCTTTAATATTGTATCAACGGCAAATATTCCTTCTTTTGGTAAACATGGCATCAGCTCACTGCAACAAGCATGTACGTTATTTCAGCATCCATGAAATTGAAAAGTCTAGTCATACAGAACAAGCCATAAGATCACATTAATCTGGGTTTTAACAGTAAATATCAGAAAGGCTAAGGCTGCTTTCACACCTCCGGTTTCTGCAATGCGGCACAATCCGGCACTTTGCAGGAAAATCGCAACCGTTTTTTTTTTTGCTGCCGGTTGCGTTTTTTCTGCATAGACTTTAATTAGTGCCACATTGTGCCGCAAGGCCTTGCGTTCCATCCGGTTTTTGACGCATGCGGCAGATTTAGCCGATGCGGCGGCCGGATGGAACGTTGACTGGCACGTTTTTTCGTGCGGCAAAAAAAAAACGAATCGCGCCGCATTCGGCCGATGCGGCGCATTTTTCAATGCATGCCTATGGCGGCCGGATGCGGCGCGATGCGGCAATAACCGCATGCGGCCGCCGCATGCGGTTTTTGCCACTGCGCATGCTCAGTAGCATGCCGCAAGCGGCAAAAACCGGACTGGCCGCAAAGGAAAAACTTATGCAAAGGATGCGGTGTTTTCACCGCATCCGTTGCATAGCTTGCACAGCCGGATTGAGCCGCAGAGCTCAAGCCGGATGTGTGAAAGCAGCCTAAACAGCAAGGTAACAGGAGTAAATACGTACCAAATAAGAGAGGTCACTTCATACAATTCTTCGCAACTTCTAGGGACCAGGTCAATTGGCTCCAGGAAATTACCATTTGAGGCTCCACACAAAAGGAAGTGAAGAGTTTTTGCTATATCTAAGATAAAATATTATTTTGTTTAGTGCTAGCACAGGTGTGCACAGAAAAAAGAGAATTTTGTTTACTTACCGTAAATTCTTTTTCTTATAGTTCCGTATTGGGAGACCCAGACATTGGGTGTATAGCTTCTGCCTCTGGAGGACACACAAAGTACAACACTCAAAAGTGTAGCTCCTCCCTCTGAGCTTATACACCCCCTGGAGAACCAGATCTAGCCAGTTTAGTGCAAGAGCTGAAGGAGAATAGCCACCCACAAGTAAAAAAAACAGAGTAAGAACCGGAACAACCGGAGACTCTGTCCACAACAACCGCCGGTGATAACACGCGGAACAAGAAACTGTCAACAGGCAACAGGGAGGGTGCTGGGTCTCCCAATACGGAACTATAAGAAAAAGAATTTACGGTAAGTAAACAAAATTCTCTTTTTCTTTATCGTTCCTATGGGAGACCCAGACATTGGGACGTCTCAAAGCAGTCCATGGGTGGGAATAAACAGAAAAACTAAGAAGTAGGCGGAGCCTAACTTCACAAATGGGCGACAGCCGCCTGAAGGATGCGTCTGCCCAAGCTCGCATCTGCCGAAGCATGAGCATGCACTTGGTAGTGCTTCGAAAAGATATGCAGGCTAGTCCAAGTGGCAGCCTGACAAACTTGCTGAGCCGTAGCCTGGTGCCTGAAAGCCCAAGAGGCACCGACAGCTCTGGTCGAGTGTGCCTTGATCTCCGGCGGGGGAGGCACCTGAGAACACTGGTAGGCATCCGAAATGGTCGACCTAATCAAACGGGCTAAGGTCGGCTTAGAAGCAGAGAGGCCCTTGCGCCGACCTGTGGTTAGCACAAAAAGAGAGGTGCACCGCCTAAGAGCAGCGGTGCGAGACACATAGATCCGGAGAGCACGCACCTGATCCAGAGTATGCAACGCTTTTTCAAAGCGATGAACAGGAGCCGGACAAAAGGAAGGTAGGGTAATGTCCTGGTTAAGGTGGAAAGGAGAAACCACCTTAGGGAGAAAGTCCGGAGTCGGACGGAGAACCACCTTGTCTTGATGAAAAACCAAAAAAGGTGACTCCGAAGAGAGCGCAGCCGAAGGTGCGGACCTGAGCCAGCCGGGCGATACGCCGCTGGAACAGCACTGACAGAGCCGAGACTTGTCCCTTGAGAGAGTTGAGGGACAGTCCCAGCTGCAGACCGGACTGTAGAAAGGACAGAAGGGTCGGCAAGGAAAAAGACCAAGGAGGATGGCCGGAAGAGCGACACCAGGACAGGAAAATTTTCCAAGTCCTGTGATAGATCTTGGCAGAGGAAGACTTACGGGCCCGAGTCATAGTAAAGATGACTTCAGGGGGGATACCGGAAGCCGTCAAGATCCAGGACTCAAGAGCCACGCCGTCAATCTGAGAGCCGCAGAATTCTGGCGGAAAAACGGACCTTGTGAGAGAAGGTCTGGACGGTCCGGAAGATGCCACGGCACCTCTACGGACAGATGGAGCAGGTCTGGGTACCAAGCTCGCCTGTGCCAGTCCGGAGCAATGAGGATGACTCAACGGCCCTCCATTCTGATCTTGCGCAGAACTCTGGGCAAGAGAGCTAGAGGGGGAAATACGTAGGACAGACGAAACTGGGACCAGTCTTGAACCAGAGCGTCCGCGGCGAATGCCTGAGGATCGTGGGAGTGAGCCACGTAAACCGGAACCTTGTTGTTGTGACGGGATGCCATTAGGTCCACGTCCGGAGTGCCCCACTTGCGGCAGATTGACTGAAACACTGCCGGATGCAGGGACCACTCGCCACTGTCCACGGTTTGACGGCTGAGATAATCTGCCTCCCAGTTTTCCACGCGTGGGATGTGGACTGCGGATATGGTGGACTTGGAGCCCTCCGTCCATTGAAGGATGCGTTGTACCTCCAACACTGCCAGGCGGCTGCGTGTCCCGCCTTGGTGATTGATGTAGGCAACCGCTGTCGCGTTGTCTGACTGGACTCGGATGTGCTTGCCCGCCAATAGGTGGTGAAAAGCTAGGAGAGCCAGAAGCACGGCTCTGGTTTCCAGCACATTGATCGAGAGGGCTGACTCGGACAGAGTCCAAGTGCCCTGTGCTCGGTGGTGGAGACATACCGCTCCCCAGCCGGATAGACTGGCATCCGTGGTGAGGATCACCCAGGACGGGGCCAGGAAGGAGCGTCCCTGAGACAGAGAGAGGGGCCGAAGCCACCACTGAAGAGAGCTCCTGGTCTGTGGCGACAGAGCCACTAACCTGTGCAAGGATGAAGGCCGCTTGTCCCAACAGCGGAGAATGTCCAGCTGCAGAGGACGCAGATGGAACTGGGCAAAGGGAACAGCCTCCATTGACGCCACCATCTGACCCAGCACCTGCATCAGGTGCCTGATGGAATAACGGCGGGGCCTCAACAGAGAGCGCACCGCCAGTTGGAGAGACTGCTGTTTGATTAAGGGCAACTTCACAAGTGCCGGCAGAGTCTCGAACTGCATCCCTAGGTACGTGAGCCTCTGGGACGGAGTCAGAGTGGATTTGGGCAGATTGACAAGCCACCCGAATTGGGCTAGAGTGGCGAGAGTGAGCGAGACACTCCGCTGACAGTCTGCGCTGGATGAAGCCTTGACTAGAAGGTCGTCCAGATAAGGAATCACTGCCAACCCCTGGAGGTGCAGAACTGCAACCACTGCTGCCATGACCTTGGTGAATACCCGAGAGGCCGTGGCTAACCCGAAGGGAAGAGCCACGAATTGGAAATGTTCCTCTCCGATTGCAAAACGTAGCCAACGCTGGTGTGAAACTGCAATTGGCACATGGAGATAGGCATCTCTGATGTCGATGGATGCCAGGAAATCCCCTTGGGTCATTGAGGCAATGACTGACCGCAGAGACTCCATGCGAAAATGCTGCACCTGAACATGCTGGTTGAGAAGCTTGAGATCCAGGATGGGCCGGAAGGAACCGTCCTTTTTGGGGACTAGGAAGAGATTTGAGTAGAAACCTCTGAACCGTTCCCGGGCGGGAACCGGTACAATTACTCCGTTGGCCTGCAAGGATGCCACGGCCTGAGAGAAGGCGGCGGCCTTGGTGCAGGGGGGAGTTGACAGAAAAAATCTGTCTGGCGGGTTGGAAGAGAATTCTATCCTGTAGCCGTGGGAGATGATATCCCACACCCACTGATCGGAGACGTGTTGAAACCACGCGTCGCGTGGGAGAGCCTGCCACCGACTAAGGACGTTGCTGGCGCGGACAGATAGTCAAGAGGAGGCTGCCTTAGTGGCAGCAGCTCCTGCGGTCTTCTGTGGACGCGCTTTTGTGCGCCAGTTGGATTTTTGGTCCTTGGCTGAGTTAGTGGACGAGGCCGAGGGCTTAGAGGACGACCAGTTGGAGGAACGAAAGGAACAAAACCTCGACTGATTCCTACCCTGGACAGGTTTCCTGGTTTTGGTTTGTGGCATGGAAGTACTCTTCCCGCCAGTAGCTTCCTTAATAATTTCATCCAGCTGTTCACCGAACAGCCTGGACCCAGCAAAAGGGAGTCCAGCAAGGTACTTCTTTGAAGAAGCATCTGCCTTTCACTCTCGAAGCCACAAGATCCTGCGGATAGCGAGGGAATCAGCCGAAGCCACCGCAGTGCGGTGAGAAGCCTCCAGCATGGCAGACATGGCATAGGATGAAGAAGGGAATTTTGTTACTTACCGTAAATTTCTTTTCTTCTAGCTCTTATTGGGAGACCCAGACGATTGGGGTATAGCTACTGCCCTCTGGAGGCCACACAAAGCACTACACTAAAAGTGCAAGGCCCCTCCCCCTCTGGCTATACCCCCCCCGTGGTATCACGGGTTCTCCAGTTTTAGTGCCAAAGCAAGAAGGAGGAAGCCAATAACTGGTTTAAACAAATTAACTCCGAATAACATCGGAGAACTGAAAAACCGTTCAACATGAACAACATGTGTACCCGCAAACAACAAAAAAACATCCCGAAGGACAACAGGGCGGGTGCTGGGTCTCCCAATAAGAGCTAGAAGAAAAGGAATTTACGGTAAGTAACAAAATTCCCTTCTTCTTCAGCGCTCTATTGGGAGACCCAGACGATTGGGACGTCCAAAAGCTGTCCCTGGGTGGGTAAAGAAATACCTCATGTTAGAGCTGCAAAACAGCCCTCCCCTACGGGGGTGTCACTGCCGCCTGCAGGACTCTTCTACCTAAGCTGGCATCCGCCGAAGCATAGGTATGCACTTGATAATGCTTGGTGAAAGTGTGCAGACTGGAGCAGGTAGCTGCCTGGCACACCTGTTGAGCCGAAGCCTGGTGACGTAATGCCCAGGACGCACCCACGGCTCTGGTTGAGTGGGCTTTTAGCCCTGGAGGAACCGGAAGCCCCGCAGAACGGTAGGCCTCTAGAATTGGTTCTTTGATCCATCGAGCCAGGGTGGCTTTAGAAGCCTGCAACCCCTTGCGCGGACCAGCGACAAGGACAAAAAGTGCATCGGCACGGCGCATGGGCGCCGTGCGGGAAATGTAGATTCTGAGTGCTCTCACCAGATCTAGCAAACGTAAGTCCTTTTCATACCGGTGAACCGGATGAGGACAAAAAGAAGGCAAGGATATATCCTGATTAAGATGAAAAGAGGATACGACCTTAGGGAGAAACTCCGGAATAGGGCGCAGCACTACCTTGTCCTGGTGGAACACCAGGAAGGGAGCCTTGGATGACAGAGCTGCCAGCTCAGACACTCGCCGAAGCGATGTGATCGCAACAAGAAACGCCACTTTCTGTGACAGCCGAGAAAAGGAAACTTCCTTCAGAGGCTCGAAGGGCGGCTTCTGGAGAGAAACTAGTACCCTGTTCAGATCCCATGGATCTAACGGCCGCTTGTACGGGGGCACAATATGACAGACCCCCTGCAGGAACGTGCGCACCTTAGAAAGACGTGCTAGACGCTTCTGAAAAAACACGGATAGTGCCGAAACTTGCCCTTTAAGGGAGCTGAGCGACAAGCCCTTTTCTAACCCCGATTGCAGGAAGGAAAGAAACTTGGGCAATGCAAATGGCCAGGGAGACACTCCCTGAGCAGAGCACCAGGATAAGAAAATCTTCCACGTTCTGTGGTAGATCTTAGCCGAATTCGACTTTCTAGCTTGTCTCATTGTGGCAACGACTCCTTGAGATAATCCTGCAGATGCTAGGATCCAGGACTCAATGGCCACACAGTCAGGTTCAGGGCCGCAGAATTCTGATGGAAAAACGGCCCTTGGGACAGTAAGTCTGGTCGGTCTGGCAGTGACCACGGTCGACCGATCGTGAGATGCCACAGATCCGGATACCACGACCTCCTCGGCCAGTCTGGAGCGACGAGTATGATGCGGCTGCACTCGGATCTGATCTTGCGTAGCACTCTGGGCAAGAGCGCCAGAGGCGGAAACACGTATGGGAGCTGAAACTGCGACCAATCTTGAACCAAGGCGTCTGCCGCCAGAGCTCTTTGATCGCGCGACCTCGCCATGAATGCCGGGACCTTGTTGTTGTGCCGGGATGCCATTAGGTCGACGTCCGGCACTCCCCAGCGGCGACAGATTTCCTGAAACACGTCCGGGTGAAGGGACCATTCCCCTGCGTCCATGCCCTGGCGACTGAGGAAGTCTGCTTCCCAGTTTTCTACGCCTGGGATGTGAACCGCGGATATGGTGGATGCTCTGTCCTCCACCCACATTAGAATGCGCCGGACTTCTTGGAAGGCTTGCCGACTGCGCGTCCCTCCTTGGTGGTTGATGTATGCCACCGCTGTGGAGTTGTCCGATTGGATTCGGATCTGCTTTCCTTCCAGCCACTGTTGGAAGGCCAGTAGAGCAAGATACACTGCTCTGATCTCCAGAACATTGATCTGAAGGGTGGACTCCTGCGGAGTCCACGTCCCCTGAGCCCTGTGGTGGAGAAATACTGCTCCCCACCCTGACAGACTCGCATCTGTCGTGACTACTGCCCAGGATGGGGGCAGGAAGGATCTTCCCTGAGACAATGAGGTGGGAAGGAGCCACCATTGTAGGGAGTCCTTGGCCGTCTGGGAAAGCGAGACTTTCCTGTCCAGGGACGTTGACTTCCCGTCCCATTGGCGGAGAATGTCCCATTGAAGTGGGCGCAGATGAAACTGCGCAAAGGGAACTGCTTCCATGGCTGCCACCATCTTCCCTAGGAAATGCATGAGGCGCCGCAAGGGATGCAACTGGCCCTGCAGAAGAGATTGCACCCCTGTCTGTAGTGACCGCTGCTTGTTCAGCGGAAGCTTCACTATCGCTGCTAGAGTATGAAACTCCATGCCAAGATACGTTAGTGATTGAGTCGGTGATAGGATCGACTTTGGAAAGTTGATGATCCATCCGAAAGACTGTAGGGTCTCCAGCGTAGCATTCAGGCTGCGCTGACATGCCTCTTGAGAGGGAGCTTTGACCAATAAATCGTCTAGGTAAGGGATCACCGAGTGTCCCTGAGAGTGCAAGACTGCTACCACCGCCGCCATGACCTTGGTGAAGACCCGTGGGGCTGTCGCCAGACCAAATGGCAGAGCTACGAACTGAAAATGGTCGTCTCCTATCACAAAACGTAGAAAACGTTGATGTTCTGTAGCAATTGGCACGTGGAGATAAGCATCTTTGATGTCTATTGAGGCAAGGAAGTCTCCTCTGGACATTGAGGCAATGACAGAATGCAGGGTTTCCATCCGGAACTTCCTGGCGTGCACATGTTTGTTGAGCCGTTTTAGGTCCAGAACAGGACGGAACGAGCCGTCCTTTTTTGGAACCACAAAGAGATTGGAGTAAAACCCTTGCCCTTGTTCCTGAGGAGGGACTGGGAACACCACTCCTTCCGCTCTTAGGGAGTCCACCGCCTGCAGCAGAGCATCTGCTCGGTCTGGATGTGGGGAGGTTCTGAAGAACCGAGCTGGAGGACGAGAATTGAACTCGATTCTGTACCCGCGAGACAAAATGTCCGTCACCCACCGGTCTTTGACCTGTGACATCCAAATGCCGGAAAAGCGGGAGAGCCTGCCCCCGACCGGCGATGCGGAGGGAGGGGGCTGGAAGTCATGAGGTAGCCGCTTTGGAAGTGGTACCTCCATTTGCTTTCTTGGGGCGCGTGTGAGCCCGCCACGAATCTGAGTTTCTTTGCGTCCTCTGAGTCCCTTTGGACGAGGTAAACGGTGTCTTGCCCGAACCTCGAAAGGACTGAAACCTCTGCTGCCACTTTTTCTGCTGAGGTTTGGTTGTTCTGGGTTGTGGTAAAGAGGAGTCTTTACCCTTGGACTGCTTAATGATATCAGCCAATGGCTCGCCAAACAGTCTATCTCTAGATAAAGGCAAACTGGTTAAACATTTTTTGGAACCAGCATCTGCTTTCCAGTCCTTTAACCACAAGGCCCTGCGCAAAACTACCGAATTGGCGGACGCCATTGAGGTGCGACTGGTAGATTCTAGGACCGCATTGATAGCGTAAGACGCAAACGCCGACATCTGCGTGGTAAGGTGCGCCACTTGCGGCACTGCTGGATGTATGATAGCATCCACTTTTGCTAAGCCAGCTGAAATAGCCTGGAGTGCCCATACGGCTGCGAATGCCGGAGCAAACGACGCGCCGATAGCTTCATAGACAGATTTTAACCAAAGGTCCATCTGTCTGTCATTGGCATCTTTAAGTGAAGCGCCATCCTCCACTGCAACTATGGACCTAGCTGCGAGTTTGGAAATCGGGGGGTCTACCTTTGGACACTGTGTCCAGCGCTTGACCACCTCAGGGGGGAAAGGGAAACGCGTATCTTTAGATCGTTTAGAGAAACGCCTTTCTGGGTGAGCGTCGTGCTTCTGGATTGATTCTCTGAAGTCAGCGTGATCCAACAAAGCACTCAATTTACGCTTGGGATAAAGGAAACGAAACTTCTCCTGCTCCGCAGCCGCCTCTTCTGCTGAAGGGGCTGGGGGAGAAATATCCAACAGCCTATTGATGGCTGAGATAAGGTCGTTTACCATGGCATCCCCATCAGGGGTATCCAGGTTGAGAGGGGTTCCAGGAATGGATTCCTGATCACTCTCATCAGACACATCACAGGGAGACTGATTGCGCTGAGACCCTGAGCAGTGTGATGACGTCGAGGGTCTTTCCCAGCGAGCTCGCTTAGGGTGGCTGGGGCTATCATCTGAGTCATAATCCTCGGCCTGTGAAGCCGGGGACCCCCCTGTGGGCTGGATTAATTCCAAGTGAGGGGGACCTGAGGACAGAGGCCTCGCCGTGCCCAAAGACTGAGCCCCATGCATAGATTGCAAGGTTTCAAGGATTTTTGCCATAGACGAAGGGAATTTTGTTACTTACCGTAAATTCCTTTTCTTCTAGCTCTTATTGGGAGACCCAGACGATTGGGGTATAGCTACTGCCCTCTGGAGGCCACACAAAGCACTACATTAAAAGTGCAAGGCCCCTCCCCCTCTGGCTATACCCCCCCCGTGGTATCACGGGTTCTCCAGTTTTAGTGCCAAAGCAAGAAGGAGGAAGCCAATAACTGGTTTAAACAAATTAACTCCGAATAACATCGGAGAACTGAAAAACCGTTCAACATGAACAACATGTGTACCCGCAAACAACAAAAAAACATCCCGAAGGACAACAGGGCGGGTGCTGGGTCTCCCAATAAGAGCTAGAAGAAAAGGAATTTACGGTAAGTAACAAAATTCCCTTCTTCTTCAGCGCTCTATTGGGAGACCCAGACGATTGGGACGTCCAAAAGCTGTCCCTGGGTGGGTAAAGAAATACCTCATGTTAGAGCTGCAAAACAGCCCTCCCCTACGGGGGTGTCGCTGCCGCCTGCAGGACTCTTCTACCTAAGCTGGCATCCGCCGAAGCATAGGTATGCACCTGATAATGCTTGGTGAAAGTGTGCAGACTGGACCAGGTAGCTGCCTGGCACACCTGTTGAGCCGAAGCCTGGTGACGTAATGCCCAGGACGCACCCACGGCTCTGGTTGAGTGGGCTTTTAGCCCTGAAGGAACCGGAAGCCCCGCAGAACGGTAGGCCTCTAGAATTGGTTCTTTGATCCATCGAGCCAGGGTGGCTTTAGAAGCCTGCAACCCCTTGCGCGGACCAGCGACAAGGACAAAAAGTGCATCGGCACGGCGCATGGGCGCCGTGCGGGAAATGTAGATTCTGAGTGCTCTCACCAGATCTAGCAAACGTAAGTCCTTTTCATACCGGTGAACCGGATGAGGACAAAACGAAGGCAAGGATATATCCTGATTAAGATGAAAAGAGGATACGACTTTAGGGAGAAACTCCGGAATAGGGCGCAGCACTACCTTGTCCTGGTGGAACACCAGGAAGGGAGCCTTGGATGACAGAGCTGCCAGCTCAGACACTCGCCGAAGCGATGTGATCGCAACAAGAAACGCCACTTTCTGTGACAGCCGAGAAAAGGAAACTTCCTTCAGAGGCTCGAAGGGCGGCTTCTGGAGAGCAACTAGTACCCTGTTCAGATCCCATGGATCTAACGGCCGCTTGTACGGGGGCACAATATGACAGACCCCCTGCAGGAACGTGCGCACCTTAGAAAGACGTGCTAGACGCTTCTGGAAAAACACGGATAGTGCCGAAACTTGCCCTTTAAGGGAGCTGAGCGACAAGCCCTTTTCTAACCCCGATTGCAGGAAGGAAAGAAACTTGGGCAATGCAAATGGCCAGGGAGACACTCCCTGAGTAGAGCACCAGGATAAGAAAATCTTCCACGTTCTGTGGTAGATCTTAGCCGAATTCGACTTTCTAGCTTGTCTCATTGTGGCAACGACTCCTTGAGATAATCCTGCAGATGCTAGGATCCAGGACTCAATGGCCACACAGTCAGGTTCAGGGCCGCAGAATTCTGATGGAAAAACGGCCCTTGGGACAGTAAGTCTGGTCGGTCTGGCAGTGACCACGGTCGACCGATCGTGAGATGCCACCGATCCGGATACCACGACCTCCTCGGCCAGTCTGGAGCGACGAGTATGATGCGGCTGCACTCGGATCTGATCTTGCGTAGCACTCTGGGCAAGAGCGCCAGAGGCGGAAACACGTATGGGAGCTGAAACTGCGACCAATCTTGAACCAAGGCGTCTGCCGCCAGAGCTCTTTGATCGCGCGACCTCGCCATGAATGCCGGGACCTTGTTGTTGTGCCGGGATGCCATTAGGTCGACGTCCGGCACTCCCCAGCGGCGACAGATTTCCTGAAACACGTCCGGGTGAAGGGACCATTCCCCTGCGTCCATGCCCTGGCGACTGAGGAAGTCTGCTTCCCAGTTTTCTACGCCAGGGATGTGAACCGCGGATATGGTGGATGCTCTGTCCTCCACCCACATTAGAATGCGCCGGACTTCTTGGAAGGCTTGCCGACTGCGCGTCCCTCCTTGGTGGTTGATGTATGCCACCGCTGTGGAGTTGTCCGATTGGATTCGGATCTGCTTTCCTTCCAGCCACTGTTGGAAGGCCAGTAGAGCAAGATACACTGCTCTGATCTCCAGAACATTGATCTGAAGGGTGGACTCCTGCGGTGTCCACGTCCCCTGAGCCCTGTGGTGGAGAAATACTGCTCCCCACCCTGACAGACTCGCATCTGTCGTGACTACTGCCCAGGATGGGGGCAGGAAGGATCTTCCCTGAGACAATGAGGTGGGAAGGAGCCACCATTGTAGGGAGTCCTTGGCCGTCTGGGAAAGCGAGACTTTCCTGTCCAGGGACGTTGACTTCCCGTCCCATTGGCGGAGAATGTCCCATTGAAGTGGGCGCAGATGAAACTGCGCAAAGGGAACTGCTTCCATGGCTGCCACCATCTTCCCTAGGAAATGCATGAGGCGCCGCAAGGGATGCAACTGGCCCTGCAGAAGAGATTGCACCCCTGTCTGTAGTGACCGCTGCTTGTTCAGCGGAAGCTTCACTATCGCTGCTAGAGTATGAAACTCCATGCCAAGATACGTTAGTGATTGAGTCGGTGATAGGATCGACTTTGGAAAGTTGATGATCCATCCGAAAGACTGTAGGGTCTCCAGCGTAGCATTCAGGCTGTGCTGACATGCCTCTTGAGAGGGAGCTTTGACCAATAAATCGTCTAGGTAAGGGATCACCGAGTGTCCCTGAGAGTGCAAGACTGCTACCACCGCCGCCATGACCTTGGTGAAGACCCGTGGGGCTGTTGCCAGACCAAATGGCAGAGCTACGAACTGAAAATGGTCGTCTCCTATCACAAAACGTAGAAAACGTTGATGTTCTGTAGCAATTGGCACGTGGAGATAAGCATCTTTGATGTCTATTGAGGCAAGGAAGTCTCCTCTGGACATTGAGGCAATGACAGAACGCAGGGTTTCCATCCGGAACTTCCTGGCGTGCACATGTTTGTTGAGCCGTTTTAGGTCCAGAACAGGACGGAACGAGCCGTCCTTTTTTGGAACCACAAAGAGATTGGAGTAAAACCCTTGCCCTTGTTCCTGAGGAGGGACTGGGATCACCACTCCTTCCGCTCTTAGGGAGCCCACCGCCTGCAGCAGAGCATCTGCTCGGTCTGGACGTGGGGAGGTTCTGAAGAACCGAGCTGGAGGACGAGAATTGAACTCGATTCTGTACCCGCGAGACAAAATGTCCGTCACCCACCGGTCTTTGACCTGTGACATCCAAATGCCGGAAAAGCGGGAGAGCCTGCCCCCGACCGGCGATGCGGAGGGAGGGGGCTGGAAGTCATGAGGTAGCCGCTTTGGAAGCGGTACCTCCATTTGCTTTCTTGGGGCGCGTGTGAGCCCGCCACGAATCTGAGTTTCTTTGCGTCCTCTGAGTCCCTTTGTACGAGGTAAATGGTGTCTTGCCCGAACCTCGAAAGGACTGAAACCTCTGCTGCCACTTTTTCTGCTGAGGTTTGGTTGTTCTGGGTTGTGGTAAAGAGGAGTCTTTACCCTTAGACTGCTTAATGATATCAGCCAATGGCTCGCCAAACAGTCTATCTCTAGATAAAGGCAAACTGGTTAAACATTTTTTGGAACCAGCATCTGCTTTCCAGTCCTTTAACCACAAGGCTCTGCGCAAAACTACCGAATTGGCGGACGCCATTGAGGTGCGACTGGTAGATTCTAGGACCGCATTGATAGCGTAAGACGCAAACGCCGACATCTGCGTGGTAAGGTGCGCCACTTGCGGCACTGCTGGATGTATGATAGCATCCACTTTTGCTAAGCCAGCTGAAATAGCCTGGAGTGCCCATACGGCTGCGAATGCCGGAGCAAACGACGCGCCGATAGCTTCATAGACAGATTTTAACCAAAGGTCCATCTGTCTGTCATTGGCATCTTTAAGTGAAGCGCCATCCTCCACTGCAACTATGGACCTAGCTGCGAGTTTGGAAATCGGGGGGTCTACCTTTGGACACTGTGTCCAGCGCTTGACCACCTCAGGGGGGAAAGGGAAACGCGTATCTTTAGATCGTTTAGAGAAACGCCTTTCTGGGTGAGCGTCGTGCTTCTGGATTGATTCTCTGAAGTCAGCGTGATCCAACAAAGCACTCAATTTACGCTTGGGATAAAGGAAACGAAACTTCTCCTGCTCCGCAGCCGCCTCTTCTGCTGAAGGGGCTGGGGGAGAAATATCCAACAGCCTATTGATGGCTGAGATAAGGTCGTTTACCATGGCATCCCCATCAGGGGTATCCAGGTTGAGAGGGGTTCCAGGAATGGATTCCTGATCACTCTCATCAGACACATCACAGGGAGACTGATTGCGCTGAGACCCTGAGCAGTGTGATGACGTCGAGGGTCTTTCCCAGCGAGCTCGCTTAGGGTGGCTGGGGCTATCATCTGACTCATAATCCTCGGCCTGTGAAGCCGGGGACTCCCCTGTGGGCTGGATTAATTCCAAGTGAGGGGGACCTGAGGACAGAGGCCTCGCCGTGCCCAAAGACTGAGCCCCATGCATAGATTGCAAGGTTTCAAGTATTTTTGCCATAGAGACAGACATATTATCAGCAAAAACTGCAAAGTCTGTCCCTGTCACCGGGGCAGGACTTACAGGCGTCTCAGCCTGGGTCACTCTCCCTCCTGACTCCGGCTGGCGAAGCAGCACCGGGTCGGAGCATTGCACACAATGGGGGTCATCGGAGCCTGCTGGTAGATTAGCCCCACATGCAGCACACGCAGTATACACAGCCCTAGCCTTGGCAGCCTTGCGTTTTGAGGATGGCATGTTGTTGCTTCCACAGAGTGATCTGGGAGATGCAGCCAGAAGCGACCTTACAGTGCAAGAAATACAATATCTCTATATCCTACACAGTACACCAATACACCGTGAGGCACTAGAGGGACCAGCACAGAAAAATCGCTTACCGCCCGCTTAAAAAGCGGGTGTGTGGTCGCCAGATAGCCCCTAGTCCAGGTCTCCCAGAGCCTTGCGTCCTTCCTCCAGCCAGACTGCATGTAATGGCTGCCGGCGTCCTGAGAGAGAAGGGGGGCGGGCCCTGGGCGTTCCTGGCCAAGAGCGGGAAGCCAGCTTCCCTCTGTGCATAGTGTGAGGGCTGGAGCATGTAAATCAGGCTCCAGCCCTCGTCGCTGCTAGCGAACAGCGTCTCTCCCCTACCCTGAATGACAGGGTGGGGGCGGGAACGAATCGGAGCTGCCGGCGTCCTAGGCCCAAAAAGCCGGGGACTCAATTTATAACCGCCGCCGCCGTAAAAGCGCGGACGGCGGATCCCCGGCGCACCACAAGTCACAGCAGCGCCGCCCGGTCCAGAGGGGGTCGGCGCTGCGTTCCCATACACAAACAATCCCCCAGTAATCTGTAGGGACACTGGCTCCAACGTTGCGGTCCCCGGCGCACTACAACACCCAGCCAGCCCGGAGTGTGTCTGTGCCTGCCGGGGACACAGAGTACCTGTATGATGCAGGGCCTGTCCCTGATCGTACTCCTGCTCCGTCTCCATCAGGTTCTAATGGGTCTGTGGATGGAGCCCGGCGTCAGAGCTGAGAGGCCGGCAGGATCCCACTTCCACAGAGCCCTACCAGGGGATGTGGAAGGAAAACAGCATGTCAGGCTCCAGCCCTGTACCAGCAATAGGTACCTCAACCTTACAACACCATCCAGGGGTGAGAAGGGAGCATGCTGGGGACACTATATGTGTCCTCTTTTCTTCCATCCGAAATAGTCAGCAGCTACTGCTGACTAAAATCTGTGGAGCTATGCATGGAATGTCTGACCTCCTTCGCACACAAAGCTAAAACTGGAGAACCCGTGATACCACGGGGGGGGTATAGCCAGAGGGGGAGGGGCCTTGCACTTTTAATGTAGTGCTTTGTGTGGCCTCCAGAGGGCAGTAGCTATACCCCAATCGTCTGGGTCTCCCAATAGAGCGCTGAAGAAACAGACATATTATCAGCAAAAACTGCAGTCTGTCCCTGTCACCGGGGCAGAACTTACAAGCGTCTCAGCCTGGGTCACTACCTCTCCTGACTCCGGCTGGCGAAGCAGCACCGGGTCGGAGCATTGCACACAATGGGGGTCATCGGAGCCTGCTGGTAGATTAGCCCCACATGCAGCACACGCAGTATACACAGCCCTAGCCTTGGCAGCCTTGCGTTTTGAGGATGGCATGTTGTTGCTTCCACAGAGGGATCTGGGAGATGCAGCCAGAAGCGACCTCACAGTGCAAGACTATCCTACACAGTACACCGATACACCGTGAGGCACTAGAGGGACCAGCACAGAAAAATCGCTTACCGCCCGCTTAAAAAGCGGGTGTGTGGTCGCCAGATAGCCCCTAGTCCAGGTCTCCCAGAGCCTTGCGTCCTTCCTCCAGCCAGACTGCATGTAATGGCTGCCGGCGTCCTGAGAGAGAAGGGGGGCGGGCCCTGGGCGTTCCTGGCTAAGAGCGGGAAGCCTGCTTCCCTCTGTGCCTAGTGTGAGGGCTGGAGCATGTAAATCAGGCTCCAGCCCTCGTCGCTGCTAGCGAACAGCGTCTCTCCCCTACCCTGAATGACAGGGTGGGGGCGGGAACGAAACGGAGCTGCCGGCGTCCTAGGCCCAAAAAGCCGGGGACTCAATTTATAACCGCCGCCGCCGTAAAAGCGCGGACGGCGGATCCCCGGCGCACCACAAGTCACAGCAGCGCCGCCCGGTCCAGAGGGGGTCGGCGCTGCGTTCCCATACACAAAAAATCCCCCAGTAATCTGTAGGGACACTAACTCCAACGTTGCGGTCCCCGGCGCACTACAACACCCAGCCAGCCCGGAGTGTGTCTGTGCCTGCCGGGGACACAGAGTACCTGTATGATGCAGGGCCTGTCCCTGATCGTACTCCTGCTCCGTCTCCATCAGGTTCTAATGGGTCTGTGGATGGAGCCCGGCGTCAGAGCTGAGAGGCCGGCAGGATCCCACTTCCACAGAGCCCTACCAGGGGATGTGGAAGGAAAACAGCATGTCAGGCTCCAGCCCTGTACCAGCAATAGGTACCTCAACCTTACAACACCATCCAGGGGTGAGAAGGGAGCATGCTGGGGACACTATATGTGTCCTCTTTTCTTCCATCCGAAATAGTCAGCAGCTACTGCTGACTAAAATCTGTGGAGCTATGCATGGAATGTCTGACCTCCTTCGCACACAAAGCTAAAACTGGAGAACCCGTGATACCACGGGGGGGGTATAGCCAGAGGGGGAGGGGCCTTGCACTTTTAATGTAGTGCTTTGTGTGGCCTCCAGAGGGCAGTAGCTATACCCCAATCGTCTGGGTCTCCCAATAGAGCGCTGAAGAAAAAGCTGAAGCTTGGGAAGTTAAGGTAACCATTTCGGGCATAGATTCCCTGGCGAGGGAATGCATCTCCTCCAGAGAAGCAGAGATGGCTTTGAGAGCCCACACTGCTGCAAAAGTTGGGGAGAACGAGGCCCCTGCCGCCTCATATACAGATTTGGCCAGAAGGTCAACCTGGCGGTCAGTGGAATCCTTAAGAGAGGTGACATCAGCCACTGATACAACGGTCCGGGCTGAGAGTCTAGACACTGGGGGGTCTACCTTTGGTGAATGAGCCCACTCCTTGACCACCTCAGGTGGAAAGGGAAAACGGTCATCAGAACCACGCTTTGGGAAGCGTTTGTCAGGACAGGCCCTAGGCTTGGTCACAGCGGCCTGAAAACTGGAGTGGTTAAAGAACACACTCTTTGTCCTCTTAGGCGAGGTAAACTGGTGCTTTTCTGCCAGAGAGGGTTGCTCCTCTGATACTGGCGGATTGAGATCCAGTACAGAATTAATGGACGCAATCAAATCACTAACATCTGAGTCACTTTCGGACAGATCAATGGGGCACATGGAGTTAGCCTCCGAGCCCCCTGTAAAGGCATCCTCCTCGTCCCGCGAGTCAGCTTCTGAAACAGAGCCGCGGGACGAGGAAGGAGAGGGAGCCCTGCGTCTCCTCTTGGGAGGACGGGGTCTGGGACCAGATGATGAATCCTCTGTGAGCTCCGGTCCTGAGAGAACCCTAGCAGCAGAGGCACCCTGTGAAGGGGGCTGATGCATGTTCAGCAAAGTCCTGGACAACTGTCCCATGGAGTCGGCAAAAGACTGGGAGATAGACCTAGATAAGGATTCTTTTTTTAAATCAGATCTTTTTTTATTAAATCATTAGGGATCAATACAGAGAGTATTTCACTTTTCATATAACTGATAACAATAAACAGATAAACACATATGATTTATAAATAAGGTTCTTTCTCTGCATATATGTAAATATAATAATAGAGTTCTCAAATCATAATTATATTATATAACTTGAGCCTACAAACCTCGTGGCTCTACAAATAAACAAAACTTAAATTATGCAATAATGCCTCAGACTAACAGGAACACCTCCTCCATCAGCCGTGTCGCTCCACATCATATTGCTATACTCTCCTGCTCCTCCCTCTTCGTGCAGTCATCCATGAAACCATTCCAGTCCTCTCTCACCTCTTCATTCAAAGTCCATTTCGCCACAGAAAAAACTAGTTTTAATTCCCTTCCTCACACACGCCATCACTGCAGGCACAACAGTAACCGGTCCAGCATTGCATCCCGAACCAGTGCACTAGAGGGTAGGCCCGGCAACTCCATCCATGGCCGCCAAATGTTGTAAAACTTTTTCAATGTTTTCCTTTTTAAATAAACTCCCCTTTCCAATCTTATGACGTTATTTAATTTGTTTTTGAGCTCTGGTAATGTTGGTGGTAGAGGGTCTAACCAGTGATATGCAAGTAGCTTTCTTGCTTGGTACAAGATACGTGCTATTCCCAGGGCTGTTGGAGAATCCGGATCCACTTCTCCTTCCCATAGACTCAACAGGCACAGGCGGGGCGACGGTGGTATTGTGATATGATATATTTGACCTATAAGTCCCAGGGTTTGGTTCCAGAAATCACCAATGTGTCCACACTCCCACATAACATGCATCAAATGGGCATCATACTGTCCACACCTAACACACTGTGTGTTTGGTCTGAGTCCCATCTTAAATAGTAGACTGGGAGTTTTATATACCCTGTGGATGAGATATATTTGAGACAGCTTTTGGCACTCCGATACCGCCAGTTTAGGAACTTGTTCCAATATATCAGACCATTGGCCTTCCGTCAGGGGACCGACGTCTCGTTCCCATTTGCTTTTAACAAGCAATGGATGTGTTTCCAGATGGGCAGGTAGTAATTTTTTATATAGTTCCGAAATAAGACCCTTAGAGGACTCAGATGTAAGCAGCCTATGTAATGTTTGATTATGTGTCACTATGACCGGGTTTGTCCTCCCCTGTCTTTCCAGTGCGTGTCTCAGCTGCAAATACTGATAAAAGAAGACATGCGGAAGGTGAAACTCCGTTCTCAGTTGTTCAAAGCTTTTAAGAGTATTATTTTGTAGTACTTGTGACACTAAATGGATCCCTTTATCCTCCCATCCTCTGAACCCTACTAATTTTTTAATTTCTGGCAAGTCGGGGTTCTGCCACAGTGGCCAGAGCTCTGTAGGTCCGCTTATCCCCAAAAGAGACTTACCCCTGTCCCACACCCGGAATATCATAGCCAGTGTGGGATATCGTGCCCCATTTATCTGTCTTTGTCCCACATCCAACCGGCAACCTGGGTACTTCCATACTGATCCCTCTCTCACTATATCACCACTGGTATCATACCCTCCTTCTTTGCCCCAACCCCTCAGATGTTGCATCTGGGAGGCTATACAGTATATATATGGGTTTGGTACCGCCAGTCCTCCCTCCTCCTTTCCCCGCTGTAGCACTTCCAGTCGAATCCTAGCTTGCTTTTTCTTCCAAATAAGTTCCCGGAATATTGTATTAATTTTTACAAAAAATTCCCTACATATCCACACTGGAGAATTATGTATAAGGTATAGTAATTGTGGCATCATTACCATTTTAATTAAATTGGATCTGCCGACATTTGATAGCGGCAAACGGCACCAGGTATGCACTTTTGCTCTGAATCGCTGTAACAGGGGTTCCAGATTTAGGGCCTGGAAATCCTTCGGGATTGGGCTGACAATTACTCCCAGATATTTAAACTCCCGGACCACAGGAACTGGAATCTGTAAGTCCGAAAAGTCCCCCGGAAGGGGGTCCAACGGCATTAAAGCCGACTTGGACCAGTTGATTAGTAGACCAGACCTCTGTCCAAATTCCCGAATGATATTCATTGCCGGCAAAATCGAGGAACGTACCCTGTCTAAATATAAGAGTAGATCGTCTGCGTATAATGATATCTTTTGTTCCACGGCTCCACACCGAAATCCCTCTACCTCCCTGGATTTCCGTATTGCCACTGCCAACGGCTCCACTGCAGTCGCGAATAGCAAGGGTGAAAGCGGGCACCCCTGTCTAGTACCTCTTCCAAGAGGAAAAGACTCGGAGACCCTGCCATTAACCCTAACCTTTGCCACCGGTGGGTCATATAGCAGTTTTACCCAATTTATGAATCTATGTCCAAAGCCCATTTTCCGAAGTACAGCCCACATATATTCCCATTCAAGGCTATCGAACGCCTTAGCGGCGTCTAATGACAAAGAAGGGAATTTTGTTACTTACCGTAAATTCCTTTTCTTCTAGCTCTTATTGGGAGACCCAGACGATTGGGTGTATAGCACTGCCTCCGGAGGCCACACAAAGCAATTACACTAAAAAGTGTAAGGCCCCTCCCCTTCTGGCTATACACCCCCAGTGGGATCACTGGCTCACCAGTTTTAGTGCAAAAGCAAGAAGGAGGAAAGCCAATAACTGGTTTAAACAAATTCACTCCGAGTAACATCGGAGAACTGAAAACCGTTCAACATGAACAACATGTGTACCCGCAAACAAACCAAAAATCCCGAAGGACAACAGGGCGGGTGCTGGGTCTCCCAATAAGAGCTAGAAGAAAAGGAATTTACGGTAAGTAACAAAATTCCCTTCTTCTTCGGCGCTCTATTGGGAGACCCAGACGATTGGGACGTCCAAAAGCTGTCCCTGGGTGGGTAAAGAAATACCTCATGTTAGAGCTGCAAGACAGCCCTCCCCTACGGGGAGGCAACTGCCGCCTGCAGGACTCTTCTACCTAGGCTGGCGTCCGCCGAAGCATAGGTATGCACCTGATAATGTTTGGTGAAAGTGTGCAGACTCGACCAGGTAGCTGCCTGGCACACCTGTTGAGCCGTAGCCTGGTGTCGCAATGCCCAGGACGCACCCACGGCTCTGGTAGAATGGGCCTTCAGCCCTGATGGAACCGGAAGCCCAGCAGAACGGTAGGCTTCAAGAATTGGTTCTTTGATCCATCGAGCCAGGGTGGCCTTAGAAGCCTGCGACCCTTTGCGCTTACCAGCGACAAGGACAAAGAGTGCATCCGAACGGCGCAGGGGCGCCGTGCGGGAAATGTAGATTCTGAGTGCTCTCACCAGATCTAACAAATGTAAATCCTTCTCATACCGATGAACTGCATGGGGACAAAACGAAGGCAAAGAGATATCCTGATTAAGATGAAAAGAGGATACCACCTTCGGGAGAAACTCCTGAATGGGGCGCAGCACTACCTTGTCCTGGTGGAAGACCAGGAAGGGAGCCTTGGAAGACAGCGCTGCTAGCTCAGACACTCTCCGAAGAGATGTGATCGCTACTAGAAAAGTCACTTTCTGTGATAGTCTAGAGAGTGAAACCTCCCTCAGAGGCTCAAAGGGCGGCTTCTGGAGGGCAACTAGTACCCTGTTCAGATCCCATGGATCCAACGACCGCTTGTACGGGGGTACAATATGGCAAACCCCCTGCAGGAACGTGCGCACCTTAGGAAGGCGTGCCAAACGCCTCTGAAAAAAGACGGATAGCGCCGAGACTTGTCCTTTAAGGGAGCCGAGCGACAAACCTTTTTCTAACCCAGATTGCAGGAAAGAAAGAAGGGTAGGTAATGCAAATGGCCAGGGAGACACTCCCTGAGCAGAGCACCAGGATAAGAATATCCTCCACGTTCTGTGGTAGATCTTAGCAGACGTGGGCTTCCTAGCCTGTCTCATGGTGGCAACGACCCCTTGGGATAAGCCTGAAGACGCTAGGATCCAGGACTCAATGGCCACACAGTCAGGTTCAGGGCCGCAGAATTCCGATGGAAAAACGGCCCTTGGGACAGTAAGTCTGGTCGGTCTGGTAGTGCCCACGGTTGGCCGACCGTGAGATGCCACAGATCCGGATACCACGCCCTCCTCGGCCAGTCTGGAGCGACGAGTATGACGCGGCTGCAGTCGGATCTGATCTTGCGTAGCACTCTGGGCAAGAGTGCCAGAGGTGGAAACACATAAGGGAGCCGGAACTGCGACCAATCTTGCACTAGGGCGTCTGCTGCTAGAGCTCTTTGATCGCGAGACCGTGCCATGAAGGTTGGGACCTTGTTGTTGTGCCGGGACGCCATTAGGTCGACGTCCGGCCTTCCCCATCGGCGACAGATTTCCTGAAACACGTCCGGGTGAAGGGACCATTCCCCTGCGTCCATGCCCTGGCGACTGAGGAAGTCTGCTTCCCAGTTTTCTACGCCGGGGATGTGAACTGCGGATATGGTGGAGGCCGTGGCTTCCACCCACATCATAATGCGCCGGACTTCCTGGAAGGCTTGCCGACTGCGTGTCCCCCCTTGGTGATTGATGTATGCCACCGCTGTGGAGTTGTCCGATTGAATTCGGATCTGCTTCCCTTCCAGCCACTGCTGGAAGGCTAGTAGGGCAAGAAACACTGCTCTGATTTCCAGAACATTGATCTGAAGGATGGACTCCTGCTGAGTCCACGTACCCTGAGCCCTGTGGTGGAGAAACACTGCTCCCCACCCTGACAGACTCGAGTCTGTCGTGACCACCGCCCAGGACGGTGGTAGGAAGGATCTTCCCTGTGATAATGAGGTGGAAAGGAGCCACCACTGCAGAGAGTCCTTGGCCGTCTGGGAAAGGGAGACTTTCCTGTCCAGGGATGTTGACTTCCCGTCCCATTGGCGGAGAATGTCCCATTGAAGTGGACGCAGATGAAACTGCGCAAACGGAACCGCCTCTATTGCCGCCACCATCTTCCCGAGGAAGTGCATGAGGCGTCTTAAGGAGTGCGACTGACTTTGAAGGAGAGCCTGCACCCCAGTCTGTAGAGACCGCTGCTTGTCCAGCGGAAGCTTCACTATCGCTGAGAGAGTATGAAACTCCATGCCAAGATACGTTAGTGATTGGGTCGGTGACAGATTTGACTTTGGGAAGTTGATGATCCACCCGAACGCCTGGAGAGTCTCCAGTGCAAAATTCAGGCTGAGTTGGCATGCCTCCTGAGAGGGTGCCTTGACCAGTAGATCGTCCAAGTAAGGGATCACAGAGTGTCCGTGAGAGTGCAAGACTGCTACCACTGCTGCCATGATCTTGGTGAACACCCGAGGGGCTGTCGCCAGACCAAATGGCAGAGCCACGAACTGAAGATGGTCGTCTCCTATCACGAAGCGTAGAAAGCGTTGGTGCTCCGTAGCAATCGGCACGTGGAGATAAGCATCTTTGATGTCTATTGATGCTAGGAAATCTCCTTGGGACATTGAGGCAATGACTGAGCGGAGGGATTCCATCCGGAACCGCCTGGCGTTCACATGCTTGTTGAGCAGTTTTAGGTCCAGAACAGGACGGAAGGAGCCGTCCTTTTTTGGAACCACAAAGAGATTGGAGTAAAATCCTCGCCCCCGTTCCTGAGGGGGGACAGGGATCACGACTCCTTCTGCTCTTAGAGAGTCCACCGCCTGCAGCAGGGCATCTGCTCGGTTGGGGTGTGGGGAGGTTCTGAAGAACCGAAGTGGAGGCCGAGAACTGAACTCGATTCTGTACCCGCGAGACAAAATGTCTGTTACCCACCGGTCTTTGACCTGTGACAGCCAAATGTCGCAAAAGCGGGAGAGCCTGCCACCGACCGAGGATGCGGAGGGAGGAGGCCGAAAGTCATGAGGTAGCCGCCTTGGAAGCGCTTCCTCCATTTGCTTTCCTGGGGCGTGAGTGAGCCCGCCAGGAATCTGAGCTCCCTTGTCCTTTCTGAGTCGTTTTGGACGAGGAGAATTGGGCCTTGCCCGAGCCTCGAAAGGACCGAAACCTCGACTGCCACTTTTTCTGTTGAGGTTTACTTGCTCTGGGCTGTGGCAAGGAAGAGTCCTTACCCTTGGACTGTTTTATGATTTCAGCCAATGGCTCACCAAACAGTCTGTCTCTAGATAATGGCAAGCTGGTTAAGCATTTTTTGGAACCAGCATCTGCTTTCCAGTCCTTTAACCATAAGGCTCTGCGCAAAACCACAGAATTGGCGGCCGCCATAGAGGTACGGCTCGTAGATTCTAGGACAGCATTGATAGCATAGGTCGCAAACGCAGACATTTGCGAAGTTAGGGACGCCACCTGCGGTACTGCTGGATGCATGATAGCATCCACCTGTGCCAGACCAGCTGAAATAGCTTGGAGTGCCCACACGGCCGCGAATGCTGGAGCAAACGACGCGCCGATAGCTTCATAGACAGATTTCAACCAAAGGTCCATCTGTCTGTCGTTGGCATCTTTAAGTGAAGCGCCATCCTCTACTGCGACTATAGATCTAGCCGCAAGCTTGGAAATTGGGGGATCCACCTTTGGACACTGGGTCCAGCGTTTGGCCACTTCAGAGGGAAAAGGATAACGGGTATCCTTAGAACGTTTAGAGAAACGCTTGTCTGGATGAGCGTCGTGCTTCTGGATTGATTCTCTGAAGTCAGAGTGGTCCAAAAAAGCACTTAATTTACGCTTGGGATACAGGAAATGGAACTTCTCCTGCTGTGCAGCTGCCTCCTCTGCTGAAGGAGCTGGTGGAGAAATATCCAACAGTCTATTAATCGCCGATATAAGGTCATTAACCATGGCGTCACCATCAGGGGCATCCAGATTGAGAGGGGCCTCAGGATTAGAATCCTGATCACCGTCCTCAGTCTCATCACAGAGAGACTCTTCTCGCTGAGACCCTGAGCAGTGTGATGACGTCGAGGGTCTTTCCCAGCGAGCTCGCTTAGGCTGCCTGGGACTGTCATCTGAGTCAGAGACTTCAGCTTGTGATGCTTGAGACCCCCTTGAAGTACGGATTAGTTCCAACTGAGGGGGACCGGAGAGCATAGACACAGCAGTGTCCATGGTCTGAGGAACTGGCCTGGCCTGCAAGGTCTCCAGGATTTTTGTCATAGTCACAGACATTTTATCAGCAAACACTGCAAAGTCTGTCCCCGTCACCGGGGCAGGGTTCACAGGCGTCTCTGCCTGGGCTACCACCACAATAGGCTCTGGCTGACGAAGTGCCACTGGGACTGAACATTGCACACAATGTGAGTCATTGGAGCCTGCCGGTAGATCAGCCCCACATGCAGTACAAACAGTGTACACAGCCCGTGCCTTGGCAGCCTTGCGTTTTGCGGATGACATGTTGCTGCCTCCTCAGAGCAGTACAGGGTGTCCAGCCAAGAAGCGACCTTACAGTGCACTATATAAATATATATATATATATGGTACCAAGAAAAAAGTACACTAATATAACACTGAGGCACTAGAGGGGCCAGCACTACTGTGCTGCTTACCGCCCGCTTAGGAGCGGTGTGTGGACGCCAGAAATCCCTCTAGTCTGGGTCTCCCAGAGCCTGCTGCCTTTCCCCAGCCAGACCGCATGTGTAATGGCTGCCGGCGTCCTTGTGGAGAGGGGGGGCGGGCCCTGGGCGTACACCAACGAAGAGCGGGAAGTCTGCTTCCCCCTGTGCCTAGTGAGAGGGCTGGAGCATGTAAATAAAGCTCCAGCCCTCGGCGCTGTCAATTGAGCAGCGTCTCTCCCCTACCCTGATTGACAGGGTGGGGGCGGGAACGAAGCGGCGCTAGGCCGCAGAAGCCGGGGGCTAAAGTTAGAAGCGCCGCCGCCGTAAAAGCGCGGTCGGCGCAAAGTCCCCGGCGCACTACAAGTCGCAGCTGCGCCGCCGCTCCAGGAGCGGTCGGCGCAGTAGTTCCCAACATGAAACGTCACTCAGCAAAGCTGCAGTGACCTAACCCCAGCGCACAGCGCTACTGTCCCCGGCGCACTATAACGCTCAGCAAGCCTTGAGAGTGTCCGTGCCTGCCGGGGACACAGAGTACCTGAAAGTTGCAGGGCCTTGTCCCTGAACGGCACTCCCGCTCCAAATCCAGCAGGTTCTCTGGGTCTGTGGATGGAGCCCGGCCCCAGGGCTTGGGGGCCGGCAAGATCCCACTTCCACAGAGCCCTCCAGGGGATGTGGAAGGAAAACAGCATGTGGGCTCCAGCCTCTGTACCAGCAATAGGTACCTCAACCTTACAAGCACCACCGCGGGTGAGAAGGGAGCATGCTGGGGGCCCCATATGGGCCCTCTTTTCTTCCATCCGATATAGCCAGCAGCTACTGCTGACTACAAACAGTGGAGCTATGCGTGGATGTCTGACCTCCTTCGCACAAAGCAGAAAACTGGTGAGCCAGTGATCCCACTGGGGGTGTATAGCCAGAAGGGGAGGGGCCTTACACTTTTTAGTGTAATTGCTTTGTGTGGCCTCCGGAGGCAGTGCTATACACCCAATCGTCTGGGTCTCCCAATAGAGCGCCGAAGAAATTGCCCTTTCCCCCGGTACCTCAGAACTATGTTGAATTCCCAAATATAATTTCCTGAGATTCATAGATGTGGCTCTGCATGGAATGAATCCTGTCTGATCACTCTGCACTATAGATGAGATGACTTGGGACATCCTATTGGCGAGCACCTTGGCCAGCAATTTAATGTCTGTTTGTAGGAGAGAGATTGGGCGATACGAATCCGGGATCTCTGGATCTTTTCCAGGTTTTAATATTAAGACTATTAAGGCTTCCCTCATAGAGGGCGGGAGGACCCTCTGCCTTTCAGCCTCTCCAAATACCTTAAGTAGTTTGGGTAGCAGTAAGGGTGCATCCGCTTTATAAAACTCTCCAGGCAGGCCATCCATTCCCGGAGCTTTTTCATTTTGTGTCTGGCCAAGCGCTTCCTCCAGTTCTTCCAATAAGATGTCCCGGTCCAGCAATTCCCTGTTTACATCACTCAGTGAAGGAAGAGAGAGAGCATCCAAATACTGCTCAATCTCAGTCTCCGTGAGGTCACAGTCTGATGTGTATAGCCGCATATAATACCTCTTTATTTCTCTTATTATATCCTCGCTTTCTGTTACAAAGTCACCTGATTCCGTCTTTAACCTATTTATATAAGAAGATCCTTGCTGTGCTCTAATGACTGTGGCCAGTAGGTGCCCCACGCCCTCCCCCGCCATAAAATAATTTTGTTTAAGGAAATAGCGTTTATTTTCTGCCACCGACATGAGATTTTCTTTGAGTGACATCTGTGCCTTCTCTAGAGTGTTTTTAGTTTCTACTGTTGGGTTAAGCACCACCGCAGCCTCCGCATCAGATACCTCCTGAATCAGACTCTGGGTGTAACATTTGGTTTGATTTTTGCGTATGCATATTTCTCTAATATATATGCCCCTTACCACAGCTTTCATAGAGTCCCAAACTATGTGTGGCGGTGCAGAGCACTCATTAATATGGAAGTATTCTAGAATGTTATCATGTAAAGATCCCCCAATAAGCTGGATCCAGAAGGGATTAAGTTTCCAGATAGGCCTGGGCAGAGTGACGGGGTTTCCCCATGCAAGCGTAACATGTAATGGTGAGTGATCAGATACGCTTCTAGGTAGGTAGGCCACCTTTTCTGTATATGAGGCCATAAGTGCGTTTCCAATAGCCAGGTCTATCCGTGACATGGTGTGGTGGGAGCTAGAGTAACAGGAGAATTGTTTGGTTGTGGGGTGTTGGGCACGCCAAAGATCTACAAAACCCAGCTCCGTTAGCATTCTAGCAAATGAAGTCGGGGCGGCGTTCTCCGATATGTTTCCCGAGTGTAACTTATCTAGATAGGGATGTAAGTAATTATTAAAATCCCCTATCAAAAGCGTCGGCACAGATGGAAGGGAATCTAAAGAAGGGAATTTTGTTTACTTACCGTAAATTCCTTTTCTTCTAGCTCCAATTGGGAGACCCAGTGTATAGGCTATGCCTCCGGAGGCCGCACAAAGTATTACACTAAAAGTGTAAAGCCCCTCCCCTTCTGCCTATACACCCCCCGTGCTCCCACGGGCTCCTCAGTTTTGGTGCAAAAGCAAGAAGGAGGAAAAAAATTATAAACTGGTTTAAAGTAAATTCAATCCGCAGGAATATCGGAGAACTGAAACCATTCAACATGAACAACATGTGTACACAAAAAAACAGGGGCGGGTGCTGGGTCTCCCAATTGGAGCTAGAAGAAAAGGAATTTACGGTAAGTAAACAAAATTCCCTTCTGCTTTGTCGCTCCATTGGGAGACCCAGACAATTGGGACGTCCAAAAGCAGTCCCTGGGTGGGTAAAATAATACCTCGTAATAGAGCCGTAAAACGGCCCCTTCCTACAGGTGGGCAACCGCCGCCTGAAGGACTCGTCTACCTAGGCTGGCATCCGCCGAAGCATAGGTATGCACCTGATAGTGTTTCGTGAAAGTGTGCAGGCTCGACCAGGTAGCCGCCTGACACACCTGCTGAGCCGTAGCCTGGTGCCTCAAAGCCCAGGACGCGCCCACGGCTCTGGTAGAATGGGCCTTCAGCCCTGAGGGAACCGGAAGCCCAGCAGAACGGTAAGCTTCGAGAATTGGCTCCTTGATCCACCGAGCCAGGGTTGATTTGGAAGCCTGTGACCCTTTACGCTGGCCAGCGACAAGGACAAAGAGTGCATCCGAGCGGCGCAGAGGCGCCGTACGAGAAATGTAGAGTCTGAGTGCGCTCACCAGATCTAACAAGTGCAAATCCTTTTCACATTGGTGAACTGGATGAGGACAAAAAGAGGGTAAGGAGATATCCTGATTGAGATGAAAGGGGGATACCACCTTAGGGAGAAATTCCGGAACCGGACGCAGAACCACCTTGTCCTGGTGAAACACCAGGAAAGGGGCTTTGCACGACAACGCTGCTAGCTCAGACACTCTCCGAAGAGAAGTGACTGCTACTAGGAAAACCACTTTCTGCGAAAGGCGTGAGAGAGAAATATCCCTCATTGGCTCGAATGGTGGTTTCTGAAGAACCATCAGCACCCTGTTCAGATCCCAGGGTTCTAACGACCGCTTGTAAGGAGGAACGATGTGACAAACCCCCTGCAGGAACGTGCGTACCTGTGGAAGTCTGGCTAGGCGCTTCTGGAAAAACACAGAGAGCGCTGAGACTTGTCCCTTAAGGGAGCCGAGCGACAAACCCTTTTCCAGTCCAGATTGAAGGAAGGACAGAAAAGTGGGCAAGGCAAAAGGCCAGGGAGAAAAACCCTGAGCAGAGCACCACGACAGGAAAATTTTCCACGTCCTGTGGTAGATCTTGGCGGACGTTGGTTTCCTAGCCTGTCTCATAGTGGCAATGACCTCTTGAGATAATCCTGAAGACGCTAGGATCCAGGACTCAATGGCCACACAGTCTGGTTGAGGGCCGCAGAATTCAGATGGAAAAACGGCCCTTGAGACAGCAAGTCTGGTCGGTCTGGTAGTGCCCACGGTTGGCCGACCGTGAGATGCCACAGATCCGGGTACCACGACCTCCTCGGCCAGTCTGGAGCGACGAGGATGACGCGGCGGCAGTCGGCCCTGATCTTGCGTAACACTCTGGGCAACAGTGCCAGCGGAGGAAACACATAAGGGAGCTGAAACTGCGACCAATCCTGAACTAAGGCGTCTGCCGCCATAGCTCTGGGATCTTGAGACCGTGCCATGAACGTCGGTACCTTGTTGTTGTGCCGGGACGCCATGAGGTCGAAATCCGGCACCCCCCAGCGGCAACAGATCTCCTGAAACACGTCCGGGTGAAGGGACCATTCCCCTGCGTCCATGCCCTGGCGACTGAGATAATCTGCTTCCCAGTTTTCCACGCCTGGGATGTGAACTGCAGAGATGGTGGAGGCCGTGGCTTCCACCCACATCAAAATCCGCCGGACTTCCTGGAAGGCTTGCCGACTGCGTGTGCCGCCTTGGTGGTTGATGTATGCCACCGCTGTGGAATTGTCCGACTGAATTCGGATCTGCTTGCCTTCCAGCCACTGCTGGAACGCTTTCAGGGCAAGATACACTGCCCGTATTTCCAGAACATTGATCTGAAGTGAGGACTCTTGCTGGGTCCACGTACCCTGAGCCCTGTGGTGGAGAAAGACCGCTCCCCACCCTGACAGACTCGCATCCGTCGTGACCACCTCCCAGGATGGGGGTAGGAAGGATTTCCCCTTCGATAATGAAGTGGGAAGAAGCCACCACCGAAGGGAAGCTTTGGTCGCCTGAGAGAGGGAGACGTTCCTGTCGAGGGACGTCGGCTTCCTGTCCCATTTGCGTAGGATGTCCCATTGAAGAGGACGCAGGTGAAACTGCGCGAAAGGGACTGCCTCCATTGCTGCCACCATCTTCCCCAGGAAGTGCATGAGGCGCCTCAAGGGGTGTGCCTGACCTTGAAGGAGAGATTGCACCCCTTTCTGTAGTGAACGCTGCTTGATCAGCGGAAGCTTCACTATCGCTGAGAGGGTATGAAACTCCATGCCAAGATATGTCAGCGATTGGGCCGGTGTCAGATTTGACTTTGGAAAATTGATGATCCACCCGAAACTCTGGAGAGTCTCCAGAGTAGCGTCGAGGCTGTGTTGGCATGCCTCTTGAGAGGGTGCCTTGATCAGCAGATCGTCCAAGTAAGGGATCACCGAGTGACCCTGAGAGTGGAGGACCGCTACTACAGTAGCCATAACCTTGGTGAAAACCCGTGGGGCTGTTGCCAGGCCGAACGGCAGTGCCACGAACTGCAGGTGTTCGTCTCCTATGGCGAAGCGCAAGAAGCGCTGGTGCTCTGGAGCAATCGGCACGTGGAGATAAGCATCTTTGATATCGATCGATGCAAGGAAATCTCCTTGGGACATTGAGGCGATGACGGAGCGGAGGGATTCCATCCGGAACCGCCTGGTCTTTACGTGTTTGTTGAGCAGTTTCAGGTCCAGGACAGGACGGAAAGACCCGTCCTTCTTTGGGACCACAAACAGGTTGGAGTAAACACCGTGACCCTGTTGCTGAAGAGGAACAGGGACCACCACTCCTTCTGCCTTCAGAGTGCCCAGCGCCTGCAGAAGAGCCTCGGCTCGCTCGGGAGGCGGGGATGACCTGAAGAATCGAATCGGGGGACGAGAGGTGAACTCTATCTTGTAACCGTGAGACAGAATGTCTCTCACCCAACGGTCTTTTACCCGTGGCAGCCAGGTGTCGCAAAAGCGGGAGAGCCTGCCACCGACCGAGGATGCGGATTGAGGAGGCCGAAAGTCATGAGGAAGCCGCTTTGGTAGCGGCACCTCCGGTGGTCTTTTTAGGACGTGACTTAGACCGCCATGAATCAGAGTTCCTTTGATCTTTCTGAGGCCTTTTGGACGAGGAGAATTGGGACCTGCCCGCGCCCCGAAAGGACCGAAACCTCGACTGCCCCCTCCTCTGTTGGGGTATGTTCGGTTTGGGCTGGGGTAAGGATGTATCCTTTCCCTTGGATTGTTTGATGATTTCATCCAAACGCTCGCCAAACAATCGGTCGCCAGAAATTGGCAAACTGGTTAAGCGCTTTTTGGAAGCAGAATCTGCCTTCCATTCCCGTAGCCACAAGGCCCTGCGGAGTACCACCGAATTGGCGGATGCAACCGCCGTACGGCTCGCAGAGTCCAGGACAGCATTAATAGCGTAAGACGCAAATGCCGACGTCTGAGAGGTTATGGACGCCACCTGCGGCGCGGACGTGCGTGTGGCTGCGTCAATTTGCGCTTGACCTGCTGAGATAGCTTGTAGCGCCCATACGGCTGCGAATGCTGGGGCAAAAGAAGCGCCGATAGCTTCATAGATGGATTTCAACCAGAGCTCCATCTGCCTGTCAGTGGCATCTTTGAGTGAAGCCCCATCTTCCACTGCAAGTATGGATCTAGCCGCCAGTCTGGAGATTGGAGGATCCACCTTGGGACACTGAGTCCAACCTTTGACCACGTCAGGGGGAAAGGGATAACGTGTATCCTTAAGGCGCTTAGAAAAACGCTTATCTGGACAATCATGGTGATTCTGGACTGCCTCTCTGAAACCAGAGTGGTCCAGAAACATACTCGGTGTACGCTTGGGAAACCTGAAACGGAATTTCTCCTGCTGAGAAGCTGACTCCTCCACCGGAGGAGCTGAGGGAGAAATATCCAACATTTGATTGATGGACGCAATAAGATCGTTCACTATGGCGTCCCCGTCAGGAGTATCAAGATTGAGAGCAGCCTCAGGATCAGAATCCTGATCAGCTGTCTCCGCTTCATCAACCAAAGATTCCCCCCGCTGAGACCCTGAACAATATGATGATGTCGAGGGAATTTCCCAGCGAGCTCGCTTAGTCGGTCTGGGGCTGGGGTCTGTGTCAGAGCCCTCAGCCTGGGATCTATGAGACACCCCGGGGGGACATTGTTGGTCCAACTGAGGGGGGCCAGGGAACAATGATTCAACAGTGTCCCTGTGCTGAGATACCGGTCTGGACTGCAAGGCTTCTAGTATCTTAGCCATAGTCTCAGAGAGTTTACCCGTAAAGACTGCAAACTCCGTCCCCGTCACCTGGACAGTGTCAGCAGGTGGTTCTCCCTGGGCCCCCCTTAGCAGAGGCTCCGGCTGAGTAAGTGCAGCAGGGGCCGAGCAGTGCACACAATGAGGGTCAGTGGAACCTGCCGGTAGCGGCGTCGTACATGCGGCGCAGGCAGCATAGTAAGCCTGTGTTTTGGCACCCACAAAGCAAAAAAACTGAGGAGCCCGTGGGAGCACGGGGGGTGTATAGGCAGAAGGGGAGGGGCTTTACACTTTTAGTGTAATACTTTGTGCGGCCTCCGGAGGCATAGCCTATACACCCAATTGTCTGGGTCTCCCAATGGAGCGACAAAGAAATAGACAATATCCTTTTTACCGGTTCGACTGAATATGGTGGAGGGATATATATCGCAACCAGAATAAATTGTATACCATACAGCGTGCAAAGCAAACATACAAGTCTGCCCCCCGGGTCAATCACTGATTTGGTACATGAGAACGGGATGGATTTGTGCACCAACACACTCACACCCCGTGCATGGGTCGAGTATGTGGAATGATATTCATGCGCGATCCATCCCTTCCTCAGCCAATGAACATTATCCCTGACCATGTGGGTCTCGGAGAGACATAAAATAGCCGGTAAAAGTTTCTGTAGGTGAGTGAATATAGCACATCTTTTGTTCGCATCTCCGATCCCTCTAACATTCCACGCTACAATATTTAAAGATGTCGCCATAAGCGTAGACTAAGATATGATCCGGACGGATACTTCATACCTGGAGGAGAGAGGCGTTCTCCACCGATTCTCAAAAACATTAGGTTGAGCGACACGACTGAGGCACACCACACTTCCCAAACAGATTGCATCATACAACAATAAACAAGAAAAACAAGGAGAGAGATAGGGCTCCGCACACCAGTGCGCAGTGCCCCTGCCCTCAAAATCAAGTGTATCTTACACATTTCTCCCAAATAGAGAGAATCAGGGCTAAAAACACGCCTCAAGTCCATGCAGGGAGGGGGTCCACAACTCGCTAGTGCAGCGGGTGTCCACAATGAACCGGCCATCTCCCAACCTGGATCCTAGATGAATTTAACTGTAATGAGCTCACCAGCATAGCGTCCCAAACAAAAACAACGCCTGGCGGCAGAAAGGGAAATCTCAGGTATTCTTCCTCCTCAGGGATCTCTCATTGATATCCAGCCAAGACAATACCGCCCCAGCCGTATCAAAAAAATAAGTCTCTCCGTTCGCAGCAATCCGCAGCTTAGCAGGGTACATCATGGAGTATGGCACTTGTAGGTTGCGCAGTCGTTTTTTGATCTCAATAAATTGCGCTCTTTTACGTTGCACTTCCATGGAGAAATCAGGAAATATTGATATCTTCCTCCCATCAATTGCAAGTTCTTTGATATCTCTGGCTCTGCGCAGGATAGTGTCCCTATCTTTATAGTGCAGTAGTTTAATCAGAATAGGACGTGGGGGTGCTCCCGGCTGTGGGGCACGCGCAGGGACCCTGTGCGCCCTTTCAATGGTGAAGAAAGAGGATAGTATGTCTTTTCCCATGGTGTCTTTAAGCCATTTTTCAAAGAAATTCAGTGGGTCATTGCCCTCCATCCTCTCTGGGACCCCCACCAGTCGCAAATTACTTCTGCGGGAGCGATTTTCCAAATCATCCACCTTGTTTAGCAGTGTGGAGATATTTTGCGTGGCCTTTCCCAGCTCTCGTGACATTGGTGGTAATTTATCCTCTGTTGTACTCACTCTTTCCTCCAACTCCCCCATTCTGACAGTCACCCCTTGCAGCTCACGTTTAATACAGGCCATATCTGAGGTGACAGTTCCCATCTGGCTGCTTAGAGTGGCCAATGTGGTATTGCAAGAGTTAATTGCTGCCAGAATGTCTCTCAGTATGGCCTCAGTGAAAACAGGTGTTGTTTGCTCCACATCTCCCCCTCCTCCCTCTGCCAGCACAGGCCTGCGTGTCTGCATACCTTGTGCTGCTGAACATGCAAGGCCCAGGGTACTCACAGTCTCACTGTCGGGTATGTTTTCTCCCTGCTCCAGGGCCCGTTCAGCGCTGCCATCGGGTGCCTCGTTGCAGGTAGGCTCTGTGCCAGGGGTCACTCTGGCAAACCGCTCCAACCTGCTTGCTACTCCCACTGCTCCAGCTCGGGATGGTGTGGATGCCGGCGGCGCCATATTGGATTCTTCAGAGGCACGCTCCTGCGCGTCTCTGTCCCTTTTATTGCTGCTGCGGGTCGGCATATCCTGGCTGTGCTCGCTTCCCTGGGTGTTATAAGTTGTGTTGCAGCCCTCCAGGGTCGGTAGTGCCTGTCAGCAAGGCCGGTGTGCAGGATAATTCAGGATCCAGGCAGGAGCTCACCCACGCTGCTTCCTCTCTACATGAGGTCCAGGCCACGCCCCCTAGATAAGGATTCTACCCAAGCCGGGGGTTCAGCCACAGGAGCCGGAGCAGCCGGAGAGACCACTGGGGGTGCGATTCCAGGCTGAGGCATCGTCAGGTTAGAGCAGGCATCACAATGTGGATAGGTGCTCGGTTCAGGCAGTAGGAGCTTACATGCAGTGCATACTGAATACAGCTTTGGAGCCTTGCTCCTCGTGTGAGACATGCTGCTGGAGTGGGGGCTCTGCCAGAATGACCCCCAGAGAGTATATACAGAGGTCCACAACCAGAGGTTGTGGCTTACTAGACCGCTGGAACGGTGTTGTGTGCCCTCCAGATCCCAAAGCCCGGACCCCCAAGCACCTCAGCAGGGATGCTGCAGACCAGTGCTGATCGCAGGGAAAAACGCTGAGAAAATGGCCGCCGGAGCGAAGAGAGGGGGCCGGACTTACTATGGGAGCGGGATCTGGAGGGCCAAAGAGACTTACAGGGGAGGAGACATGTACCCAGTGAGGAGTGTCCCTCCCCTGTGCAGAACGGCCGCTGGGCGGAGCCGCGCTGTCCCTCTGCATGAATGACATGCAAGGGCAGTGAAACCTAAAGTAGTCCTCCGGCGAAGCCGGGGCCTAAATTTGAGCGGTGCGGCCGGCGCGCAGGCACCATCGGCGCGGTTCTCAGGCGACAGCCAGAGAACCCGCCGGAAATGTCACAAAACTCACTCAGCACACTCTCCCACAACAATAAAGTACAGGGACCCCCAATATATAAACGTCTCAGGTACTTAGCTTGCTGAGACGCAGGGTTCCAAGTCCCTGGGGATGAGTGCTCCGGTCCAGCAGGATCCTGAAGGGCTGCGGATGGAGACCGGTCTCCTGCCAAGCATGGAGAACCGTGCTGGCTCCCACTTCAAGCCAGAGCCCAGGAGGGATGGTGAAGGAGCACGGCATGTAAGGCTCCAGCCTTGGAATCAACCTTAACAGCACCACCGACACAGTGGGGTGAGAAGGGACATGCCGGGGGTCCAGGCTTGGACCCGCTTTTCTTCAAACTCTTTCCAAAAATCAAAAATCAGATGAGAATGCATGTGTGGATGTATGCCTCCTGAACACAAAGCGATAAACTGGCTAGATCTGGTTCTCCAGGGGGTGTATAAGCTCAGAGGGAGGAGTACACTTTTGAGTGTAGTACTTTGTGTGTCCTCCGGAGGCAGAAGCTATACACCCAATGTCTGGGTCTCCCATAGGAACGATAAAGAAAATACATGCAGGGTACTGTGTACTCCATAACCTGACATCACACATATGGGCAAAGCAAGAAGTAGATTCAAGAGGAAGGGCAAATATAAAGGAAGGACTGATAGTTCTCTTTTCTGCTGGATCCACTCCTAGATTTGGCTTAAAGGGAACCTGTCACGTTTTACATCCGATGTGTGGACACCATGGTATATGTCATGATTTTCTGTGCAGAGCATCTCACAGACTTGAAGATACTCTGCAGTGCTTTCAGATCTGGTAGTGTCTCTATTCCTTTGTGCAGAGCATGTTGCCTTTGGAGATGCTCTGCGGGGCCACCCTTGATACTGCACTGGCAGCTTGGTTTCTGCACAAGAGTCTAGGCTGGTTACTTAGCTGTACCACCTTCCAGGTAATTGCACAGGCTTCTTTACTGAGCATTCTCCCCCAGAACTCTGCCAGTTATATTATCTGGCTCTGCCGTAGCTTGTAAAGTGGATCCTCGCTTAACGAGTAACCCACTTAACGAGAATTTCGCTTAAAGGGAACCTGTCAGCAGAAATTTCCCCTAAAACCTAACAGATTCCCCCTCTGCAGCTCCTGGGCTGCATTCTAGAAAGGTCCCTGTTATTATTGTGCCCCCTTTCTTTTTGGCGTCGAATTCTATAAATGTGACACGGGGGCGGGCAGCCTGATGGCCGTTATTCTGCCCCCTGGTCCTGTATGCCGCCCCCATCGCTGATTTCCATACTTTTGGACGCCGCCCACTGCTCCAGCCATCCCCGCGCATGCCCAGTGCCAGTCTCACGGGACTGAGCAGTGTGACCGCTGGTGACGTGTGCGCAGACAAGTGATTATGGGCGGGACTGTGACTGTTATCAGCAAGTACCCGCCCATAATCTCGTGAGCGCGCAAACCTCTCCAGCGGTCACACTGTGCTCAGTGTAGATGCTAGACTGTATGGGCTGCTTCCAGGGATGACGTCCCTTTGTCACGTGATAGTATTTTGAACACGCCCCTATCACGTGACAAAGGGACGTCATCCCTGGAAGCAGCCCATACAATCTAGCATCTACACTGAGCACAGAATGCAGCCCAGGAGCTGCAGAGGGGGAATCTGTTAGGTTTTAGGGGAAATTTCTGCTGACAGGTTCCCTTTAACAAGCAAAGCTTTCTGTAAATTTGTAACTCGGTTTACGAGAAAGCTTTGCTGTACGAGCAAAATACTCGCCGCACACACTTCCGGTTCTGTACATCCACCGCACTCTGACCCGCTCTTGCAGTCCACACAAACACACACAAGCACGCACAAAACAACACACAAACACGCTCAAAACACACACAAACAAACACGCACGCACACACACACACATACAGTATTATGTTCACCTTACCTTCCGTTCCATCGCCGGTCTCATGGTTCTTGTAGTTCGCTGGTACATCGCGACGAGGAAGGAATCCTCGCGGCAAACTACAAGACCCAGGAGGCCGGCGATGGAACGGAAGGTAAGGTGAGCATAATATGTGTACCTTCCGTTCCATCGCCGGCCTCCTGGGTCCTGTAGTTCGCCGCTCCATGATGTGTATCGGCAACAATAGCGACGAGGGAGGAACTTCGGCTGTCAGCCGCTACTCAAAGGCAGCGCGCTGACCACTCAGAGGCAAGCGGCTCCTGCCTTTGACGTCAGCACTCTGGGTGCGGAAGTTCCTCCCTTGTTGCGATGGTAACCAGATACACAGCCCGTACTAGCGAACAGCAAGTCCTAGGAGGCCGGCGATTGAACGGAAGGTAAGGTGAGCATAATATGTGCGTGTGCGTGCGTGCTTGTGTGTGTTTGTACGTGTTTGTGTGTGTTTGTGCGTGTGTGGAATGACATAATAGGGGACCAGGATGGGACATTTAACAAGTTGTGGAACGAATTGTCTGCATTGCAATGGTTTCTTATGGGAAATCTTGCTTTGCTGAACGAGTAACTTGGTTATCAAGCACAGTCCCAGAACGGATTGTTCTCGTTAACCAAGGTTCCACTGTATATCTGTTTGTGGTTTGATCTTGGTATGCTGACCCCGGACTATTATTGGACTTCTCTCTGCCCGCTCCTCATTCCTGTCGTGTTCTCCTGCCTTTGACCCGGACCGTTACTTGACCACGCCTCTGTTTGCTCCCTTTATTTACTAAGTGCTTTCCTGGTATCTTGACCCTCGGACTGTGACCTGACTACGCCCCTGATTACCCCTTATGATTATACTTGACCTCCTGTTACCAGACCCCGGCTTTCCTAACTACCCTTCCGCCCTTACGGGGGGTAGTGATTAGCATTACAGTATAGAGAATGAAAAGATCGTCAGGATGATATATCAGTTTGAGGGGTATATTCAGTATTACTGTTACTTTATTCATTGAAATCCTTGGTGTTTGTATGCATGACTCAAATGGGTGGTCCTAATAAGTGATTGAAACCTTCTCTACATAGGACCACGTACAAAGACTAGGGTTTATAATAAATGAAAAACAAGGTTTACTGACACTTTACTCACAAAAGACATATAAGAATGTGCCCAGCTGCTTCCGCTATATAAAATCCTGCTTGCTGATTAGATAGTATTTTAACATGATTGGTTCCTTTAAAAACAATAAAAAAAAGGATCTGGCACAGTTACATACTTTGCCTCAGGAGCTGCACAGCCAGCGTGGGGCAGTTCGAGCACATCAAGGAGAACATCCTGACGACCATGATGAACTCCGGTGATGTCACCACCAAAAGTTGCTGCAAGTTGGTGATCAAGTATTCGGAAGCCACTTGCCGGAGAAGGATCTGTACGAGAAAAGGAAAAATAAAACGGCTTGGGACAAGACGTAAATACGAAAGCCCAATTCAGTAGCGGAACTTTTATCGCAAATGTATCTGTTCGTTAACATAAAAAAGGGGCCAGGAGCTAAACTCAACTGATGAACACAAAGCAGCGATGAGCCCAATAAGATTGTAAGAAGGAACAGAGCAGGAAAAAAAGCAAACAAACATTTTTAAAAAAGCTAGATTATATATCGTGACCCTTTATATAACTAGAGCAAAAGAAGGGAATTTTGTTTACTTACCGTAAATTCCTTTTCTTCTAGCTCCAATTGGGAGACCCAGACAATTGGGTGTATAGCTACTGCCTCCGGAGGCCACACAAAGTATTACACTTAAAAGTGTAAGGCCCCTCCCCTTCTGGCTATACACTCCCCGTGGGATCACGGGCTCACCAGTTTAGTGCAAAAGCAAGAAGGAGGAAAGCCAATAACTGGTTTAAAGACCAATTCAATCCGAAGAAACATCGGAGAACTGCAACCATTCACATGAACAACATGTGTACCGAAAAAAACCCAAAGAAAACAGGGCGGGTGCTGGGTCTCCCAATTGGAGCTAGAAGAAGAGGAATTTACGGTAAGTAAACAAAATTCCCTTCTTCTTTGTCGCTCCTAATTGGGAGACCCAGACAATTGGGACGTCCAAAAGCAGTCCCTGGGTGGGTAAAAGAATACCTCGTGATAGGGCCGTCAAACAGCCCTTTCCTACAGGTGGGCAACCGCCGCCTGAAGGACTTGTCTACCTAGGCTGGCGTCTGCCGAAGCGTAGGTATGCACCTGATAATGCTTGGTAAAAGTGTGCAGACTCGACCAGGTAGGTGCCTGGCACACCTGCTGAGCCGTAGCCTGGTGCCGTAATGCCAGGACGTACTCACGGCTCTGGTAGAATGGGCATTCAGCCCTGAGGGAACCGGGAGCCTAGCAGAACGGTAGGTTTCAAGAATTGGTTCCTTGATCCACCGAGTCCGGGTGGATTTGGAAACTTGCGACCCTTTACGCTGACCAGCGACAAGGACAAGAGTGCATCCGGGCGGCGCAGGAGCGCCGTGCGGGAATGTAGATCTTGAGTGCTCTCACCAGATCCAACAGATACAAATCCTTTTCAAATTGATGGACTGGATGAGGACACAAAGAAGGTAAGGTGATATCTTGATTGAGATGAAAGTGGGATACCACCTTAGGGAGAAAGTCCGGAATCGGACGCCGAACCCCCTTGTCCTGGTGAAAGACCAGGAATGGAGATTTGCATGACAGCGCTGCTAGCTCGGACACTCTCTGAAGAGACGTGACCGCTACTAGAAGGCCACTTTCTGTGAAAGACGGGAAAGGGAAACATCTTTCAAAGGCTCGAAAGGCGGCTTCAAGAGAGCAATTAGAACCTTGTTCAGACTCCAGAGCTCTAACGGCCGCTTGTACGGAGTGATGAGAAGACAAACTCCCTGCAGTAACGTGCGTACCCGCGGAAGTCGTGCTAGGCGTTTCTGAAAAAATACAGATAGCGCTGAGACTTGCCGTACGGCAGTGGCGCCCGCTAACTCCGTGTTTTTGCGCAGAGCCTGGTAGCCTGGATTAAGGGAGCTGAGCGACAAACCATTTTCCAACCAAGATTGCAGGTAGGAAGGAAAAATAGGCGATGCAAATGGCCATGGAGAAACTCCTTGAGCAGAGCACCAAGATAAGAATATCTTCCACGATCTGTGGTAGATCTTGGCGGACGTTGGCTTCTTAGCCTGCCTCATGGTGACAACCACTCCTGAGATAATCCTGAAGACGCTAGGATCCAGGACTCAATGGCCACACTGTCATGTTCAGGGCCGCAGAATTCAGATGGAAAAAAAGGGAATTTTGTTACTTACCGTAAATTCCTTTTCTTCTAGCTCCTATTGGGAGACCCAGACGATTGGGTGTATAGCACTGCCTCCGGAGGCCACACAAAGCAATTACACTAAAAAGTGTACGGCCCCTCCCCTTCTGGCTATACACCCCCAGTGGGATCACTGGCTCACCAGTTTTAGTGCAAAAGCAAGAAGGAGGAAAGCCAATAACTGGTTTAAACAAATTCACTCCGAAGTAACGTCGGAGAACTGAAAACCATTCAACATGAACAACATGTGTACCCGAAAAACAACCACAAATCCCGAAGGACAACAGGGCGGGTGCTGGGTCTCCCAATAGGAGCTAGAAGAAAAGGAATTTACGGTAAGTAACAAAATTCCCTTCTTCTTCGGCGCTCCATTGGGAGACCCAGACGATTGGGACGTCCAAAAGCTGTCCCTGGGTGGGTAAAGAAATACCTCATGTTAGAGCTGCAAAGACAGCCCTCCCCTACGGGGAGGCAACTGCCGCCTGCAGGACTCTTCTACCTAGGCTGGCGTCCGCCGAAGCATAGGTATGCACCTGATAATGTTTGGTGAAAATGTGCAGACTCGACCAGGTAGCTGCCTGGCACACCTGTTGAGCCGTAGCCTGGTGTCGTAATGCCCAGGACGCACCCACGGCTCTGGTAGAATGGGCCTTCAGCCCTGATGGAACCGGAAGCCCAGCAGAACGGTAGGCTTCAAGAATTGGTTCTTTGATCCATCGAGCCAGGGTGGCTTTGGAAGCCTGCGACCCTTTGCGCTTACCAGCGACAAGGACAAAGAGTGCATCCGAGCGGCGCAGGGGCGCCGTGCGGGAAAAGTAGATTCTGAGTGCTCTCACCAAATCTAACAAATGTAAATCCTTTTCATACCGATGAACTGCATGCGGATAAAAGGACGGCAAGGAGATATCCTGATTAAGATGAAAAGAGGATACCACCTTAGGGAGAAACTCCTGAATGGGGCGCAGCACTACCTTGTCCTGGTGGAACACCAGGAAGGGAGCCTTGGATGACAGCGCTGCTAGCTCAGACACTCTCCGAAGAGACGTGATCGCTACCAGAAAGGCCACTTTCCGTGATAGTCGAGAGAGTGAAACATCCGTCAGAGACTCGAAAGGCGGCTTCTGGAGAGCAACTAGTACCCTGTTCAGATCCCATGGATCTAACGGCCGCTCGTACGGGGGGACGATATGACAAACCCCCTGCAGGAACGTGCGTACCTGCGGACGTCATGCTAGACGCTTCTGAAAAGAAGGGAATTTTGTTACTTACCGTAAATTCCTTTTCTTCTAGCTCTTATTGGGAGACCCAGACGATTGGGGTATAGCTACTGCCCTCCGGAGGCCACACAAAGCACTACACTAAAAAGTGCAAGGCCCCTCCCCTTCTGGCTATACCCCCCCGTGGTATCACGGGTTCTCCAGTTTTAGTGCCAAAGCAAGAAGGAGGAAGCCAATAACTGGTTTAAACAAATTAACTCCGAATAACGTCGGAGAACTGAAAAAACCGTTCAACATGAACAACATGTGTACCCGCAAACAACAAAAAAATCCCGAAGGACAACAGGGCGGGTGCTGGGTCTCCCAATAAGAGCTAGAAGAAAAGGAATTTACGGTAAGTAACAAAATTCCCTTCTTCTTCAGCGCTCTATTGGGAGACCCAGACGATTGGGACGTCCAAAAGCTGTCCCTGGGTGGGTAAAGAGATACCTCATGTTAGAGCTGCAAAACAGCCCTCCCCTACGGGGATGTCACTGCCGCCTGCAGGACTCTTCTACCTAAGCTGGCATCCGCCGAAGCATAGGTATGCACCTGATAATGTTTGGTGAAAGTGTGCAGACTCGACCAGGTAGCTGCCTGGCACACCTGTTGAGCCGAAGCCTGGTGTCGCAAAGCCCAGGACGCACCCACAGCTCTGGTTGAGTGGGCTTTCAGCCCTGAAGGAACCGGAAGCCCAGCAGAACGGTAGGCTTCCAGAATTGGTTCTTTGATCCATCGAGCCAGGGTGGCTTTAGAAGCCTGCGACCCCTTGCGCTGGCCAGCGACAAGGACAAAAAGTGCATCTGAACGGCGGATAGGCGCCGTGCGAGAAATATAGATTCTGAGTGCTCTCACCAGATCTAGCAAACGTAAGTCTTTCTCATACCGGTGAACCGGCTGAGGACAAAAGGAAGGCAAGGATATATCCTGATTAAGATGAAACGAGGATACGACCTTAGGGAGAAACTCCGGAATGGGGCGCAGCACTACCTTGTCCTGGTGGAACACCAGGAAGGGAGCCTTGGATGACAGAGCTGCCAGCTCAGACACACGCCGAAGCGATGTGATCGCTACGAGAAACGCCACTTTCTGTGACAGGCGAGAAAAGGAAACGTCCTTTAGAGGCTCGAAGGGCGGCTTTTGCAGAGCAACTAGTACTCTGTTCAGATCCCATGGATCTAACGGCCGCTTGTACGGGGGCACAATATGACAGACCCCCTGTAGGAACGTGCGCACCTTAGGAAGACGTGCTAGACGCTTCTGAAAAAACACAGATAGTGCCGAGACTTGCCCTTTAAGGGAGCTGAGCGACAAGCCCTTTTCCAACCCCGATTGCAGGAAGGAAAGAAAGGTGGGCAATGCAAATGGCCAAGGGGATACTCTCTGTGCAGAGCACCAGGATAAGAAAATCTTCCACGTTCTGTGGTATATCTTAGCAGACGTTGACTTCCTAGCTTGTCTCATTGTGGCTACGACTCCTTGAGATAATCCTGCGGAGGCTAGGATCCAGGACTCAATGGCCACACAGTCAGGTTCAGGGCCGCAGAATTCTGATGGAAAAACGGCCCTTGGGACAGTAAGTCTGGTCGGTCTGGCAGTGACCACGGTCGACCGACCGTGAAATGCCACAGATCCGGATACCACGATCTCCTCGGCCAGTCTGGGGCGACGAGTATGACGCGGCTGCAATCGGATCTGATCTTGCGTAACACTCTGGGCAAGAGTGCCAGAGGTGGGAAGACGTATGGGAGCCGGAACTGCGACCAATCTTGAACTAATGCGTCTGCCGCCAGAGCTCTTTGATCGCGCGACCTCGCCATGAATGCCGGGACCTTGTTGTTGTGCCGGGACGCCATTAGGTCGACGTCCGGCACTCCCCATCGGCGACAGATTTCCTGAAACACGTCCGGGTGAAGGGACCACTCCCCTGCGTCCATGCCCTGGCGACTGAGGAAGTCTGCTTCCCAATTTTCTACGCCTGGGATGTGAACCGCGGATATGGTGGATGCTGTGTCCTCCACCCACATTAGAATGCGCCGGACTTCTTGGAATGCTTGCCGACTGCGCGTCCCTCCTTGGTGGTTGATGTATGCCACCGCTGTGGAGTTGTCCGACTGGATTCGGATCTGCTTTCCTTCCAGCCACTGTTGGAAGGCCAGTAGGGCAAGATACACTGCCCTGATTTCCAGAACATTGATCTGAAGGGTGGACTCCTGCGGAGTCCACGTCCCCTGGGCCCTGTGGTGGAGAAACACTGCTCCCCACCCTGACAGACTCGCATCTGTCGTGACCACTGCCCAGGATGGGGGCAGGAAGGATCTTCCCTGAGACAATGAGGTGGGAAGGAGCCACCATTGTAGAGAGTCCTTGGCCGTCTGGGAAAGAGAGACTTTCCTGTCCAGGGACGTTGACTTCCCGTCCCATTGGCGGAGAATGTCCCATTGAAGTGGGCGCAGATGAAACTGCGCAAAGGGAACTGCTTCCATGGCTGCCACCATCTTCCCGAGGAAGTGCATGAGGCGCCGTAAGGGGTGCGACTGGCCTTGAAGGAGGGATTGCACCCCTGTCTGTAGGGACCGCTGCTTGTTCAGCGGAAGCTTCACTCTCGCTGCTCGAGTATGAAACTCCATGCCAAGATACGTTAGCGACTGTGACGGTGACAGATTCGACTTTGGAAAGTTGATGATCCATCCGAACGTCTGTAGAGTCTCCAGCGTAGCATGTAGACTGAGTTGGCATGCCTCTTGAGAGGGTGCCTTGACAAGTAGATCGTCTAGGTAAGGGATCACCGAGTGTCCCTGAGAGTGCAAGACTGCTACCACCGCCGCCATGACCTTGGTGAAGACCCGGGGGGCTGTCGCCAGACCGAATGGCAGAGCTACGAACTGAAGATGATCGTTTCCTATCACAAAACGTAGAAAACGTTGATGTTCTGTAGCAATTGGCACGTGGAGATAAGCATCTTTGATGTCTATTGAGGCAAGGAAGTCTCCTTGAGACATTGAGGCAACGACAGAGCGGAGGGTTTCCATCCGGAACCGTCTGGCGTGCACATGTTTGTTGAGCAGCTTTAGATCCAGAACAGGACGGAACGAGCCGTCCTTTTTTGGAACCACAAAGAGATTGGAGTAAAACCCTCGCCCTTGTTCCTGAGGCGGTACAGGAACCACTACTCCCTCCGCTCTTAGGGAGTCCACCGCCTGCAGCAGGGCATCTGCTCGGTCTGGATGTGGGGAGGTTCTGAAGAACCGAGCTGGAGGACGAGAACTGAACTCGATTCTGTACCCGCGAGACAAAATGTTTGTCACCCACCGGTCTTTGACCTGTGACATCCAAATGTCGGAAAAGCGGGAGAGCCTGCCCCCAACCGGAGATGCGGAGGGGGGGGGCTGGAAGTCATGAGGTAGCCGCTTTGGAAGCGGTTCCTCCATTTGCTTTCTTGGGGCGTGCGTGAGCCCGCCAGGAATCTGAGACTCTTTGCGTCCTCTGAGTCCCTTTGGACGAGGAGAATTGTGTCTTGCCCGAACCTCGAAAGGACTGAAACCTCTGCTGCCATTTTTTCTGCTGAGGTTTGCTTGATCTGGGCTGGGGTAAGGAAGAGTCTTTACCCTTGGACTGTTTAATGATGTCAGCCAATGGCTCGCCAAACAGTCTATCTCTAGATAAAGGCAAGCTGGTTAAACATTTTTTGGAACCAGCATCTGCTTTCCAGTCCTTTAACCACAAGGCTCTGCGCAAAACTACCGAATTGGCGGACGCCATTGAGGTGCGGCTGGTAGATTCTAGGACCGCATTGATAGCGTAAGACGCAAACGCAGACATCTGCGAGGTAAGGAACGCCACTTGCGGCGCCGCTGGATGTATGATAGCATCCACTTTTGCTAAACCAGCTGAAATAGCTTGGAGTGCCCATACGGCTGCGAATGCTGGAGCAAACGACGCGCCGATAGCTTCATAGACAGATTTTCCATCTGTCTGTCATTGGCATCCTTAAGTGAAGCGCCATCCTCCACTGCAACTATGGATCTAGCTGCAAGTTTGGAAATCGGGGGGTCTACTTTTGGACACTGGGTCCAGCGCTTGACCACATCAGGGGGGAAAGGAAAACGTGTATCCTTAGAACGTTTAGAGAAACGCCTTTCTGGATGAGCGTCGTGTTTCTGGATTGACTCTCTGAAGTCAGAGTGATCCAAGAAAGCACTCAATTTACGCTTGGGATAGAGGAAACGAAACTTCTCCTGCTCTGCAGCTGCCTCCTCTGCAGAAGGAGCTGGGGGAGAAATATCCAACAGTCTATTGATGGCTGAGATAAGATCGTTTACCATGGCGTCCCCATCCGGGGTATCCAGATTGAGAGGGGTTCCAGGATAAGACTCCTGATCACTCTCTTCAGACGCATCACAGGGCGACTGATTGCGCTGAGACCCTGAGCAGTGTGATGACGTTGAGGGTCTTTCCCAGCGAGCTCGCTTAGGGTGGCTGGGGCTATCATCTGAGTCATAATACTCAGCCTGAGAAGCCGGGGACCCCCTTGTAGTCTGGATTAATTCCAACTGAGGGGGATTAGAGGACAGAGACCTCGCCGTGTCCATAGACTGAGCCCCAGTCATGGATTGCAAAGTTTCAAGGATTTTTGCCATAGTCACAGACATTCCATCAGCAAAAACTGCAAAGTCTGTCCCTGACACCGGGGCAGGACTTACAAGCGTCTCAGCCTGGGTCACTACCCCTCCGGACTCCGGCTGGCGAAGCAGCACCGGATCTGAGCATTGCACACAATGGGGGTCTTTGGAACCTGCTGGTAGAGCAGCCCCACATGCAGCACACGCAGTGTACACAGCCCTAGCCTTGGCAGCCTTGCGTTTTGTGGATGACATGTTGCTGCCTCCTCAGAGCGATCTGGGGTATCCAGCCAGGAAGCGACCTCACAGTGCAAGAAATAAATAAATATATATATCTGGTGACACAGTACACCAATACACACTGAGGCACTAGAGGGGCCAGCTGAAATGCCGCTTACCGCCCGCTTAAGAGCGGGTGTGTGGTCTCCAAAAGCCCCCTAGTCCAGGTCTCCCAGAGCCTTGCGTCCTTCCTCTAGCCAGACTGCATGTAATGGCTGCCGGCGTCCTGGGAGAGGAGGGGGGGCGGGCCCTGGGCGCTCCTGACTAAGAGCGGGAAGCCTGCTTCCCTCTGTGCCTAGTGAGAGGGCTGGAGCATGTAAATCAGGCTCCAGCCCTCGTCGCTGCTGCGAAACAGCGTCTCTCCCCTACCCTGATTGACAGGGTGGAGGCGGGAACGAAGCGGAGCTAGGCCGCAAAAGCCGGGGACTGGATTTATAAACGCCGCCGCCGTAAAAGCGCGGTCGGCGTGTCCCCGGCGCACCACAAGTCACAGCAGCGCCGCCCGGTCCAGTGGGGGTCGGCGCTGCGTTCCCACAACACAAAGTCCCCCAGTAAACTGTAGGAACACTAACTCCAACGTTACGGTCCCCGGCGCACTACAACACCCAGCCAGCCCGGAGTGTGTCTGTGCCTGCCGGGGACACAGAGTACCTGTATGATGCAGGGCCTTGTCCCTCATTGTACTCCTGCTCCATATCCATCAGGTGCTATGGGTCTGTGGATGGAGCCCGGCGTCAGAGCTTAGAGGCCGGCAGGATCCCACTTCCACAGAGCCCTACAAGGGGATGTGGAAGGAAAACAGCATGTGGGGCTCCAGCCCCTGTACCAGCAATAGGTACCTCAACCTTACAACACCATCCACGGGTGAGAAGGGAGCATGCTGGGGGCCCTATATGGGCCCTCTTTTCTTCCATCCGAAATAGTCAGCAGCTACTGCTGACTAAAATCTGTGGAGCTATGCGTGGATGTCTGACCTCCTTCGCACAAATCTTGAAAACTGGAGAACCCGTGATACCACGGGGGGGTATAGCCAGAAGGGGAGGGGCCTTGCACTTTTTAGTGTAGTGCTTTGTGTGGCCTCCGGAGGGCAGTAGCTATACCCCAATCGTCTGGGTCTCCCAATAGAGCGCTGAAGAAAACACCAATAGCGCCGAGACTTGCCCTTTAAGGGAGCCGAGCGACAAGCCCTTTTCCAACCCAGATTGCAGGAAGGAAAGAAAAGTAGGCAATGCCAATGGCCAGGGGGACACTCCTTGTACAGAGCACCAGTAAAAGAAAATCTTCCACTTCCGTGGTAGATCTTAGCAGACGTGGGCTTCATAGCCTGTCTCATGGTGGCAACGACCCCTTGGGATAATCCTGAGGACACTAGGATTTAGGACGCAATGGCCACACAGTAGGTTCAGGGCCGTAGAATTCAGATGGAAAAACGGCCCTTGGGACAGTAAGTCTGTCCGGTCTGGTAGTGCCCACGGTTGACCGACCGTGAGATGCCTGTCGCCAGAGCTCTTTGATCGTCATGAAAACCGGGACCATGCTGTTGTGCCGATTCGTGAAACCCGTCCGGGTGCAGAGACCATTCTCCTGCGTCCACGCCCTCGTGACTGAGGAAGTCTGCTTCCCAGTTTTCTACGCCCGGGACGTGAACTGCGGATATGGTGTATGCTCTGTCTTCCACCCCTAGCAGAATCCGGCGGACTTCCTGGGAGGCTCGCCGACTGCGTAGTCCGCCTTGGTGGTTGATGTATGCCACCGCTGTGGATTGTCCGACTGAATTCGGATCTGTTTGCCTTCCAGCCACTGCAGGAAGTCTTGCAGGGCAATATACACTGCCCAGAGCTCCAGACAATTGATCTGAAGAGTGGACTCCTCTGAAGAGAGTCCTTGATCGTCTGAGAAAGGGGGACGTTCCTGTGTAGGGACATCGACTTCCCCTCCCATTAGCGAAGAATGTTCTATTGAAGTGGACGCAGATGAAACTGCGTGAAAGGGACTGCCTCTGGATGAGGTGTCTCCTTGAAGGAGAGACTGCACCCCCGTCTGTAGTGACCGCTGTTTGTCCAGTGGAAGCTTCACCATCGCTGAGAGAGTGTGAAACCCCAAGCTAAGATATGCCAGCGATTGGGTTTAACTTTGAAAAGTTGAGGACCCACCCGAAACTCTGGGAAGTCTCCAGCGCCATGTTCAGGCTGTGTTGGCATGCCTCTTAAAAGAGTGCCTTGACAAGTAGATGGTCTAAGTAAGGGATCACAGGGTGACCCTGAGAGTGCGGGAGTGGTCCCACTGCTGCCATGAACTTGGTGAAAACCCGTGGGGCTGTCGCCAGACCGAAGAGTAGGGCTACGAACCGAAGATGCTCGTCTTCAATAACGAATCGTAGCAAACGCCGGTGCTCTGGAGCAATCGGCACGTGGAGATAAGCATCCTGATGTCTATTGATGCTAGGAAATCTCCTTGAGACATTGAGGCAATGACGGAGCGGAGGGTTACATCCGGAACCGCCTGGTTTTCACGTGCTTGTTGAGCAGTTTAAGGTCCAGAACGGAACGGAAGGAGTCGTCCTATTTTGTCACCCCGACCAGATCGGAGTAAAAAGTGTCTCTTGTTCCTGAGGAGGAACCGGGATTACGACTCCTACTGCCTGCAGAAGAGCCTCGGCTCGGCCGGTGAGGAAGTTTTTGCGACAAACTGTCTCTCACCCACCGGCCATTGACCTGTGGCAGTTAAATGTCGCTAAAGCGGGGGAGTCTGCCACCGACCGCGGACGCGGAGAGAGAGGGCTGAAAGTCATGAGGAAACCGCCTTGGTAGCGGTTCCTCCGGCTGCCTTCTCCGGGCGTGATTGAGCCCGCCAGGAACCTGCGCCCCTCTGAGCCTTTTGAGTCCTGTTGGACGAGGGCAATTGGGACGTGCCCGAGCCTGGGAAGGACCGAAACCTCGACTGTCCCTTCTCCTGATGGGTCTTGTTTGATAGCTGGGGTAAGGAAGAATCCGTACCCTTGGACAGTTGAATGATTTAATCCAACCGCTCACGAAACAGTCTGTCACCAGATAAAGGCTATCTGGTTAAGCACTTTTGTGGAAGCAGCATCTGCTCCAATCCCTTAACACTAGGAGCGTAACAACACGGAGTTGGCGGACGCCACTGACGTACGGCTCGTAGAGTCCAGGACAGCATAAACAGCTTGAGTCGCAATGCCGACATTGCGAGGTGAAGGACGCTACTGCGGCCAAGATGTACATGTGACCGCGTCCCTCTGCGCAATACTAGCTGAAATAGCTTGGAGTGCCTCTATGGCTGCGAATGCCGTGGCAACCGACCCGCCGATAGCTTCATAGACAGATTGCAACCAGAGGGCTGTCTGTCTGTCAATGGCATCTTTAAGTGAAGTCCCATCTTCCACTGCAACTATAGATCTAGCCGCAAGCCTGGAGATTGGGGGATCCACCCTTGGAGCGCTTGAGCACGTCAGGGGGGAAGAGACAACGCGTATCCTCAATACGGTTGGAGAAACGCTTATCGGGATAAGCGTGGTGTTCCTGGACTGCTTCTCTGGAGTCAGAGTGACCAGAAAAGTACTCAATATACGCTTGAGATACCGAAATAGGGATTTCTTCTGCTGTGAAGCTGACCCCTCCACTGTAGGAGTTGAGGGAGAAATACCCAACCTTCCATTGATGGACGCTATAAGATTATTCACCATAGCGTCACCGTCCGGTGTATCCGGATTGAGAGCGGTCTCAGGATCATAGTCCTGAACAGCTACGTCTGCATCATCATACAGAGAGTACTGTGATGAAGTCGAGGGCCGTTCTTAGGGAGCTCGCTTAGGCCGTCTGGGACTGTCGTCCGTGTCAGAGCCTGCACCCTGGGATGCATGGGACCCTCCTGGAGCCATGATTTATTTCGAAATCAGGGTGGCCAGGGGCATTGAATCAACATTGCCCAAGGTCTGTCTGGACTGCAAAGTCTGTAAGATGTTAGTCATAGTCACAGACAATATATCAGCGGAAACTGCAACTCCGTCCCTGTCCCTGGACAGGGATCACAGGTGGTTCTTTTGGCCACCTGTAGCAGAGACCCCGTTGAGTAATTGCACACACTGGGGGTCCTGGAACAGTATCGCATGCAGTACAAGCAGCATAGAAAGCCTGTGCCTTGGCACCCATGCTTTTTTTTTTTTTTTTTTTTTTTTTTTTTTGCTGTTGCTGTCTAGCCATCTAGGAGCATTAGCCAAGAATAGCGACCGTACAGTGCAATGTATAGCATACAAGCATGAAGTACAATAAACACTTCAGCACATGCAGTACAAGGAACATAGAAAGCCTGTTTTTCTGCTGCCGTTGTCTAGTTATTCAGGAGCATTAGCCAAGAAAAGCGACATACAGTGAATGTATAGCATACAAGCATGAAAATAACCACTGCAGCACATGCAATCCAAGCAGCATTGAAAGCTTGTGCCTTAGCACCCTTGCTTTTCTGCTGCTGTTGTCTAGTCATCAAGGAGCATTAGCCAAGAATAGCGACATGCAGTGAATGTACAAGCATGAAAATAAACTCTGCAGTACATGCAATCCAAGCAGCATTGAAAGCCTGTGCCTTAGCACCATTGCTGTTTGATGCCGCTGTCTAGCCATCTAGGCGGGTAGACAGCCAAGAATAGTCCTTACAGTGCAATGTAAAGCATACAAGCATAAAGGACACATGACACTGCAGCACATGCAAGACAAGCATCATATAGAGTCTGTGCTTTAGCACCCCTGATCTTTTGCTGCTGTTTCTAGGTCTGCATCCTGAATAGCGACCGTACAAAAGTACAACAGGACACTTCGGCATTAGTGGGTCAGCACTTTAGTTGCCGCTTACCGCCCGCACAAAAGCGGGTGTGTGGCGCCGGAATCCTGTGCTGGTAGCTCAGCGCTTGTCTCCGTTTTCCCGCTCTGCGTGCCGGAATGGCTGCCGGCGTCCAGAGGAGAGGGGCGGGCCGAGGGCGTGCCCGAGACAAGAGCGGGAACCCGGCGCCCACTGTGTCTAGTGAAGGGGGCTGGAGAATGCAAATAAGGCTCCAGCCCTCGGCGCTGCTATAGAACAGCGTCTCTCCCTTTCCCTGAGTGACAGGGTGGGGGCGGGAACGAAGCGGCGCTAGGCCGCAAAAGCCGGGGACTAAAGTTAGAAGCGCCGCCGCCGTAAAAGCGCGGTCGGCGCGTCCCCGGCGCACTACAAGTCGCAGCTGCGCCGCCGCTCCAGGGGCGGTCGGCGCGGCGGTCCCCACACGTAAAGTCCCCCAGTAATCTGCAGGGACTATAAGCCCAGCGCACAGCGCTACAGTCCCCGGCGCACTAGCACACCCAGCAAGCCTGGAGTGTGCATGGCCTGCCATACGGGGACACAGAGTACCTGAAAGTTGCAGGGCCTTGTCCCTGAACGGCACTCCCGCTCCACATCCAGCAGGTTCTATGGGTCTGTGGATGGAGCCCGGCCTCAGGGCTTGGTGGCCGGAAAGATCCCACTTCCTCAGAGCCCCTCAGGGGGATGGGGAAGGAAAACAGCATGTGGGCTCCAGCCTCCGTACCAGCAATAGGTACCTCAACCTTACAAACCGCAAGTGGGGTGAGAAGGGAGCATGCTGGGGGCCCTAGTATGGGCCCTCTTTTCTTCCATCCGATATAGTCAGCAGCTACTGCTGACTAAACAGTGGAGCTTATGCATGGATGTGTGCCTCCTTCGCACAAAGCTTGAAAACTGGTGAGCCAGTGATCCCACTGGGGGTGTATAGCCAGAAGGGGAGGGGCCTTACACTTTTTAGTGTAATTGCTTTGTGTGGCCTCCGGAGGCAGTGCTATACACCCAATCGTCTGGGTCTCCCAATGGAGCGCCGAAGAAAAGGGCCCTTGAGACAGCAAGTCTGGTCGGTCTGGTAGTGCCCACGGTTGGCCTACCGTGAAGTACCATAGATCCGGGTACCCCGACCTCCTCGGCCAATCTGGAACGACGAGGATGGTGCGGCGACAGTCGGTGCCATGAAGCCGGGACGATGTTGTTGTGCCGTGACGCCATTATGTCGACGTCCGGCATCCCGTAGCGGCGACAGATCTCCTGAAACCCGTCCGGGTGAAGAGACCAATCCCCTGCGTTCATACCCTGGCGACTGAGGAAGTCTGCTTCTTAGTTTACCACGCCAGGGATGTGAACTGCGGATATGGTGGATGCTGTGTCTTCTACCCACGTTAGAATCCGCCGGACTTCCTGGAAGGCTTGCCGGCTGCGTGTTCTTCCGTGGTGGTAGATGTATGCCACCGCTGTGGAGATATCCGACTGAATTCGGATCTGCTTGCTTTCCAGCCACTGCTGGAAGGCTTGTAGGACAAGATACACTGCTCTGATTTCCAGAACATTGATCTGAAGGGTGGACTCTTGCTGAGTCCACGTACTTTGAGCCCTGTGGTGGAGAAAAACTGCTCCCCACTCTGATAGACTCGTGTCTGTCGTAACTACCGCCCAGGATGGGGGTAGGAAGGACCTTCCTTCTGACCATGAGGTGGGAAGAAGCCACTACCGTAGAGATTCCTTGGCCGCCTGAGAAAGGAAGACGTCTCTGTCGATGGACGTCGACCTCCCGTCTCCTTGGCGGAGAATGTCCTATTGTAGTGGACGCAGATGAAACTGCGCGAAAGGGACTGCCGCCATTGCTACCATCTTACATGGGAAGTGCATGAGGCGTCTCAATGTGTGCGACTGATCCTAAAGGAGAGATTGCAGCCTTGTCTGTAGTGAACGCTGTTTGTCTAGCGGAAGCTTCACTATCGCTGAGAGAGTATGAAACTCCATGCCTAGATATGTTAGCGATTGGCCCGGGGTCGGATCTGACTTTGAAAAGTTGATGATCCACCTGAAACTCCGGAGAGTCTTCAGCGCAACGTTCAGGCTGTGTTGGCATGCCTCTTGAGAGGGTGCCTTGACAAGTGGATCGTCCAATACGGGATCACAGAGTGACCTTGAGATTGCAGGACTGCTACTACTGCTGCCATGACCTTAGCGAAGACCCGTGGGGCTGTCGCCAGCCGGAAGGCAGAGTTACGAACTGAAGGTGTTCGTCTCTTATAACAAAGCGTAGAAACGCTGGAGCTCTGGATCAATCGTCACGTGGGGATAAGCATCCTTGACGTCTATCGATGTTAGGAAATTTCCTTGAGACATTGAGGCGATGACGGAGCGGGGGGATTCCATCCGGAACCGCCTGGAGTTCACGAGCTGGTTGAGCCGTGTTAGATCCAGAACGGGACGGAAAGACCCGTCCCTTTTTTTTTTTTTTTTTTTTTTTTTTTTTTGGCACGACAAATAATTCGGCGTAAAAACCGTGACCTTGTTCCTGAAGAGGAACGGGGGTCACCACTCGTTCCGCCTTTAGAGTGGACACTGCTTGCAGAAGAGCATCGGCTCGGTCGGGAGGTGGAGAAGTTCTGAAGAATCGAGTTGGAGGACGAGAACTGAACTCTATCCTGTACCCGTGAGACAGAATGTTTCTCACCGAACGGTCTTATACCTGTGGCAGCTAAATATCGCCAAGGCGGGAGAGCCTGCTACTGACCGAGGATGCGAAGAGAGGAAGCCGCAAGTCATAAGGAAGCCTCTTGGAAGCGGGTTTTCAGTCTGTCTTTTTTGGGCGTGACTGAGCCCGCCAAGAAACTGAGCTCCTCTGATCCTTCTGAGTCCTCTTTGGACGAGGAGAAATGGGACCTGCCCGAGCCTTGAAAAGACCGAAACCCCGACTTGGTCTGTTGGGGTTAGTTTTGTCTGGGCTGAGGTAAGGATGAATCCTTACTCTGGAAATGTTTAATGATTTCATCTCACGCACACTAAACAGGCGGTTAGCAGAACAAGGCAAACTGGTTAAGCCCTTTTTTGGAAGCAGAATCTGTCTTCCATTCAGTTAACAACCAGGCTCTGCGCAAAAACACGGAGTTAGCAGGCGCCAATGCCTTACGGCTCGTAGAGTCTAGGACAGCATTAATCGCATAAGACGGAAATGCCGACATTTGAGCGGTTAAGGATGACACTTGCGGAACAGATGTACGTGTGACCGTGTCCATCTGTGTAAGACAAGCTGAAGTAGCTTGGAGTGCCCCTACGGTTGCGAATGCTGGAGCCAACAGCGCGCCGATAGCCTCATAGATGGATTTCGACCAGAGATCCCTCTGTCTGTCAGTGGCATCTTTAAGTGCAGCCCCATCTTCCCCTGCAACTATGGATCTAGCTGCAAGCCTGGAGATTGGAGGATGCCCGTTGGGACACTGGGTCCAGCCATTGCCCACGTCAGGGGGTATGGATAACGTGTATCCTAAGCCGTTTGGAGAAGCGCTTAACTGGATAAGCGTGGTGTTCCTGGACTGCCTGTGTAAAGTCAGAGTGGTCCAGGAAAGTACTTAATTTACGGTTGGGATACGTGAAATGGAATTTCTCTTGCTGTGAAGCTGACTCCTCCACTGGAGGAGCTGGGGGAGAAATAACTAACATTCTATTGATGGACGCTATGAGATTATTGACTATGGCGTTACCATCAGGTGTATCCAGATTGCGAGCGGTCTCAGGATTAGAATCTTGAGCAGCTACCTCCGCCACATCACACAGAGAGTCCTTGCTAGGACCTTGACTAGTGTGATGAAGTCGAGGGCCGCTCATAGTGAGCCTCTCAGGCTGCCATTGATTTGAGAGACCTGTCTGGACTGCAAGGCTTCTAGTATCATAGCCATAGTCTCAGAAAATCTGTCAGTAAATACTGCAGACTTCGTCCCCATGTCCTGGACGATTAGCAGAGACTCCATTGCATACAATGGGGGTCTATGTACCCTGCCGGCCATATAGCTGTACATGCTGTACCGGCTGCATAGAAAACATGTGCTTCTGCACCTCTGTTTTACACAGACAATATGCTGTTATCTCCTCCGCACAATCAAGGAGGGTATATACAAAAATGCCACCAAACAGTGCAATGCATAGTGAATAAGCATATATGTATATGTGCACTTCGGCACTAGTGGAGTCAGCACCACAGGTGCTGTTTAACGCCTGGCCACAGCGGTTGTGTGACTATCCGAATCCCTGCTAGGGATTCCTAAACTTGTCTCTTCTGTCGCTACAGAAAACACTGACAAGAATGGCTGCCGGCGTCCTGTGCAGAGGAAGAAGCCGTGGGCGTGCCTGAGAAAGTGCGGGAATCCGGCTTCACAGTGCACGCAGTGAGAGGGGTGGAGTATGCAAAGCATACTCCAGCTCTCAGCGCTGCCGGTTTCACAGTGCACACAGTGAGAGGGATGGAGTATGCAAAGCATACTCCAGCTCTCAGCGCTGCCGTGCTGTGCAGCGTCACGCCCCTACCCTGACTGGCAGGTCTGTGGGCGGAAACAAAGTGAGCCTAGGCCGCGCAAGCCGGGGACTCGAGTGATAAGCGCGGCCGGCATATAAGCCTTGGTCGGCGCGGAAGTCCCCGGCGCACCACAAGTCCCAGCCGCGCCTGAAATAAAAATGGCGGCGGCGGTTAGCGCGGTAGTCCCGTAATACACTAACACACCCAGCTAAGCTGAATTGTGCGATGGCACTAGTGCGGGCAGCGCCGCCATCCCTGGCGCACTAACACACCCAGCAGTGCTGCCGTGTGTCCGTGCGCGGTCCCCACAGGGACACAGAGTACCTCATCGTAGCAGGGCCATGTCCCTGAGGATACTCCGCTCCATGTCCAGCAGGTTCTCAGGGTCTGTGGATGGAGCACGGCCTCAGTGCCTGGAGACCGATATGATCCCACTTCACCCAGAGCCCTAAGGGGATGGGGAAGGAAAGCAGCATGTGGGCTCCAGCCTCCGTACCCACAATGGGTACCTCAACCTTAACAAACACCTCCGACAAAAGTGGGGTGAGAAGGGAGCATGCTGGGGGCCCTAGTATGGGCCCTCTTTTCATCCATCCGACATAGTCAGCAGCTGCTGCTGACTAAACAGTGGAGCTATGCGTGGATGTCTGACCTCCTTCGCACAAAGCACAAAACTGGTGAGCCCGTGATCCCACGGGGAGTGTATAGCCAGAAGGGGAGGGGCCTTACACTTTTAAGTGTAATACTTTGTGTGGCCTCCGGAGGCAGTAGCTATACACCCAATTGTCTGGGTCTCCCAATTAGGAGCGACAAAGAAAGTGATGATTCTTATTGATAATGCTACTTTCTGTTCACAATAAGAGACGACAATTTATGTCGATAAATTGAACTACACAAACTTGTCTTATCAACCTTGCTGCCTGAGTAAGGAAATGTGTTCAATACCAACCCATAGTGATCTAAGCATACCCCCAGAAGGGAAAAAATATAATCATAATATTCCTGCAGGTAAAGCTCACCTCTTCATGCTGGAAATTATCTACTAGATATTTAAAACAGAGGCAAGTGCGTTCCACGGATATCATATCCTATAAAACAAAATATTATGTGTCAACATAATCTGACAGGTCTGGTATGAAGCCAACAGATATGCTGGACAGCAAAAATGTGTGGAAAGCCAGCTCCTAAAGGGCCTTGAAGCTGCAGAGACCAAGTAAACATAAGAGCTTGGTTTAAAGGGAACCTGTCACCTACTCACCTGTGGGGCGGGGCGAGTCGGTCGCTTGTCTTGACCCGGCGCATGCTTTCTTCCTTCCATCACCGTCCTCCTCCTTGCGTTGTGTGGATGACACGTCCTACGTCATCCACACAGAGTCCTCCATTGCTTTCCTGCGCATGTGCACCTCCCTCTGCCCTGCTGAGGGCAGAGCACAGTATAGTAATGCACAGGTGCGGGAAAAGGTCAAACAACGTCTGCGCATGCGCACTACAATACTCTGATCGGCCTGCAGCAGGGCAGAGAGACGTGCGCGTGGGCAGGGGCGTGATGGAGGGACAATGTGTGTATGACATAGGAAGCATCATCTACACAAAGCAAGAAGGAGGACGGCGATCGCAAGAACGCGCCGGATCAAGACCAGCAACGCCCATCGGAACAGGACCACCTGCATGTGAGTAGGTGACAGTTTCCTTTTAATAATAATTCAACAAAAAAGGAAGCCGCAATATTTCAGCCAATAAATGACATTATATACAGTGAATTCTTCTGTATTGCCCCATATTTTTATTTCTCATATTGTGATAAGTAAGAATTTTCTACTGACTTAGGCTATGTGCCCACGGGGAAAGTGTCCTGTGGATATATCCGCAGAACATTCCGCAGGAGCTCCAAGAAAACCGCAGCACAACTTTTGTCTGTTAGTGCTGGGGTTGTATTGCAGAATGTCCTGCGGATATGCTGCGGTCATCCTGCATTGAGGATACGCTACCATGGCTTCGGCACTGCATCCTCAATGCAGAACAAGTGCTGCAGTGATCGGGGAGTTCATACTTACCTCCATCACGCAGCACTTCACTTTCCGGCCGTGTCTGTCTGCACTTTGCAGGAGAAGGTGGGTGGGCCTGAACTAGCTCCGGCTGTCACATGATCGGAGCTCGTGAAGGCCCCGCCCACCTCCTGCTGTCCGCTCCTGGCTCCACCGCACTCCTCTGCACCGGAGGAAGTGACTGTGGTGTCTTCTATCAGGACAGGTAAGTATGGATCGTGTGGAATAATCCACAGAAATAATTGACATGGTGCAGATTTTTCCGCAGGGAAATCCACATTATTTCCACTGCGGAAAAAAACGCAGCATGAGCGCAGCACTTCCAAAATGCCATAGAAATGGCTGGGGACTCGCTGTACTGCAGATTTTTGAGAAATCCGCGGAATTTCCGCAAAAAAATTGTGGCAAATTCCGCAAATTTTCTGAAGCGTGGGCACATAGCCTTAAGCCTGCTTTACACGAGACGACCGATTGTGCGATAGCACGATCGATCGTACCTGCCCCCCGTCATTTTTGCGTCACGGCAATTAGTTGCCCGTGGCGCACAAACTCGTTTAACCCCCGTCACATGTACTTACCTTCCGGACGACCTCGCTGTGGGCGACGAACGTCCACTTCCTGGAAACACGGCAGCCGGCCAATAGAAGCGGAGGGGCGGAGATGAGCGGGACGTAAACATCCCGCCCACCTACGTCCTTCCACATAGCTGGCGTGAGCCGCGGTGACGCACATAAGCTGTGTTCATCGATCCCGTGGTGTCACACGGAGCAACGTGTGATGCCACGGAAACGATGAACAACCGCCGCCATTTTAATTAAACAATTTTATGAAACCTAGCGACGAGTACACAACTCACGATTTGTGAGCGATACTGCGTCGCTAGGAGGTGTCACACAGCCCGACGTCGCAAGCGATGCCGGACATGCGTCACAAAAACAGTGACCTCGACGATCTATCTCACGATAGATCGTCTCGTGTAAAGCACCCTTTAGACTCAATACTGAAGCACGGACAATAAGTGTTTTGGCCAATAGTCAGGTTTCCATATTGACATTGGTTTAAAATATTTATAAGCAGGAGAAAAAACAAAGCAACACTATAAAGGGATAAAACTATACCAATGGTATAAAAACTACTATAGAAATTCTTACCCGATGTATTAATCTGTGAGTCAGCAGCGGCAGAAAATCAACGATATAGGGAAACTCATCTGGCCTGATGCTCTGGCAGCAGTGGGCAGCGATGAGTAAAGCGTTCCTCTGAGCACTGATGGAGAAGAAGTCTAGATGTGAGAGGCAGTCGGCAAGTCCTCCCTGTGAAATAAGAGGTCATCAGTAACTGGTAGCCATTTATAAACTGAAACATACAGCAGAGCTATACTGCGGTGCAGCTCCTGTGGTCGCACTCACCGCCTGCAGAACCTCTTTACTATACCAGCGGGACAACCTTTCCAGAGCAATGAGAACCTGTTCTGCTACATCAAGACACTGAATCACTTGCAACTGAAAGTGAAAAGAAAGAAAAGTTATTCCACTATATTGTGTCAGTCTATAAAAATCCACGTCCATCATAAATCAAACAAGACAATTTTTACCTTTTCTAAAAACGCAGGAATAGAATAAAGCATCACATCTAAGGAACCTGGAACCACTACAGACATGAGGTTTATTGCTCGGCATGCATGGTACATCTATAAAATACAGGGGATACAATGAAACATGAAAGAAACCTTCTGTAATATATCCTAAACAGACTCCACTATCCTCTACATGATATCATTACATTATCACCTTATGCAGTGACACATCGTCCTCAAAATAATGCAAATACTGCACATTTACTACATTACAAGGTAACAGGAGACAGCGTCTAGCTGTAAATTTTAGAGTCTGGAGACAACAGCACTTACAATGTCAAAGTTGTGCTCCATCCGCAGCAAACGTATCTGAAAACACATTATAGAGAGCAAGGTTAGACAATAATGATGTTATTTAATATTGTATGTAAGTGTACAGCTATGTCAGGTGTACGAGGGGCTGCTAAGTCTTTGGCTTTACCCAGAAAGAAACAAGATAGGATGATGAAACTTTGCATTTATTCCACATACTCTCCACTGAGGACAACACACTTCTTACATCGGTATTCCAAGTTCTGTAAGCCTAGCAAAAAGAAGGATGTCGGTTGTGCCTCAAACCAGGCATCTGTAGCAGCCATTGCATCAGAAATGGCGTGAATTTTGTACCCTTGAGGTGTTTCTTCAGGTTTGCAAACAGATGATAGTGAGAGGGAGATAGATCTCGTGAACAAGGTGGGTGGTAGAAGCCCAGCTCTGCCAGTTTTGCCGTGGTTGCTTGTGCAGTGTGAGCAGAGGTGTTGTGTTGCAGAAACTAGATTCCTTTGGACAGATTACCGCGCCTTTTAGCCTTCAGAGCTGCCTGCAACTGGTCCAAAAGTTCAATGTAATACTTTGCATTGAAGGTGGAACCCTTTTGAAGGTAGTCCACTAACAGCACTCCCTCCTTATCCTAGAACACAGACGCCATCACCTTAATGGCTGATTTTTGAACCCTGAACTTCTTTGGACAAGGAGAACCACTGTGCCTCCACTCTTCTGACTGCTCCTTATTTTCAGGGTCATACAAATAAATCCAGGTCTCATCCATAGTGACCAGTCCATCCAGGAAGTTCTTATCAGTTCGGAAACGCTGACAAATGATCCAGGAAGTTTTTTTCTTACATGCTTCTCTGATCTGTTGTCAAACATATGGGGACCCACTTTGCAAATAGCTTCCTGATGTCCAAATGTTCATGGATAATGACACAAACACGTTCACGGGAAATCCCCATGATGTCTGCTAATTCTTTAGCTGAAATTTGTCGATTCTCCAGTATGAGGTTGTGCACAGCATCAACGATTTCCGGAACAACAACTACTCTCAGTGACCTGTTTTAAATTTGGCAACCCAGTTCTTAACTGTGGAACATGAAGGGCATTGATCCCCCAATGTCTGCGACATATCACCATGAATATCCTTTGCGGACTTTCCTTGCAGAAACAAGAATTTTATCACTCCATTGCTCTCAGTTGCTGTGAATATCACATTAGACTCCGCCATTTTGTTTTCCCGCGTGTGTACAACACTGTTGCTGTAAGCAACAAACACAAAATTTTGAAAATATATATTAGACACATAAGGCTTTCATGTGATGTAACATTCATTACCACAGAAAGAAAAAAAGATCACAAAGCCAAAGACTTATCAGCAGCCCCTCGTAAAACCAAATAATACCCCCAGAATTGCCATATTGGATTATTTCCTCTTTCCTACCAGTGCAGGCATGACTTTCTCCACAGGGAATACTTCGAGGACTTCTTTATCAACCTTCTCCAGCATTTGGTACATCTCTTTGAGAGCTTGAAGTTGCTGACTCTCATCTTTCGCCTCTATACTCTGCAGCAACTGGAGGGCCTTGGCGACTGAAAAGAATGGAGTTAGATGTATAAAGCCTTTCTATGCAAAACTAAGCTTTCCATACACAATAGAGAGTGCGGCTGATAAAAGTATGCAGCTTTAAAGAATAAGCTGGGCTTTTACTTGTAAGATTGTGGTCAAGTTCCTACCAAATCTGCTCTTAAAGATATAAAAAGATTAGTTATGGGCAAACCTAAACTGCAAATTTCGGGGACAGTACCGGATACCTAATGTTCGTGCACTGACCCCGAATGTGGACTTCCCAGAGAAGTCTGAGTTACTGTTTGGGTTAGCCATCCGGACAATTGAAAAACAAAAAAAAAGAAAATAAGGAATAAAGCAGGACAATTATATTTACCGACCTTCCCCGTGGCTGTAACACTACTTCCAGGTCCGATCATTAACTCTCATACATATTCACAGCTTCCCCCGCCCCCCGTCAGTCCCGGTGGCTGTGATGGGTTGCAGTCAGACTGCGCCAGCCCCCATCCTACCCGTGTGACACTGTTTGTGATTGGTTGTAATCATTCATGCTGTCTGCATCCCTATGAGTGGTGTAAAAATAAATAAATTGGAGCAGGGTCCCCTCATAATGTGATATCCAGTGCAGATAAAGCCGTGCGATTATCTTGGCTGTGTATTAAAATAAGAGGGACTCTATTGTGCTTTTTTTTTTTTTTTTTAATTAGTTACATGAACAATTTTTAAAAACCGACCTGCGGTGCCCCTCAAGTTTGATACCCAGTGAAGATAAAGCCAACAGCTGGGGGCTGGTATTCTCAGGCTGAGGAGGCCCATGGTTATTGGTCCCCCAGCTTAAAAATAGAAGCCTGCAGCCACCCAGAATTGTCGCATACAATTAGATGCGACAATTCCAGCACTTTACCCGGCTCATCACGATTGCCATGGTGCAGTGGCAATCAGAGTAATATAAGAAGTAAATAACAGCTCACAGCTGACAGTAAGCCCTAGATTAGTAATGGATAGGAGTCTATGAAACCCCTCCATTACTAATCCTGGAAGTGAAAAAAATAAACACAAACACCAAAAAAATCCTTTATTTGAAATAAAATACAAAAAATCCCACCCTCTTTCTCCAATTTATTAATTCACCAAAGACCTAGGTCCAACATAATGCACATGAGGTACTGCAACAATCCCAGCTCTGATCCATACTAGAATCGCAGCACGTGGGCACACTGCAGAACATGACCACCCACTGTGGCCTCAGGCAGAGATTGACTGAGCTGTGAGGTCACTGAGTTTACCTACGGTCATAGCTGGAGGTTCCTACAGTACCCCACCTGTGACCGCAGGTAAATTCACCTCAGGTAAACTCATTGAACTCAGTGCCTCACCTAAGGTGAACTCATTCAGTTCAATGAGACCTGCATCTCCTGGCAGAATGCCAAGGGTTTTTTATTTTACAAGAAATGAAGATTTGGTGCTGAATTTATACAAAATATTCCTGCACCAAGACTGAGCACACACAGCGAGACAAATGGAGTGGAATGCGATAATAAAAATCACATTCCATCTGTACCCATGAGTGATTTTTTTTTCTCAGCCCCAATTGGAACGAGAAAACAATCGCAGCATGCTGTGGGCGGAATCAGATTCATTTTCACTAGCACCCATACAAGTCTATGGATGCGAGAGAAACATCGCATTGCACTCACATAACACCGATGTAATGCGAGTGCAGTGTGAGAATCGTATCAGATGACAATGGAGGAGATGGGGAGATTACTCCCTCCCTCTGCTCCGCAGCGCCCGCCCTCCCCTCCTCAGCTGTGCTGTGATCGCAGGATCGCAACACAGTGGCATGACAATTGCATGACCCTCAGCTTACACTCCAGCAGAGCGGGAGGTGAGTGTCATACGAATGACTCGCATTCATGGCCATGTGTCCCTAGCCCAATACTGCATCTCCTGGCAAAAAAAGGCATCAAAACGTGATATGTTCTTTTGTCAAGAGATGCCGATTTGGTGCAGGAATTTGATGTATAAATTTCAGCACCAAATTCACATCTCATGGCAAAAAAATCACATCAAAACCTCATCATGTTTTGATGCCTTTTTGTCAGGAGATGCAAATTTGGTAAGGAATTTGGTGTATACTGTATATTTCAGCACCAAACAATTTTCAGATTTATATTCGTAAAATATTTAGAAAACCATGTATCATTTCCTTTACACTGCATATATACTTGCTGTTTTGTGTTGGTAAATCACATAAAATACATTTAAGTTTGAAGGTGTAAAATGAAAAAAATGTGGAAAAGTTCGCACAGTATGAATGCATTTTCAAGGCAGTGTCAATGAGTTATGTTGTTTTCTTTAGGCCATGGATAGTATGCCATTAAATTCATGTGTAAAGCTATCCTACACCTCATGCAGACTTTCATGATTCACGTATGCGGGAAAATAAAACAATCGTCAGAGTCATCGGTGTTTTCCATCTGATTTTTACTAGTGTTTGGTCAGTGTCTGATTTGACCATCAAAGTTTCAGCAGTGATTTCACACATAGAAACAAGAAATTAAAAAAAAAGTTTAAAAAAAAAAATAGAGCAACAACAATTTGGGCACTCCCGGTCAAAATTACTGCTATTGTGAACAGGCATAAAGTTAAAGATGACACATTTTCTTTGTATTTTAGGGAAAAAAACAATTTTCAACATTAACATTTTTTAATTAAGAAAAACAGAAAATGTGCAGATGTAAAAGTTTGGGCACCCTGCATAGTTAGTACCTAGTAGCCCCCGTCTCCCCCTTTGGCAAATATCACAGCTTGTAAATGCTTTTTGTGGCAGACAAGAGTCTTTCAATTCTTGTTTGAGGGATTTTCTTCCATTCTTTCTTGGGAAAGTCTTCCTTTTCTGTTTGTCTCCTGAGACGTCTTGCATGCACTGCTATTTTGAGGTCTAGCCACAGATTTTCAGTGATGTTCAGATCAGGGGACTGTGAGGGTCATTGTAAAACCCTCAGCTTGCGTCTTTTGAGGTTGTCTATTGTGAGTTTTGATGTGTGTTTAGGATCATTGTCCATTTGTAGAAGCCATCCTCTTTTCAACTTCAGCTTTTTTACAGATGGTGGTATGTTTGCATTAAGAATTTGTTGAAATTTCATTTAATCCATTTTTCCCTCTACCTGTGAAATGTTCACCGTGCCACAGGCTGTAACACAACCCTAAAGAATGATTGATTCACCTCCATGCTTAATGGTTGGCGAGATTTTCTTTTCCTGAAATTCTGTGCCATTTTTTCTCCACACATACCTTTGATCATTGTGGCCAAAGACTTCTATTTTAACCTCATCGGTCCACAGGACTTGTTTCCAAAATGCATCAGACTTGTTTAGATGTTCTTTATAATTCTGACGCTGAATTTTATGGTGAGGACACAGGAGAGGTTTTCTTCTGATGACTCTTCCATGAAGGCCATATTTGATTAGGTGTACAGTAGAACAATATACCACAACTCCAGAATCTGATACCTCTTCCTGAAGGTCTTTTGCAATGAAACCGGGGATCTTATTACCTCTCGAGAAATCCTATAAACACCTACCACAGAAATTTTGCTTGGTCTTCCAAACCTTATCGTGACCTACGCTGTTCCTGTTAACTACCATTTCTTAATTGCATTTCTAATTGAGGAAAGGACAACTTGAAAACGTTTTGCTCTCCTCTTATAGCCTTCTATTTTGTCAGCCTCCTTCACCATTTTCATTTCAGAGTGCTAGGCAGCTGCACAATCCGGATTTGGGGTTTTTTTTTTTGTTTTTTTTCTTCTCTCTCTCTTCTCTCTCTCTCTCTTCTCTCTCGCAGGGCCTAACTCCGGATCGCATCCAGACTTCTCTGTCAACCCGCTGGGTAGCCGCCGAACCCGGATTTTTCACTATCCGCTCAACTCTAGCCATACACCCCAAAATGGCTAATTAAGGTCTGAAACCTTGGTCAAACTTATTTGAGTACACAAATGGTGGCCAAACTTTTACATCGGCCAATTTTCCTTTATGTCATTTTTGAAATGTAAAATATGAAAATATTTTTTTGCCTAAGATGCACAGGAAATGTTTCAACTTTAACTTTATACCTTTAAGACATCATTCTATCTTTAACTTGCTTAAATGTTTACAATAACAGTAATTTTAATTAGGGGTGCCCAAACTTGTGCATGCCATTGTACTAATTGCCATCTGCATACTGTCCCATAGACTTGTATAAGTAATTTTACTCCATGAAGCTGGGAAAAAAACCACAAAACCCCAAACACAGACATATGAATAGCATTACAGACTATAATAGGCATGTGTTGTGATATTCATATGCTGACATTTACTTGTTAAAAGAGACTACCAATATGGCTATTTTGCTACACATCAGGGTTCAGAGAACACCCTCTTCAGGACAAAAGTGAAAACCAAAGCATGTTGTGCTAAAAAGACTCCAAAAATAATATATTTACCTTTATGATGGTAATATACAGTTGAAACCAGAAGTGTACATACACTATCTGAAAAGACACATCTGCATGTTTTTCTCACTATCTAACATGAAATGAGGGTAAACCTTTCCCATTTTAGGTCACTTACGAACTAGGGCTGGGTGGACCCGGACTGTAAAAGTCTGGATCCGTGCGGTTTCAAAGTTGCCCGGGTTCCAAGCACAGGCTCGGGATTCCGGGTGTTTGAACTGCGGTTCTCAAGAAATTAAAATAAATGAAAAATAAAGGAAATAAGAATGAAGCAAGTGCTTCATACATACTGAGGCTCCAGACCGACTGTACGATTCTTCCACGTTGCTGTACGCTGCTCCTGCGGCCTCCCTCTGCCGCTCATTATTGCTCATTTCATATGCATGGCTTTCCCCGCCCACCGGTCAGCCTTTCCTCTGTAACTGGTTGCAGTCAGACGCGCCGCCAGCCTGTGAGACCGCGTCTACCTGCATCCAGTCACTGCTTATTGCGGCTCATTCATTCTGCACTCACAGTGAGCGATGCTGCTCTATGGCCGCTCGCTATGATATTCAGATGTAGCAGAGCTGAAATTGTCGCGAGTCCTCGTGTGGATTACGTCGGTCCTGCAGTGTGTTTATGGGGTTAATAAAGTGGTGAAAGAGGGTGCTTTTTTGTATTTTATTCCAAACTACCGTGTTTCCCCGAAAATAAGACCTCCCCCGCAATAAGACCTAGCAGGAGTTTTCAGGGATGCTTAAATATAAGACATCCCCTGAAAATAAGACCTAGCTGTGGTCAATAATGAAGTGTCATGCACGAGTGAAAAAGTTAAAGACACTGCAGGACACTTCATTATAGACAGCGGAGACCGCCTAAAGAAAGGAGAAGACCCCACAGTCATACTCACTAGACACCGACCGGGAGCAGGTGAGCGCATCAGGGTCCTGCAGCGGAACACACACGCACACACACATCAGATCTCTCACACACAAACATACACACACTAAAGATTGCACTCAGACGCACACACACACACACAGACACACTACAGATCGCATACACACACTCACTCCATCCAGTGATACCGCTTGCTTCTCGGCGGCGATACTGTGCTGTGATTTTCCAGGACCTTGATCACATGGCCGAAAGCATGTGATATCTCCGGATGTTGTGAGTGTGTGCGCGCGATTGTAGTGGTACGTGCGATATCGTGAGTGTGTGTGAGTGTATGCAATCGGATGTGTGCGTGTATACTGTCTGATGTGTGACTGTGTGTGTATGCGATCGGATCTGTGAGTGTCGGCAGGAGGCAGGCGTGCAGTACACTTGCTGGGAGCGCTCACAGGAGAGCACAGGGAGGAATGATTTGAAAGGGGTGTGTGTGTGTGTGTGTGTGTGTGTATATATGCTGTCTGATGTGAGTGTCGGCCAGACGCAGGAGAGCACAGCTACTGGGAGATCACAGGGAGCAATGATGTGGTGAGTGTGTGTGTGTCTATGAGTGTATGCTATCTGATGTGTGTGTGTGTGTGTGTCTAAATGAGTGCATGCTATCTGATGTGTGTGTGTCTATATGAGTGTATTCTATCTGATGTGTGTGTGTGTGTGTCTATATGAGTGTATGCTATGATGTGTGTGTGTGTGTGTGTTTATATGAGTGTATGCTATCTGATATGTGTGTGTTTGTGTGTTTATATAAGTGTATGCTATCTGATGTGTGTGTGATATCAAGTATGTGTGCCAGAGGCAGGGGAGTCGTGCAGCACACCTGCTGGGAGATCACAGGAAGATCTGGGAGCCATACAGATGCCTGGAAAATAAAGGAGCGGGCAGCACTCTGCAGGTAGCTTCAGACAGCTTTATTTTTAGATGCTGACAGGTGTAACAGACATGAGGGAGTGGAGGGAGGGGAGCACGAGGACGACGGTACCGTTTCGCACCTCTAGGGGCGCTTTCACGGGTCCATACTATACGTATGGACCCGTGAAAGTGCCCCTAGAGGTGCAAAACGGTACCGTCGCCCTCGTGCTCCCCTCCCTCCACTCCCTCATGTCTGTTACACCTGTCAGCATCGAAAAATAAAGCTGTCTGAAGCTACCTGCAGAGTGCTGCCCGCTCCTTTATTTTCTATGAATTGATGGCTTCGTCTGGGCAATAGCACCACGGTTGAGACAGCAGCTTCCATCATACCAGGAATTTTTTCAGGATTGTGCCCGATGTCACAAAGCAACAACCACACTGCTTAGTGGTGAAACGAGATCATTTCACTACCTCTTGAAAGGGTAAGCAGTGCTGTGCACTTTTCCTTCTATGTTATTTCAAATTCACATACAGATGCCTGGGGCTGGAAAGTATGATGATCCTGGGAAGGGGAGGGGGTCTGCTTTTTGTGGGGGGTAAACTTATCCCCAACCATGTCTCCTCGAGAATAAGACACCCCCTGAAAAAAGAGAATTTTGTTTACTTACCGTAAATTCTTTTTCTTATAGTTCCGTCTTGGGAGACCCAGACCTTGGGTGTTTAGCTTCTGCCTCCGGAGGACACACAAAGTACTACACCTAAAAGTGTAGCTCCTCCCTCTGAGCTTATACACCTCCTGGTGAGCCAGTCCCAGCCAGTTTAGTGCAAAAGCTGAAGGAGAATAGCCACCCACAAGTAGAACAGAGCAAGAGCCGGAACAACCGGAGACTCTGTCCACGAAAACAGCCGGTGAAAACACGCGGAACAAGGAAATTGCCAACAGGCAACAGGGAGGGTGCTGGGTCTCCCAAGACGGAACTATAAGAAAAAGAATTTACGGTAAGTAAACAAAATTCTCTTTTTCTTTATCGTTCCTTTGGGAGACCCAGACCTTGGGACGTTCCAAAGCAGTCCCTGGGTGGGAAATAAACAGAAAGGCAGAACCTAACTTCACAAATGGGCGACCGCCGCCTGAAGGATGCGTCTGCCCAAGCTCGCATCTGCCGAAGCATGAGCATGCACTTGGTAGTGCTTCGAGAAGGTATGCAGGCTAGCCCAAGTGGCAGCCTGACAGACTTGTTGAGCCGTAGCCTGGTGCCTAAAAGCCCAAGAGGCACCGACAGCTCTGGTCGAGTGTGCTTTGATCCCCGGCGGGGGAGGCGCCTGCGTTCTCTGGTAGGCGTCCGAAATGGTTGACCTAATCCAACGGGCTAAGGTCGGCTTAGAAGCAGGGAGGCCCTTGCGCCGACCTGTGGTTAGCACAAAAAGAGAGGTGCACCGCCTAAGTGCAGCGGTGCGAGACACATAGATCCGGAGAGCACGCACCAGATCTAGAGTATGTAGAGCTTTTTCAAAGCGATGAACAGGGGTCGGACAGAAGGAAGGTAAGGTAATGTCCTGGTTAAGGTGGAAGGGAGAGACCACCTTAGGAAGAAAGTCTGGAGTCGGACGGAGAACCACCTTGTCTTGATGAAAGACTAAAAAAGGTGACTCCGAGGAGAGCGGAGCCAAATCAGACTCTCCTGAGAGAAGTTATGGCAACCAGAATGGCCACTTTCTGTGAAAGATGATATAAAGAAACCTCCCTAAGAGGCTCAAAGGGGGGTTTCTGCAAGACCGTGAGAACCAAGTTAAGGTCCCAGGGGTCCAAGGGCCGCCGGTAAGGCGGAATGATGTGAGACGCGCCCTGTATGAAGGTGCGGACCTGAGCCAGCCGAGCGAGACGCCGCTGGAACAGAACTGACAGCTGAAACTTGTACCTTGAGAGAGTTGAGGGACAGTCCTAGCTGCAGACCGGACTGTAGAAAAGACAGAAGAGTCGGCAAGGCAAATGGCCAAGGAGGATGGCCGGTAGAGCGACACCAGGACAGGAAAATTTTCCAAGTCCTGTGATAGATCTTAGCGGAGGAAGACTTGCGCGCCCGAGTCATAGTGGAGATGACTTCAGGGGGGATACCAGAAGCCGTCAAAATCCAGGACTCAAGAGCCACGCCGTCAATTTGAGGGCCGCAGAATTCGGGCGGAAAAACGGACCTTGCGAGAGTAGATCTGGACGGTCCGGGAGATGCCACGGCATCTCTACGGACAGTTGGAGCAGGTCCGGATACCAAGCTCGCCTGGGCCAGTCCGGTGCAATGAGGATGACTCGACGACTCTCCATTCTGATCTTGCGCAGGACTCTGGGCAAGAGAGCTAGAGGGGGAAACACGTAGGACAGACGAAACTGGGACCAGTCCTGAACCAGAGCGTCCGCGGCGAAGGCCTGAGGATCGTGGGAGCGAGCCACGTAAACAGGAACTTTGTTGTTGTGACGGGATGCCATTAGGTCCACGTCCGGAGTGCCCCATTTGCGGCAGATCGACTGAAATACTGCCGGGTGCAGGGACCACTCGCCACCGTCCACGCTTTGATGGCTGAGATAATCTGCCTCCCAGTTGTCCACGCCTGGGATGTGGACTGCGGAAATGGTGGACCTGGAGTCTTCCGCCCATTGAAGAATGCGTTGTACCTCCATCATTGCCAGGCGGCTGCATGTCCCGCCTTGATGATTGATGTAGGCAACCGCTGTCGCGTTGTCTGACTGGACTCGAATGTGCCTGCCCGCCAGCAGGTGGTGAAATGCTAGGAGAGCTAGAAATATGGCTCTGGTTTCCAGCACATTGATTGAAAGGGCTGACTCGGACGGAGTCCAAGTGCCCTGTGCTCTGTGGTGGAGACATACCGCTCCCCAGCCGGATAGACTGGCATCCGTGGTGAGAATCACCCAGGACGGGGCCAGGAAGGAGCGCCCTTGGGACAGGGAGAGGGGCCGAAGCCACCACTGAAGAGAGCTTCTGGTCCGTGGCGACAGAGCCACTAACTTGTGTAAGGAGGAAGGCCGCTTGTCCCAACAGCGGAGAATGTCCAGCTGCAGGGGGCGCAGATGGAACTGGGCAAAGGGAACAGCCTCCATGGACGCCACCATTTGACCCAGCACCTGCATCAGACACCTGAGGGTATAACGGCGGGGCCTCAGGAGAGAGCGCACCGCCAACTGGAGTGACAGCTGTTTGTTTAAGGGCAACTTCACAAGTGCCGGCAAAGTCTCGAACTGCATCCCTAGGTACGTGAGACTCTGGGTCGGAGTCAGAGTGGATTTGGGAAGATTGACAAGCCACCCGAATTGGGCTAGAGTGGCGAGAGTGAGCGAGACACTCCGCTGACAGTCTGCGCTGGATGGAGCCTTGACTAGAAGGTCGTCCAGGTAAGGGAGCACTGCCAACCCCTGGAGGTTCAGAACCGCAATCACTGCTGCCATGACCTTGGTGAATACCCGAGGGGCCGTGGCTAACCCGAAGGGAAGAGACACGAATTGGAAATGATCTTCTCCTATTGCAAAGCGTAGCCAACGCTGGTGTGAAACTGCAATTGGCACATGTAGATAGGCATCTCTGATGTCGATGGACGCCAGGAAATCCCCTTGGGTCATTGAGGCAATGACTGATCGCAGAGACTCCATGCGAAAGTGCCGCACCCGAACATGCTTGTTGAGAAGCTTGAGATCCAGGGTGGGCCGGAAGGTACCCTCCTTTTTGGGAACTAGGAAGAGGTTTGAGTAAAAACCTCTGAACCGTTCCCGGGCGGGAACTGGTACAATTACTCCGTTGGCCTGCAAGGCTGCCACGACCTGTGAGAAGGCGGCGGCCTTGGAGCAGGGGGGAGTTGAGAGAAAAAATCTGTTTGGTGGGCTGGAAGAGAATTCTATCCTGTAGCCGTGAGAGATGATATCTCTCACCCACTGATCGGAGACTTGTTGAAAACAAGCGTCGCCAAAGTGGGAGAGCCTGCCACCGACTAAGGACGTTGCTGGAACGGGCAGAGAGTCACGAGGAGGCTGCCTTAGTGGCAGGACCTCCTGCGGTCTTCTGTGAACGCGCTTTTGGGCGCCAGTTGGATTTCTGGTCCTTAGCTGAGTTAGCGGACGAGGCGGAGGGCTTAGAGGACGACCAGTTGGAGGAACGAAAGGAGCGAAACCTCGACTGATTCCTACCCTGGGCAGGTTTCCTGGTCTTGGTTTGTGGCATGGAAGTACTCTTCCCGCCAGTAGCTTCTTTAATAATTTCATCCAGCTGTTCACCGAAGAGCCGGGAACCAGCAAAAGGGAGCCCAGCAAGGTACTTCTTTGAAGAAGCATCTGTCTTCCACTCTCGAAGCCACAAGATCCTGCGGATAACGAGGGAATTAGCCGAAGCCACCGCAGTGCGGTGAGAAGCCTCTAGCATGGCAGACATGGCATAAGATGAAAAAGCTGAAGCTTGAGAAGTTAAGGCAACCATCTCGGGCATAGTTTCCCTGGTGAGGGAATGCATCTCCTCTAGAGAAGCAGAGATGGCTTTGAGAGCCCACACTGCTGCAGAAGTTGGGGAAAACGCGGCCCCCGCCGCTTCATACACGGATTTGGCCAGAAGGTCAATCTGACGGTCAGTGGAATTCCTAAGGGAAGTGCCATCAGCCACCGACACAACGGTCCGGGCTGAGAGCCTAGACACCGGAGGGTCTACCTTTGGGGAGTGAGCCCACTTCTTGACCACCTCAGGTGGAAAGGGAAAACGGTCATCAGAACCACGCTTTGGGAAGCGTTTGTCAGGACAGGCCCTGGGTTTGGTCACAGCAGTCTGAAAACTGGAGTGGTTAAAGAACACTCTTTACTCTCTTAGGCGAGGTAAACTGGTGCTTTTCTGCCAGAGAGGGTTGCTCCTCTGATACTGGCTAATTGAGATCCAGTACAGAATTAATGGAAGCAATCAAGTCACTAAGATCTGAGTCACCCTCGGAAAGATCAATGTGGCACATGGAGTTAGCCTCCGAGCCCCCTGTAAAGGCATCCTCCTCATCTTGCGAGTCAGCTCTTGAATCAGAGCTGCGGGATCAGGAGGGAGAGGAAACCCTGCGGCTCCTCTTAGGAGGACGGGGTTTGTGCCCTGATGATGAATCCTCTGTGAGCTCCGGTGGACGGAGGTCAGATGAAAGGGATCCTAAAGGACCCTTAGCAAGAGCATTAGAGGCACCCTGTGAAGGGGGCTGATGCATATTCATCAAAGTCCTGGACAGAAGTCCCATGGACTCAGCAAAGGACTGGGAGATAGACCTAGAGAAGGACTCTACCCAGGCCGGGGGTTCAGCCACAGGTGCAGAAGCAGCCTGAGAGACCACTGGGGGTGAGGCTCCAGGCTGTGGCACCTCCAAATTAGAGCAGACATCACAATGTGGATAGGTGCTCGGTTCAGGCAGCAAGAGCTTACATGCAGCGCATACAGTATAAAGCTTTGGAGCCTTGCTCCTTGTGTGAGACATGCTGCTGGAGTGGGGACAGCTTCTACAAAGAGAATGAACCCCAGGGAGTATATACAGAGGTCCACAACCAGAGACCGGCTGTGGCTTACCAGACCGCTGGAAGCGGTGTTGTGTGCCCTCCAGATCCCGAAGCCCGGACCCCCAATGCACAGCACCTCAGCAGGGAAGCAGAGTGCAGGATGGCCCAGCGCAGAGTGAACCCTGTCCAAGAAAATGGCCGCCGGAGCGAAGAGAGGGGGAGGGACGGGGGCGTCCCTGTAGGAAAGCGGGATCTGGAGGGCCATAGAGACATGCAGGGGAGGAGTCACGCACAAGCAGTGGGGAGTCTCTTTGCCCATCTGTCTCTTTCTAGGGCTGTCTCTTTGCCCGTCTGTCTTTTTCCAGGGCTGTCTCTTTCCAGGGTTGTCTCTTTGCCCAACTGTTTCACTGCCAGTCTGTCTCTATGCCCGTCTGTCTCTTTGCCCGTCTGTCTCTTTGCCAGGCTGTCTCTTTCCAGGGCTGTCTCTTTCAGGGCTGTCTCTTTCAGGGCTGTCTCTTTCCCAATCTGTCTCTTTCCAGGGCTGTCTCTTTCCCCGTCTGTCTCTTTCCAGGGCTGTCTCTTTCTCCGTATGTCTCTTTCCCCGTCTGTCTCTTTCCCCGTCTGTCTCTTTCCAGGGCTGTCTCTTTCCCCGTCTGTCTCTTTCTCCGTATGTCTCTTTCCCCGTCTGTCTCTTTCCAGGGCTGTCTCTTTCTCCGTATGTCTCTTTACCCGTCTGTCTCTTTCCCCGTCTGTCTCTTTCCCCGTCAGTCTCTTTCCCCGTCAGTCTCTTTCCCCGTCAGTCTCTTTCCCCGTCAGTCTCTTTCCCCGTATGTCTCTTTCCCCGTATGTCTCTTTCCAGGTCTGTCTCTTTCCAGGTCTGTCTCTTTGCCAGTCTGTCTCTTTCCAGGTCTGTCTCTTTCTAGGTCTGTCTCTTTCCCCATCGGTCTCATTCCCCGTCTGTCTCTTTGCCCATCTCTCTTTGCCAGTCTGTCTCTGTTTGTGTCTGTCTCTTTCTGTCTCTCTATCCATCTCACCACCGACATCATATTACCTCACACATAGGCTTCTTATACTAACAGTTTATTTTGTTCCTATAGCAACCACTGACAGCTGCTATTAATAGCCAGTAGCTCCCACCTCCATTCAGTTTAATGGAGGCAGGATTTTGGAGAGTAACTGAAACGCGCGGGGTTAAATTTTCCCGTCAAAACATAGTCTATGACATTCCCTATGTCACATGGGGCGTCTGTGCAAAATTTTGTGATTGTAAATGCAACGGTGCAAATTCCTTTAGCGGACATACACACATACATACACTCAGCTTTATATATTAGTCTAGCTGTAGTACCCCGGCGTTGCCCGGGATAGTAACTGTCTCTCTCCCAGTCTCTGTCTGTGTGTCGCTGTCTGTCTGCCTCTCTGTCTGTCTCTTTCCTTGTCTGTCTGTGTCTATGTCTCTGTCTGTCTATTTCTATCTCTGTCTGTATTTGTATCAGTCTGTCTCCATCTCTGTGTCTGTCTGTCTATCTCTATGTGTGTGTGTGTATGTATGTTTCTTTCCCCGCCTGTCTCTTTCCCGTCTGTCTTTGTCTGTCTCTTTGCCCGTCTGTCTTTGTCTGTCTCTTTCCCCCGGCTGTCTCTTTCCCGGGCTGTCTCTTTCCTGGGCTGTCTCTTTTCAGGGCTGTCTCTTTTCAGGGCTGTCTCTTTTCAGGGCTGTCTCTTTCCAGGGCTGTTTCTTTCCCCGGCTGTCTCTTTCCCTGGCTGTCTCTTTCCAGGACTGTCTCTTTGCCCGTCTGTCTCTTTCCCCATCTGTCTCTGTCTGTCTGTCTTTTTCTGTCTCTCTATCCATGTCTCCACAGACATCATGTTACCTCACGCATAAGCTTCAACTAACAGTTTATTTTGTTCCTATAGCAACCACTGACAGTTGCTATTAATAACCTATAGCTCCCACCTCCATTCAGTTTAATGACGGCAGGACTTTAGAGACTAACTGTAAAGCACGGGGTTAATTTTATCTGTCAAAACATAGTCTACGACGCTCCCTGGGTGCAAAATTTCGTGATTGTAAATACGACGGTGCGGATTCCTTTAGCGGACATACATACACACACACATACACTGAGCTTTATATATTAGACTAGCTGTACTACCCGGCTTCGCCAGGGTTAATAACTGCTGTTAACAAAATAGAATGTATTAACAAAAATGTATTCTGCACACAAAAACCACAACACAAATAGATATAAATGTAATTATAATGTCTGTTTCCCCCTCTGTATATCTCTCTCTCTCTTTCCCTGTCTGTCTCTGACTGTCTCTGTCTCTTTTTCCGTCTGTCTCAATCTCTTTCCCTGTCTGTCTAGCTATCTCTTTCCCTGTCTGTCTATCTATCTCTGTCACTTTCCCTGTCTGTCTCTTTCCCTGTCTGTCTCTTTCCCTCTTTCTCTTTCCCTGTGTCTGTCTCTTTGTCTGTCTCTTTACCTATCTTTGTCTGTCTCTTACCCTGTCTGTCTCTTTCCCTCTTTCCCTGTCTGTCTGTTTCCCTGTGTCTGTCTCTTTCTCTGTCTGTCTCTTTACCTGTCTGTGTCTGTCTCTTAACCTGTCTCTCTCTTTCCCTGTAAGTCTGTCTCTTTGTCTGTGTCTGTCTCTTTGTGTCTGTCTCTTACCCTGTCTATGTCTGTTTCTTACCCTGTCTGTGTCTGCCTCTTTCCCTGTCTGTGTCTGTCTCTTTCCCTGGCTGCATTGTGACACGCGAACTTTCCATATAAGGGCATGGCTGCGCATTTTTCTGACGTTCTGGTTGCACTTTGGCTCCCAGCTCCATTCGCTTTAATGGAGGCAGGATTTTTGTTGAATAACTGTAAAGCGCGGCGTTAAAATTTCCCCTCAAAACATAGCCTATGACGCTCTCTGGGTCCAGAAGTGTGAGTGTGCAAAATTTTGTGGCTATAGCTGCGACGATGCAGATGCCAATCCCAGACACACACACACACACACACACACACACACACACACACACACACATACATTCAGCTTTATATATTAGATAAAGGATTTTTTTTGTGTTTATGTTTGTTTACTTTCACTTACAGATTATTGATGCGGGTATCTCATAGATGCCTGTGCCATCACTAATCTAGAGTTTAGTGACAGCTGTGGGCTGCTATTAACCCCTCATTACCCGATTGCCACCACACCAGGGAAGAGCGAGGTAAAGCACTGGGCTTGTCGCATCTAATGGATGTGACAATTCCGGGCGGCTGGAGGCTGCTATTTTTAGGCTGGATCTCCCCAGCCTGAGAATACCAGCCCCAGCTGGCTTTATCTTGGCTGGGTATCAATATTGGGGGAACCGCCGTCAATTTTTTTAATTATTTATTTCAATTAAAAAAAAAAAAAAAGCACGTGGTTCCTCTTCTTTTGATATACAGCCAAGATAAGCGCAGGGCTAGGTCTGCAGTCTGCTTATCTGTGCTGGGTTTCAGAATACGCGGGGAGAGGATACTGCACCAAATGTTTTATTTATTTATTTTTATACCACGATACTGATGGTAGATGCTAGGGTTTATGTGCTCCTTCCAGGTATGACGTCATTTCAACACTCTCCCTATCACATGATAGGGGCGTGTTCAAAATGACGTCCGAAGTTTCCAGCGAGAATAAACATTCTTGTTCTAAGTCCAGGTGGGCATGGAGTTGTTTATAAAAGAAGCAGGGGTCTGGAGGTGAGACCCCCAGATAGGGGGATTGCAAAGGTTATTATGGTAGACAAGAGGAAACATGATTATGGTGAACGAGAGGAAACATTACCATGCCCACTCACCAAGCCAGTCACACCCACTAACCTGAAATGAGCCCGTACATTCTAGACTCACTATGGATGCTAGAGTGTATAGGTTCCTTCAGTTGCACTGCTTTCCCCACCCACCGGATGTCCTGATGCCTGTGATTTGATGCAGTCAGCTGACACACTGACACTCAGAGTGGGGGTGCGTCAGACTGTAATTAGCGGCTCAGGAAGTGATTGCAAGGCCTTGGAGCAGTGTTCAGCCATGCCGGAGCCTTGGTAAGTCCACCGCTTGCGCTCCCATTCCTTTATCCTTTCTACAACCATTTTTAACCTCTGGATTCTGATCCCCATAGACTTAAATGGAGGCTGGATTCAAGACCGCATCCAGATTTTTTTTAAGAGAGCAGGGATCTGCCGTTCCCAGTTTTTTGCAAGTCCGCCCAGCTCTATTAGGAACCAAAATTATTTATATTTGCCAAATGCCAGAAATATGAGAGATAGAAAATGTTTGAAGGCATTTTTATTACATCCTGCAAAGTTACAAGTACAATAAGGGCGGCACGTGCGATGTCAATGGGGTCAAATCGAAAGTGACGCACATCCGGCGTCACTTTCAACATCGTAGCGTGTAAATCCTAGATGATACGATGAACGAGCGCAAAAGCGTCGTTATTGTATCATCGGTGTATTCTCCGACATTTCCATAATGCCGGTGCCGCGACAGGTACGATGTTGTTCCTCGTTCCTGCGGCCGCACACATCGCTGTGTGTAAAGCCGCAGGAGCGAGGAACATCTCCTACCTGTGTCCCGGCTGCAATGCGGAAGGACGGAGGTGGGCAGGATGTTTACATCCTGCTCATCTCCGCCCCTCCGCCGCTATTGGCCGCCTGCCATGTGACGTCGCTATGACGCCGCACGACCCGCCCCCTTAGGAAGGAGGCGGGTCGCCGGCCAGAGCGACGGTCGCAGGGCAGTTGAGTGCATGTGAAGCTGGCGTAGCGATAATTTTCGCTACGCCAGCTATTACAAGATATCGCACCTGTGATGGGGGCGGGGACTATCAAGTGCGACATCGCAGCATCGGCTTGCGATGTCGCAACATGCAAAGCCCGCCTAAGAGTACTATGCCTTTAAACAATATGGGACAGCCCATATGATGATGTTATGTTTTTGGAAGCTTCTGATTTATTGCCAACATCGGAGTTAATAAGAGACACACCTGTGGATGTATTTTAATGCACACCTGAAACACACGTAGCATCATGGGAAAATCAAAAGAAATCAGCCAAGATCTCAGGAAGACAAATGTCAACTTGCAAAAGTCTGGTTCATCCTTCGGTGCAATTTCCAGATACCTGAAGGTGCATCGTTCATCTGTACAAACAATTGTATGCAAGTACAAACAAGATGGGAATGTCCAGCCATCATACCACTGATGAAGGAGATGGGTTCTGGGTACCAGAGATGAATGTGCTTTGGTCAGACATGTGCATATCAACCCAAGAAAAAAAGCCAAAGACCATGTGAAGATTCTGGCAGAAACTGGTAAAGCTGTGTCATTATCCACCATAAAACGAGTACTGTATCAACATGGGCTGAAAGGCCACTCTGCCAATAAGAAGCCAATGCTCAAAAAAAAAAATATATAAAAAGGCCAGATTAATGTTTCCAAATGCACACATTATCTTTGTTTTGATGAGCATGGGGGTTCCCTCTCTGCAAGCCCCACTGCAAGAAAAGGGAGATTCTCCCTGTTCTATTTGATTATTTACACTTTTGTATTTCTTGTGGGGTTTTTTGGGTATTTTGTCTCTCCAATTCTTTACAAAAGTACCTGATATAGTGGTGGTTATTTCGTGTGGTCTCAGTATTTTTTATTATTAGGAGATTGGTATTTTTTGCAGGGTTTTTTGCTGGCCGCAATCAGTTATCTGTCCTGTCCTGTTCTATCTAGGAAGTCGGGCCTCGTCTTTGCTAATCTACAGTACAGACCAAACGTTTGGACACACCTTCTCATCTCTAGAACAATTATTAAGAGGAGACTTTGTGCGGCAGGCCTTCATGGTAAAGAAGGGAATTTTGTTTACTTACCGTAAATTCCTTTTCTTCTAGCTCCAATTGGGAGACCCAGACAATTGGGTGTATAGGCTATGCCTCCGGAGGCCACACAAAGTATTACACTAAAAGTGTAAAGCCCCTCCCCTTCTGCCTATACACCCCCCGTGCTCTCACGGGCTCCTCAGTTTTGGTGCAAAAGCAAGAAGGAGGAAAAAATTATAAACTGGTTTAAAGTAAATTCAATCCGAAGGAATATCGGAGAACTGAAACCATTCAACATGAACAACATGTGTACATACAAAAAAACAGGGGCGGGTGCTGGGTCTCCCAATTGGAGCTAGAAGAAAAGGAATTTACGGTAAGTAAACAAAATTCCCTTCTTCTTTGTCGCTCCATTGGGAGACCCAGACAATTGGGACGTCCAAAAGCAGTCCCTGGGCGGGTAAATAATACCTCATAATAGAGCCGTAACGGCTCCGTCCTACAGGTGGGCAACCGCCGCCTGAAGGACTCGCCTACCTAGGCTGGCATCTGCCGAAGCATAGGTATGCACCTGATAGTGTTTCGTGAAAGTGTGCAGGCTCGACCAGGTAGCTGCCTGACACACCTGCTGAGCCGTAGCCTGGTGCCGCAAGGCCCAGGACGCTCCCACGGCCCTGGTAGAATGGGCCTTCAGCCCTGAGGGAACCGGAAGCCCCGAGGAACGATAAGCTTCGAGAATTGGTTCCTTGATCCACCGAGCCAGGGTTGATTTGGAAGCTTGTGTCCCTTTACGCTGGCCAGCGACAAGGACAAAGAGTGCATCCGAACGGAGCAGGGGCGCCGTACGAGAAATGTAGAATCTGAGTGCTCTCACCAGATCTAACAAGTGCAAATCCTTTTCACATTGGTGAATTGGATGAGGACAAAAAGAGGGTAAGGAGATATCCTGATTGAGATAAAAGGGGGATACCACCTTAGGGAGAAATTCCGGAACCGGACGCAGAACCACCTTGTCCTGGTGAAACACCAGGAAAGGGGCTTTGCATGACAACGCTGCTAGCTCCGACACTCTCCGTAGTGAAGTGACTGCTACTAGGAAAACCACTTTCTGCGAAAGGCGTGAGAGAGAGATATCCCTCATTGGCTCGAACGGTGGTTTCTGAAGAACCATCAGCACCCTGTTCAGATCCCAGGGTTCTAACGGACGCTTGTAAGGAGGGACGATGTGACAAACCCCCTGCAGGAACGTGCGTACCTGTGGAAGTCTGGCTAGGCGCTTCTGAAAAAACACAGAGAGCGCAGAGACTTGTCCCTTAAGGGAGCCGAGCGACAAACCCTTTTCCAATCCGGATTGAAGGAATGACAGAAAAATGGGCAAGGCAAATGGCCAGGGGGAAAAACCCTGAGCAGAGCACCACGACAGGAATATTTTCCACGTCCTGTGGTAGATCTTGGCGGACGTTGGTTTCCTAGCCTGTCTCATAGTGGCAATGACCTCTTGAGATAATCCTGAAGACGCTAAGACCCAGGACTCAATGGCCACACAGTCAGGTTGAGGGCCGCAGAATTCAGATGGAAAAACAGCCCTTGAGACAGCAAGTCTGGTCGGTCTGGTAGTGCCCACGGTTGGCCGACCGTGAGATGCCACAGATCCGGGTACCACGACCTCCTCGGCCAGTCTGGAGCGACGAGGATGGCGCGGCGGCAGTCGGCCCTGATCTTGCGTAACACTCTGGGCAACAGTGCCAGAGGAGGAAACACATAAGGGAGTTGAAACTGCGACCAATCCTGAACTAAGGCGTCTGCCGCCAGAGCTCTGTGATCGTGAGATCGTGCCATGAATGCCGTGACCTTGTTGTTGTGCCGGGACGCCATTAGGTCGACGTCCGGCATCCCCCAGCGGCAACAGATCTCCTGAAACACGTCCGGGTGAAGGGACCATTCCCCTGCGTCCATGCCCTGGCGACTGAGAAAGTCTGCTTCCCAGTTTTCTACGCCCGAGATGTGAACTGCGGAGATGGTGGAGGCCGTGGCTTCCACCCACATCAAAATCCGCCGGACTTCCTGGAAGGCTTGCCGACTGCGTGTTCCGCCTTGGTGGTTGATGTAAGCCACCGCTGTGGAGTTGTCCGACTGAATTCGGATCTGCTTGCCTTCCAGCCACTGCTGGAACGCTTTTAGGGCAAGATACACTGCCCTGATCTCCAGAACATTGATCTGAAGGGAGGACTCTTGCTGAGTCCACGTACTCTGAGCCCTGTGGTGGAGAAAGACTGCTCCCCACCCTGACAGACTCGCGTCCGTCGTGACCACCGCCCAGGATGGGGGTAGGAAGGATTTCCCCTTCGATAATGAAGTGGGAAGAAGCCACCACCGAAGAGAAGCTTTGGTTGCCTGAGAGAGGGAGACGTTCCTGTCGAGGGACGTCGACTTCCTGTCCCATTTGCGTAGGATGTCCCATTGAAGAGGACGCAGGTGAAACTGCGCGAACGGGACTGCCTCCATTGCTGCCACCATCTTCCCCAGGAAGTGCATGAGGCGCCTCAAGGGGTGTGACTGACCTTGAAGGAGAGATTGCAAACCTGTCTGCAGTGACCGCTGTTTGTTCAGCGGGAGCATCACCATCGCTGAGAGGGTATGAAACTCCATGCCAAGATATGTCAGCGATTGGGCCAGTGTCAGATTTGACTTTGGAAAATTGATGATCCACCCGAAACTCTGGAGAGTCTCCAGAGTAGCGTTGAGACTGTGTTGGCATGCCTCTTGAGAGGGTGCCTTGACCAGCAGATCGTCTAAGTAAGGGATCACCGAGTGACCCTGAGAGTGGAGGACCGCAACTACTGTAGCCATGACCTTGGTGAAAACCTGTGGGGCTGTCGCCAGGCCGAACGGCAGTGCCGCGAACTGAAGGTGTTCGTCTCCTATGGCGAAGCGCAGGAAGCGCTGATGCTGTGGAGCAATCGGTACGTGGAGATAAGCATCTGTGATATCGATCGATGCAAGAAAATCTCCTTGGGACATTGAGGCGATGACGGAGCGGAGGGATTCCATCCGGAATCGCCTGGTCTTTACGTGTTTGTTGAGCAGTTTTAGGTCCAGGACAGGACGGAAAGACCCGTCCTTCTTTGGAACCACAAACAGGTTGGAGTAAAAACCGTGACCCTGTTGCTGAAGAGGAACCGGGACCACCACTCCTTCTGCCTTCAGAGTGCCCACCGCCTGCAGAAGAGCATCGGCTCGCTTGGGAGGCGGAGATGTTCTGAAGAATCGAGTCGGAGGACGAGAGCTGAACTCTATCCTGTAACCGTGAGACAGAATGTCTCTCACCCAACGGTCTTTTACCTGTGGCAGCCAGGTGTCGCAAAAGCGGGAGAGCCTGCCACCGACCGAGGATGCGGTGTGAGGAGGTCGTAAGTCATGAGGAAGCCGCCTTGGTAGCGGCACCTCCGGCGGTCTTTTTAGGGCGTGACTTAGACCGCCATGAATCGGAGTTCCTCTGATCCTTCTGAGGCCTTTTGGACGAGGAGAATTGGGACCTGCCCGCACCCCGAAAGGACCGAAACCTCGACTGTCCCCTCCTCTGTTGGGGTATGTTTGGTTTGGCCTGGGGTAAGGATGTTTCCTTTCCCTTGGATTGTTTGATGATTTCATCCAATCTCTCACCAAACAAACGGTCGCCAGAAAATGGCAAACTGGTCAAGCACTTTTTGGAAGCCGAATCTGCCTTCCATTCCCGTAGCCACAAGGCCCTGCGTATTGCCACCGAATTGGCGGATGCTACCGCCGTACGGCTCGCAGAGTCCAGGACAGCATTAATAGCGTAGGACGCAAATGCCGACGTTTGAGAGGTTATGGACGCCACTTGCGGCGCAGACGTACGTGTGAGTGCGTCAATTTGCGCTTGACCCGCTGAGATAGCTTGGAGTGCCCATACGGCTGCGAATGCTGGAGCAAAAGACGCGCCGATAGCTTCATAGATGGATTTCAACCAGAGCTCCATCTGTCAGTGGCATCCTTGAGTGAAGCCCCATCTTCAACTGCAACTATGGATCTAGCCGCCAGTCTGGAGATTGGACGCCACCTGCGGCGCGGACGTGCGTGTGGCTGCGTCAATTTGCGCTTGACCTGCTGAGATAGCTTGTAGCGCCCATACGGCTGCGAATGCTGGGGCAAAAGAAGCGCCGATAGCTTCATAGATGGATTTCAACCAGAGCTCCATCTGCCTGTCAGTGGCATCTTTGAATGAAGCCCCATCTTCCACTGCAAGTATGGATCTAGCCGCCAGTCTGGAGATTGGAGGATCCACCTTGGGACACTGAGTCCAGCCCTTGACCACGTCAGGGGGGAAGGGATAACGTGTATCCTTAAGGCGCTTGGAAGAAGGGAATTTTGTTACTTACCGTAAATTCCTTTTCTTCTAGCTCTTATTGGGAGACCCAGACGATTGGGGTATAGCTACTGCCCTCCGGAGGCCACACAAAGCACTACACTAAAAAGTGCAAGGCCCCTCCCCTTCTGGCTATACCCCCCCGTGGTATCACGGGTACTCCAGTTTTAGTGCCAAAGCAAGAAGGAGGAAGCCAATAACTGGTTTAAACAAATTAACTCCGAGAAACATCGGAGAACTGAAAAACCGTTCAACATGAACAACATGTGTACCCGCAAACAACAAAAAAATCCCGAAGGACAACAGGGCGGGTGCTGGGTCTCCCAATAAGAGCTAGAAGAAAAGGAATTTACGGTAAGTAACAAAATTCCCTTCTTCTTCAGCGCTCTATTGGGAGACCCAGACGATTGGGACGTCCAAAAGCTGTCCCTGGGTGGGTAAAGAAATACCTCATGTTAGAGCTGCAAAAAAACAGCCCTCCCCTACGGGGATGTCACTGCCGCCTGCAGGACTCTTCTACCTAAGCTGGCATCCGCCGAAGCATAGGTATGCACCTGATAATGCTTGGTGAAAGTGTGCAGACTGGACCAGGTTGCTGCCTGACACACCTGTTGAGCCGAAGCCTGGTGTCGTAATGCCCAGGACGCACCCACAGCTCTGGTTGAGTGGGCTTTTAGCCCTGAAGGAACCGGAAGCCCCGCAGAGCGGTAGGCCTCTAGAATTGGTTCTTTGATCCATCGAGCCAGGGTGGCTTTAGAAGCCTGCAACCCCTTGCGCGGACCAGCGACAAGGACAAAAAGTGCATCGGAACGGCGTATGGGCGCCGTTCGGGAAATGTAGATTCTGAGTGCTCTCACCAGATCTAGCAAACGTAAGTCCTTTTCATACCGGTGAACCGGATGAGGGTAAAAGGAAGGCAAGGATATATCCTGATTAAGATGAAACGAGGATACGACCTTAGGGAGAAACTCCGGAATGGGGCGCAGCACTACCTTGTCCTGGTGGAACACCAGGAAAGGAGCCTTGGATGACAAAGCTGCCAGCTCAGACACTCGCCGAAGCGATGTGATCGCGACAAGAAACGCCACTTTCTGTGACAGGCGAGAAAAGGAAACGTCCTTTAGAGGCTCGAAGGGCGGCTTTTGCAGAGCAACAAGTACTCTGTTCAGATCCCATGGATCTAACGGCCGCTTGTACGGGGGCACAATATGACAGACCCCCTGTAGGAACGTGCGCACCTTAGGAAGACGTGCTAGACGCTTCTGAAAAAACACAGACAGTGCCGAGACTTGCCCTTTAAGGGAACTGAGCGACAAGCCCTTTTCCAACCCCGATTGCAGGAAGGAAAGAAAGGTGGGCAATGCAAATGGCCAAGGGGATACTCTCTGTGCAGAGCACCAAGATAAGAAAATCTTCCACGTCCTGTGGTAGATCTTAGCAGACGTTGACTTCCTAGCTTGTCTCATTGTGGCTACGACTCCTTGAGATAATCCTGCAGACGCTAGGATCCAGGACTCAATGGCCACACAGTCAGGTTCAGGGCCGCAGAATTCTGATGGAAAAACGGCCCTTGGGACAGTAAGTCTGGTCGGTCTGGCAGTGACCACGGTCGACCGACCGTGAGATGCCACAGATCCGGATACCACGATCTCCTCGGCCAGTCTGGGGCGACGAGTATGACGCGGCTGCAATCGGATCTGATCTTGCGTAACACTCTGGGCAAGAGTGCCAGAGGTGGAAAGACGTATGGGAGCCGGAACTGCGACCAATCTTGAACCAATGCGTCTGCCGCCAGAGCTCTTTGATCGCGCGACCTCGCCATGAATGCCGGGACCTTGTTGTTGTGCCGGGACGCCATTAGGTCGACGTCCGGCACTCCCCATCGGCGACAGATTTCCTGAAACACGTCCGGGTGAAGGGACCATTCCCCTGCGTCCATGCCCTGGCGACTGAGGAAGTCTGCTTCCCAGTTTTCTACGCCGGGGATGTGAACTGCGGATATGGTGGAGGCCGTGGCTTCCACCCACATCAGAATCCGCCGGACTTCCTGGAAGGCTTGCCGACTGCGTGTCCCCCCTTGGTGGTTGATGTATGCCACCGCTGTGGAGTTGTCCGACTGAATTCGGATCTGCCTTCCTTCCAGCCACTGCTGGAAGGCTAGTAGGGCAAGATACACTGCTCTGATTTCCAGAACATTGATCTGAAGGGTGGACTCCTGCGGAGTCCACGTCCCCTGAGCCCTGTGGTGGAGAAACACTGCTCCCCACCCTGACAGACTCGCATCTGTCGTGACCACTGCCCAGGATGGGGGCAGGAAGGATCTTCCCTGAGACAATGAGGTGGGAAGGAGCCACCATTGTAGAGAGTCCTTGGCCGTCTGGGAAAGAGAGACTTTCCTGTCCAGGGATGTTGACTTCCCGTCCCATTGGCGGAGAATGTCCCATTGAAGTGGGCGCAGATGAAACTGCGCAAAGGGAACTGCTTCCATGGCTGCCACCATCTTCCCGAGGAAGTGCATGAGGCGCCGTAAGGGGTGCGACTGGCCCTGAAGGAGGGATTGCACCCCTGTCTGTAGTGACCGCTGCTTGTTCAGCGGAAGCTTCACTCTCGCTGCTCGAGTATGGAACTCCATGCCAAGATACGTTAGTGACTGTGTCGGAGACAGATTCGACTTTGGAAAGTTGATGATCCATCCGAACGTCTGTAGAGTCTCCAGTGTAGCATGTAGACTGAGTTGGCATGCCTCTTGAGAGGGTGCCTTGACAAGTAGATCGTCTAGGTAAGGGATCACCGAGTGTCCCTGAGAGTGCAAGACTGCTACCACTGCCGCCATGACCTTGGTGAAAACCCGTGGGGCTGTCGCCAGACCGAATGGCAGAGCTACGAACTGAAGATGTTCGTTTCCTATCACAAAACGTAGAAAACGTTGATGTTCTGTAGCAATTGGCACGTGGAGATAAGCATCTTTGATGTCTATTGAGGCAAGGAAGTCTCCTTGAGACATTGAGGCCACGACAGAGCGGAGGGTTTCCATCCGGAACCGCCTGGCGTGCACATGTTTGTTGAGCAGCTTTAGATCCAGAACAGGACGGAACGAGCCGTCCTTTTTTGGAACCACAAAGAGATTGGAGTAAAACCCTCGCCCTTGTTCCTGAGGCGGTACAGGGACCACTACTCCTTCGCACAAAGCTTGAAAACTGGAGTACCCGTGATACCACGGGGGGGTATAGCCAGAAGGGGAGGGGCCTTGCACTTTTTAGTGTAGTGCTTTGTGTGGCCTCCGGAGGGCAGTAGCTATACCCCAATCGTCTGGGTCTCCCAATAGAGCGCTGAAGAAAAACGCTTATCTGGACAAGCTCGGTGTTTCTGGACTGCCTCTCTGAAGTCAGAGTGGTCCAGAAACATACTCGTTGTACGCTTGGGAAACCTGAAACGGAATTTCTCCTGCTGAGAAGCTGACTCCTCTACTGGAGGAGCTGAGGGAGAAATATCCAACATTTGATTGATGGACGCGATAAGATCATTCACTATGGCGTCCCCATCAGGAGTATCAAGGTTGAGAGCGGCCTCAGGATCAGAATCCTGATCAGCTACCTCCGCTTCATCATACATAGAGTCCTCCCGCTGAGACCCTGAACAATGTGATGATGTCGAGGGAATTTCCCAGCGAGCTCGCTTAAGCGGTCTGGGGCTGCGGTCCGTGTCAGAGACCTCACCCTGGGATCTATGAGACACCCCGGGAGGACATTGTTGTTCCAACTGAGGGGGACCAGGGAGCAATGATTCCACAGTGCCCATGGTCTGAGATACCGGTCTGGACTGCAAGGCTTCTAGTATCTTAGCCATAGTCTCAGAAAGTCTATCAGTAAAAACTGCAAACTCCGTCCCTGTCACCTGGACAGTGTTAGCAGGTGGTTCCCCCTGGGCCACCCTTAGCAGAGGCTCCGGATGAGTAAGTGCCACAGGGGCCGAGCATTGCACACAATGAGGGTCAGTGGAACCTGCCGGTAGTATAGCCGTACATGCGGCGCAGGCAGCATAGTAAGCCTGTGCTTTGGCACCCTTGCTTTTTGCGGACGACATGCTGTTGTCTCCTCTAAGCAATCCAGGAGGGTATATAGCCAAAAATCAACCGTGCACCATACAGTGTAAAGTATAGCCTATAATCATATAATCTATAAGTACACTTCTGCACTAGTGGGGCCAGCACCTCAGGTGCTGCTTACCGACCGCTCAAAGCGGTTGTGTGGTCACCAGAATCCCAGCCTGGGTCTCCCAGAGCTTGTCTCCCCTCTCCAGCGTCAGAAGATCTGACAGGAATGGCTGCCGGCGTCCTGAGGAGAGGGGGGGGGGCGTGGGCGTGCTCTAGAAAGTGCGGGAAACTGGTGCCCCACTGTGCACAGTGAGGGGGGTGGAGTATGCAAAGCATGTTCCAGCCCTCAGCGCTGACGTCCTGTACAGCGTCCCGCCCTTCCCCTGACTGGCAGGCCTGCGGGCGGGAAAAGAGTGAGACTAGGCCGCAAAAGCCGGGGACTAAAGTTATAAGCGCGGCCGGTGTATAAGCGCGGTCGGCGCGGTAGTCCCCGGCGTACTAACATTCCCAGCCGCGCTGCAATGTGAAATGGCAGCGCGCGGTCAGCGCGGTAGTCCCCAATAAACTAACACACCCAGCCACGCTGCAGTGTGTGATGGCACAAGCGCGGTCAGCGCTGCGGTCCCCGGTGCACTAACACACCCAGCAATGCTGGAGTGTTTCTGTGCGCAGTCCCCACGGGGACACAGAGTACCTCAAAGTAGCAGGGCCTTGTCCCTGACGATACTCGGCTCCTTGTCCAGCAGATTCCCCAGGGGCTGTGGACGGAGCACAGTCTCAGTGCCTGGAGACCGATTAGGATCCCACTTCACCCAGAGCCCATCAAGGGATGGGGAAGGAAAACAGCATGTGGGCTCCAGCCTCCGTACCCGCAATGGATACCTCAACCTTAACAACACCGCCGACAAGAGTGGGGTGAGAAGGGAGCATGCTGGGGGCCCTGTTATGGGCCCTCTTTTCTTCCATCCGACATAGTCAGCAGCTGCTGCTGACTAAGCTGTGGAGCTATGCGTGGATGTCTGCCTCCTTCGCACAAAGCATGAAAACTGAGGAGCCCGTGAGAGCACGGGGGGTGTATAGGCAGAAGGGGAGGGGCTTTACACTTTTAGTGTAATACTTTGTGTGGCCTCCGGAGGCATAGCCTATACACCCAATTGTCTGGGTCTCCCAATGGAGCGACAAAGAAATAGCTGCTAGGAAACCACTGCTAAGGACAGGCAACAAGCAGAATAGACTTGCTTGGGCTAAAGAACACAAAGAATGGACATTAGACCAGTGGAAATCTGTGCTTTGGTCTGATGAGTCCAAATTTGAGATCTTTGGATCCAACCACCGTGTCTTTCTAGAAAAGGTGATCAGATGGACTCTACATGCCTGGTTCCCACCGTGAAGCATGGAGGAGGAGGTGTGATGGTGTGGGGGGGCTTTGCTGGTGACACTGTTGGGGATTTATTCAAAATTGAAGGCATACTGAACCAGCATGGCTACCACAGCATCTTGCAGCGGCGTGCTATTCCATCCGGTTTGCATTTATTTGGACCATCATTTATTTTTCAACAGGACAATGATCCCAAACACACCTCCAGGCTGTGTAAGGGCTATTTGAATAAGAAGGAGAGTGATGGGATGCTACGCCAGATGACCTGGCCTCCACAGTCACCAGATCTGAACCCAATCGAGATGGTTTGGGGTGAGCTGGACCACAGAGTGAAGGCAAAAGGGCCAACAAGTGCTAAGCATTTCTGGGAACTCCTTCAAGACTGTTGGAAAACCATTTCCGGTGACTACCTCTTGAAGCTCATCAAGAGAATGCCAAGAGTGTGCAAAGCAGTAATCAAAGCAAAAGGTGGCTACTTTGAAGAACCTAGAATACAAGACATATTTTCAGTTGTTTCACACTTTTTTAAGTTTTTCATTCCATATGTTTTCATTCATAGTTTTGATGTCTTCAATGTGAATCTACAATTTTTAAAGTCATGAAAATAAAGAAAACTCTTTGAATGAGAAGGTGTGTCCAAACTTTTGGTCTGTACTGTATATTTCCTATCTGTGTATTGTTTTCTTACATCACCATTGGCTTTATATGTTGGGGGCTTGCTATTCCTTTGGGGACTATTCTGAGGCAAGATAGGTTTGCTCATTTCTATCTGTGAGGCGTAGTAAGTTTCTCCGGCTGTGACGAGGCGTCTAGGTGTGTTTAGGAACGCTCCACAGCTACTTCTAGTGTGGTCTGATAGATAGGGGATTGCAGTCAGCTCAGGTTCCGATTACTCTTGTGTTTTTCTGTTGATGGGATTTTTGTGATCATCCACGGTAACCAGATCATAACAGAATCTTGTTGTCTGCACTGAGCATGCCCAGAAAGCAGCCTGGCAGGGTCAGTACAGAAATATCTCTCTCTCAGACAGGAGACCAGGATCAAGGAGGGATGAGCGGGAGTAATAAAGATGGAGTCCTTAAGTGTGTTGGTGTATTTATTTCTAATAGTATTTTTTCTCTGTGTGATGTCTTTTTTTTAACCCTTTAAGGGAGATTCTTAATGGCTGAATCAAACATGACATAAGATTCTCGGGCTTTATACCAGCTGGTAAAACAAAGCTGGTATTAACCCCTTATTAACCAGCATGCCACCCGGCACCAAGGCCGCTGGAAGAGTTGCATACAGCGCCAGAAGATGGCGCTTCTATGAAAGCGCCATTTTCTGGTGCGGCTGCAGACTGCATTTCGCAGCGGGCCCAGAAAGTTTGGGCCACCCTGCGCTGAAGATTCCAATCCCCAGCTGCCTGTATGTAAACTTTTGACTGCAGAAAGTAATAAAAATGGCTTAAAACATTCTCTCTTTCACATTATTCTGGCATTTGGCAAATATAAATAATTTTGGTAATTCTAGTTGACCTAAAATGGGAAAGGTTTACAGTGGAACCTTGGTTAACGAGAACAATCCGTTCTGGGAGTGTGCTTGTTAACTAAGTTACTCGTTCAGCAAAGCAAGATTTCCCATAGGAAATCATTGCAATGCAGACAATTCATTCCACAACTTGTTAAATGTCCCATCCTGGTCCCCTGTTGTGCCATTCCACACATGCACAAACACACACAAACACACACAAACACGCACAAACACGCACAAACATGCACAAACACGCACAAACTCGCACAAACTCGCACAAACATGCACAAACACGCACAAACACGCACAAACACAAGCACGCACGTACATATTATGCTCACCTTCCATTCCATAGCCGGCCTGCTGGGACTTGCTGTTCTCTAGCACGGGCTGTATATCGGGTTACCATGACGACGAGGGAGGAACTTCCGCACCCAGAGCGCTGACATCAAAGGCAGGAGCCTCTGATTGGTCAGCGCGCTGCCTTTGAGTAGCATATGACAGGGGAAGTTCCTGCCTCGTCGCCGATGGTTACTGATACACAGCGTAGAGCGGGCAAACTACAGGACCCAGGAGGCCGGCGATGGAACGGATGGTAAGGTGAGCATGATACTGTATGTGTGTGCTTGTTTGTGTTTTGTGCGTGCATGTGTGTGTTTGTGTGGACTGCAAGAGCGGGTCAGAGCGCGGTGGATATACGGAACCGGAAGTGTGTGCGGTGAGTATTTTGCTCGCACAGCAAAGCTTTCTCGTAAACCGAGTTACAAATTTACAGAAAGCTTTGCTTGTTAAGCGAAATTCTTGTTAAGTGGGTTAGTCGTTAAGCGAGGTTCCACTGTATTCTGATTTCATGTCAGATTGTGAGAAAAACATGTAGATGTGTCTTTTTAGAGAGTGTATGAAAACTTCTGGTTTCAACTGTAGCTATCAAAACTGATTTATGGTTTATGCAAAGAAGGGAATTTTGTTACTTACCGTAAATTCCTTTTCTTCTAGCTCCTATTGGGAGACCCAGACGATTGGGTGTATAGTACTGCCTCCGGAGGCCACACAAAGCATTACACTAAAAAGTGTAAGGCCCCTCCCCTTCTGGCTATACACCCCCAGTGGGATCACTGGCTCACCAGTTTTAGTGCAAAAGCAAGAAGGAGGAAAGCCAATAACTGGTTTAAACAAATTCACTCCGAAGTAACATCGGAGAACTGAAAACCATTCAACATGAACAACATGTGTACCCGAAAAACAACCAAAAATCCCGAAGGACAACAGGGCGGGTGCTGGGTCTCCCAATAGGAGCTAGAAGAAAAGGAATTTACGGTAAGTAACAAAATTCCCTTCTTCTTCGGCGCTCCATTGGGAGACCCAGACGATTGGGACGTCCAAAAGCTGTCCCTGGGTGGGTAAAGAAATACCTCCTGTTAGAGCTGCAAAGACAGCCCTCCCCTACGGGGAGGCAACTGCCGCCTGCAGGACTCTTCTACCTAGGCTGGCGTCCGCCGAAGCATAGGTATGCACCTGATAATGTTTGGTGAAAGTGTGCAGACACGACCAGGTAGCTGCCTGGCACACCTATTGAGCCGTAGCCTGGTGTCGTAATGCCCAGGACGCACCCATGGCTCTGGTAGAATGGGCCTTCAGCCCTGATGGAACCGGAAGCCCCGCAGAACGGTAGGCTTCAAGAATTGTTTCCTTGATCCATCGAGCCAGGGTGGACTTTGCAGCCTGCGATCCCTTGCGCTGACCAGTGACAAGGACAAAGAGTGCATCCGAGCGGCGCAGGGGCGCCGTGCGGGAATGTAGATTCTGGGTGCTCTACACCAGATCCAACAATGCAAAGCCATTACATATCGATGAAATGGATAAAAGGAAGGTAAGGAGATATCCTGATTGTGATAAAAAGGGGATACCACCTTAGGGAGAAACTCTGGGATCGGTTATCTTGGTGAACACCAGGAAGGGAGCTTTGGATGACCGCGCTGCAAGTTCGGACACTCTCCGAAGAGACGTGACCGCTACCAGAAAGGCCACTTTCTGTGAAAGTCGAGAAAGTGAAAAACATCCCTCAGAGGCTCGAAGGGCGGCTCCTGGAGAGCAATTAATACCCTGTGCAGATCCCATGGGTCTAACGGCCTCTTGTACGGAGGGACAACGTGATAACCCCCCTGCAGGAACGTGCGTACCTGAGGAAGTCGTACTAGGCGCTTCTGAAAGAATACCGACAGCGCTGCGACTTGTCCTTTAAGGGAGCCAAGCGACAAACCTTTTCCCAATCCAGATGCAGGAAGGGAGGAAAAAGGAGACAATGCAAATGGCCAGGGAGACACTCCCGAAGCAGAGCACCAAGATAAGAATAACTTCCACGTCTAGTGGTAGGTCTTGGCAGACGTCGGCTTCCTAGCCCGTCTCATGGTGGCAATGACGTCTTGAGATAATCCTGAAGACGCTAGGATCTCTGACTTGATGGCCATACAGTCAGGATCAGGGCCGTAGAATTCAGTGGAAAAAACGGCCCTTGGGACAGTAAGTCTGGCCGGTCTGAGAGTGCCCACGGTTGGCCGACCGTGAGATGCCACAGATCCGGGAACCACGACCTCCTCGGCCAGTCTGGGACGACGAGGATGGCGCGGCGGCAAGCGGAGCTGAGCTTGCGTAGCACTCTGGGCAACAGTGCCAGAGGTGGAAACACATAGGGTAGCTGGAACTGCGACCAATCCTGAACTAGGGCGCCTGCCGCCAGAGCTCTTTGCTCGTGAGACCGCGCCATGAAAATCGGGACCTTGTTGTTGTGCCGAGACGCCATTAGGTCGACGTCCGGCATCCCCCAGCGGCTACAGAGTTCCTGACACCATTCTGGGTGCAGAGAACGTTCCCCTGCGTCCATGCCCAGGCGACTGAGGAAGTCTGCTTCCCAATTTTCTACGCCCGGGATGTGAACTGCGGATATGGTGGATGCTCTGTCCCCCACCCACGTCAGAATCCGCCGGATTGCCTGGTAGGCTTGGCGATGCGTGTTCCGCCTTGGTGGGCGATGTCTGCCACCGCTGTGGAATTGTCCGACTGAATTCGGATCTGTTTTCCTTCCAGCCACTGCTGGAAGGCTTGCAGGGCAAGATACGCTGCCCAGATTTCCAGAACATTGATCTGAAGGAAGGACTCCTCTGAAGAGAGTCCTTGACCGTCTGAGAAGGGAAACGTTCCTGTCTAGGGACGTCGACTCCCCAACCCATTGGCAAAGCATGTCCCATTGAAGTGGACGCAGATGAAACTGCGCGAAAGTGACTGCCTCTGTATGAGGCGTCTTAAGGGGTGTGACTGGCCTTGAAGGAGAGACTGCACCCCCGTCTGTAGTGAACGCTGCTTGTCCAGCGGAAGCTTCACTATCGCTGAGGGAGTGTGAAACTCCATGCCCAGATATGTCAGCGATTGGGTCGGTGCCCGATGTAACCTTGAAAAGTTGATGATTCACCCGAAACTCTGGAGAGTTTCCAGCGCCCCGTTCAGGCTGTGTTGGCATGCCTCTTGAGAGGGTGCCTTGACAAGTGGATTGTCCCAGTAAGGATCACAGAGTGACCCTGAGAGTGCAGGACTGCTCCCACTGCTGCCCTGAACTTGGTGAAAACCCGTAGGGCTGTCGCCAGACCGAAGGGCAGGGCTACGCACTGAAGATGCTCGTCTTCAATAACGAAAACGTAGCAAACGCTGGTGCTCTGGAGCAATCGGCACGTGGAGATAAGCATCCTGCTATCTATTGATGCTAGGAAATCTCCTTGAGACATTGAGGCAATGACGGAGCGGAGGGTTACATCCGGAACCGCCTGGCCTTCACGTGCTTGGAGAGCAGGTTTAGGTCCAGAAACGGAACGGAAAGAGCCACCCTTTTTTTGGCACCCCAATCAGATTGGAGGAAAAAACCGTGTCTTGTTCCTGAAGAGGAACAGGGATTACCACTCCTTCTGCCTGCAGAAGAGCATCGGCTCGGTGGGGGGGGGGGAAGTTCTGAAGAATCGAGCCGGAGGACGAGAACAGAGCTCTATCCTGTACACGTGAGACACAATGACTCTCACCCACCGGTCTGTGACCTGCGGCCGCTAAATGTCGCCAAGCGGGAGAGCCACCAACCGCGTATGCGGAGAGAGAGAGCTGAAGTCATGAGGAGACCGCCTTGGTAGCGGTTCCTCCTGCAGCCTTCCTTGGGCGTGATTGAGCCCGGCCGGAATTTGCGCCCCTCTGAGCCTTTTGAGCTCTTTTGGACGAGGACAATTGGGACCTGCCCGAGCCTGGGAAGGACCGAAACCTCGACTGTCCCCCCAGGACCGCATTACTAGGGTAAGTCGCAATGCAGACATTGCGAGGTTAAGGACACCACCTGCGGCACAGATGTACATGTGCTCAAGACCAGCTGCGCAAGAACAGCTGAAATAGCTTACAGTGCCCATACGGCTGCGAATGCCGGAGCAACCGACACGCTGATAGCTTCACAGACAGATTTCAACCAGAGGTCCATCTGTCTGTCAATGGCATCCTTAAGTGACGTCCCATCTCCACTGCAACTATGGATCTAGCCGCAATCCTGGAGATTGGGGGATCCACCTTTGGACCCTGGGTCCAGCGCTTTACCACGTCAGGGGGAAGGGATAACGTGTATCCTTAATACGTTTGGAGAAAACGCTTATCTGGTAAGCGTGGTGTTTCTGAACTGCTTCTCTGAAGTCAGCGTGGCCAGAAAAATACTCAATATACGCATGAGATACTGAAAAAAGGATTACTCCTGCTGTAAAGCTGACTCCTCCACTGGGGGAGCTGAGGGAGAAATATCCAACATTCCATTGATGGACGCTATAAGATCATTCACTATGGCGTCACCATCCGGTGTATCCGGATTGAGAGCGGTGTCAGGACCAAAGCCCTGATCAGCTACGTCTGCCTCATCATACAGAGAGTCCTCCCGCTGGGACCTTGACCAGTGATGAAGCCGAGTGCCGCACCCAGCGAGCTAGCTTAGGCTGTCTGGGACTGCCGTCCGTGTCAGAGCCTTCACCCTGGAATGCCTGGGACCCCCCCGGAGCACTGATTATGTTCCAAATGAGGGTGGCCAGGGAGCATTAATCAAGATTGCCCATGGCCTGTCTGGACTGCAAAGTCTCTATCCCATGACAATCTATCAGCCGAAACTGCAACTCCGTCCCTGTCCCTGGACAGGGTTCACAGGTGGCTCCTTTGGCCACCTCTAGTAGAGACCCCGGCTGACCAAGTGCTACAGGGGAGCATTGCACACAATGGGGGTCAGTTGCCGGTGGAACAGTATCACATGCAGGAAAAGCAGCATAGAAAGCCTGTGTTGCTTTTTTGCCGCTGTATTCAAGCCATCTATGCAATGTATAGCATACAAGCATAAGTACAAATGACCACTTCAGCACATGCAATACAAGCAGCATAGAAAGCCTGTGCCTTGGCACCCTTGCTTTTTTGCTGCTGTTGTCCAGCCATCTAGGAGAATATAGCCCAGAGTAGCGACCGTACAGTGCAATGTATAGCATACAAGCATAAGTACAAATGAACACTTCAGCACATGCAATACAAGCAGCCTATAAAGCCTGTGCCTTGGCGCCCATGCTTTTTTGCTGCTGCTGTCCAGCCCTCTAGGAGAATATAGCCAAGAGTAGCGACCGTACAATGCAATGTATAGCATACAAGCATAAGTACAAATGAACACTTCAGCACATGCAATACAAGCAGCATAGAAAACCTGTGCCTTAGCACCCTTGCTTTTTTGCTGCTGTTATCTCGCCATCTAGGAGGGCATATAGCCAAAGATAGCGACCGTACAGTGCAGTGTATAGCATACAAGCATAAAATACAAATGGACACTTCGGTATTTAGTGGGGTCAGCACTTCAGGTGCTGCTTACCGCCCGCCTATAACGCGGGTGTGTGGTCGCCAGAGCCCTGTGACTGGTTGCCCAGAGCATGTCTCCGTTCCCCAGCTCGGACTGCGTGCAGGAATGGCTGCCGGCGTCCTGTGAAGAGGGGCGGGCCGTGGGCGTGCCCCAGACAAGAGCGGGAAACTGGCGTCCCACTGTGTCCAGTGAAGGGGGCTGGAGAATGCAAAGCAGACTCCAGCCCTCGGCGCTGACTGTCTGTACAGCGTCCCGCCTCACCCCTGACTGGCAGGGCTGGAGGCGGGAACGAAACGAAAACTAGGCCGCAAAGCCGGGGACTCGAGTAATAAGCGCGGCCGTCCATGTGCACGGCCAGCGCGGAAGTCCCCGGCGCACCATAAGTCCCAGCCGCGCCACAATGTAAAAAACACCCAGCAGCGGCCGGCGCGGCAGTTCTCAATACATAAAGTCACCCAGCTAAGCTGTAGTGAATAATAGCACGAGCGCTCCGCGCTGTTGCCCCCGGCGCACTAACACTCCCAGCAATGCTGGTGTGTGTGCGCGCGCTTGCCCGGGGACACAGAGTACCTTAATGTAGCAGGGCCTGTCCCTGACGATACTCAGCTCCATATCCAGCAGGTTCTCTGGGTCTGTGGATGGAGCCCGGTCTCAGTGCCTGGAGACCTGTAAGATCCCACTTCGCCCAGAGCCCTGAGGGGGGATGGGGAAGGAAGAAGGGAATTTTGTTACTTACCGTAAATTCCTTTTCTTCTAGCTCCTATTGGGAGACCCAGACGATTGGGTGTATAGCTACTGCCTCCGGAGGCCACACAAAGTATTACACTAAAAAGTGTAAGGCCCCTCCCCTTCTGGCTATACACCCCCAGTGGGATCACTGGCTCACCAGTTTTAGTGCAAAAGCAAGAAGGAGGAAAGCCAATAACTGGTTTAAACAAATTCACTCCGAAGTAACATCGGAGAACTGAAAACCATTCAACATGAACAACATGTGTACCCGAAAAACAACCAAAAATCCCGAAGGACAACAGGGCGGGTGCTGGGTCTCCCAATAGGAGCTAGAAGAAAGAAGGGAATTTTGTTACTTACCGTAAATTCCTTTTCTTCTAGCTCTTATTGGGAGACCCAGACGATTGGGGTATAGCTACTGCCCTCCGGAGGCCACACAAAGCACTACACCAAAAGTGCAAGGCCCCTCCCCTTCTGGCTATACCCCCCCGTGGTATCACGGGTACTCCAGTTTTAGTGCCAAAGCAAGAAGGAGGAAGCCAACAACTGGTTTAAACAAATTAACTCCGATTAACATCGGAGAACTGAAAAACCGTTCAACATGAACAACATGTGTACCCGCAAACAGCAAAAACAATCCCGAAGGACAACAGGGCGGGTGCTGGGTCTCCCAATAAGAGCTAGAAGAAAAGGAATTTACGGTAAGTAACAAAATTCCCTTCTTCTTCAGCGCTCTATTGGGAGACCCAGACGATTGGGACGTCCAAAAGCTGTCCCTGGGTGGGTAACGAAATACCTCATGTTAGAGCTGCAAAACAGCCCTCCCCTACGGGGATGTCACTGCCGCCTGCAGGACTCTTCTACCTAAGCTGGCATCCGCCGAAGCATAGGTATGCACCTGATAATGCTTGGTGAAAGTGTGCAGACTCGACCAGGTAGCTGCCTGACACACCTGTTGAGCCGAAGCCTGGTGCCGTAATGCCCAGGACGCACCCACGGCTCTGGTTGAGTGGGCTTTTAGCCCTGAAGGAACCGGAAGCCCAGCAGAACGGTAGGCCTCTATAATTGGTTCTTTGATCCATCGAGCCAAGGTAGCTTTAGAAGCCTGCAACCCCTTGCGCGGACCGGCGACAAGGACAAAAAGTGCATCGGAACGGCGCATGGGCGCCGTGCGGGAAATGTAGATCCTGAGAGCTCTCACCAGATCTAGCAAACGCAAGTCCTTTTCATACCGGTGAACCGGATGAGGATAAAAGGAAGGCAAGGATATATCCTGATTAAGATGAAACGAGGATACGACCTTAGGGAGAAACTCCGGAATGGGGCGCAGCACTACTTTGTCCTGGTGGAACACCAAGAAGGGAGCCTTGGATGACAGAGCTGCCAGCTCAGACACTCGCCGAAGCGATGTGATCGCAACAAGAAACGCCAATTTCTGTGACAGGCGAGAAAAAGAAACTTCTTTGAGAGGCTCGAAAGGCGGCTTCTGGAGAGCAACTAGTACTCTGTTCAGATCCCATGGATCCAACGGCCGCTTGTACGGGGGCACAATATGACAGACCCCCTGCAGGAACGTGCGCACCTTAGGAAGACGTGCTAGACGCTTCTGAAAAAACACGGATAGTGCCGAGACTTGCCCTTTAAGGGAGCTGAGCGACAAGCCCTTTTCCAACCCTGATTGCAGGAAAGACAGAAAAGTGGGCAATGCAAATGGCCAGGGAGACACTCCCTGAGCAGAGCACCAGGTTAAGAAAATCTTCCACGCTCTGTGGTAGATCTTAGCAGAAGTTGACTTCCTAGCTTGTCTCATTGTGGCTACCACTCCCTGGGATAAGCCTGTTGACGATAGGATCCAGGACTCAATGGCCACACAGTCAGGTTCAGGGCCGCAGAATTCTGATGGAAAAACGGCCCTTGAGACAGCAGGTCTGGACGGTTTGGAAGTGACCACGGTCGGCCGACCGTGAGATGCCACAGATCCGGATACCACGATCTCCTCGGCCAGTCTGGGGCGACGAGTATGATGCGGCTGCAATCGGATCTGATCTTGCGTAATACTCTGGGCAAGAGTGCCAGAGGCGGGAATACATATGGGAGGCGGAACTGCGACCAATCTTGCACCAAGGCGTCTGCCGCCAGAGCTCTTTGATCGCGCGACCGCGCCATGAATGCCGGGACCTTGTTGTTGTGCCGAGACGCCATTAGGTCGACGTCCGGCACCCCCCAGCGGCGACAGATTTCTTGAAACACGTCCGGGTGAAGGGACCATTCCCCTGCGTCCATACCCTGGCGACTGAGGAAGTCTGCTTCCCAGTTTTCTACGCCTGGGATGTGAACCGCGGAGATGGTGGATGCTGTGTCCTCCACCCAATTCAGAATGCGCCGGACTTCCTGAAAGGCTTGCCGGCTGCGCGTCCCTCCTTGGTGGTTGATGTATGCCACCGCTGTGGAGTTGTCCGACTGGATTCGGATCTGCTTTCCTTCCAGCCACTGTTGAAAGGCTAGTAGGGCAAGATACACTGCCCTGATTTCCAGAACATTGATCTGAAGGGTGGACTCTTGCGGAGTCCACGTCCCCTGAGCCCTGTGGTGTAGAAACACTGCTCCCCACCCCGACAGACTCGCATCTGTCGTGACCACTGCCCAGGATGGGGGCAGGAAGGATCTTCCCTGAGACAATGAGGTGTGAAGGAGCCACCATTGTAGAGAGTCCTTGGCCGTCTGGGAAAGAGAGACTTTCCTGTCTAGGGAAGTTGTCTTCCCGTCCCATTGGCGGAGAATGTCCCATTGAAGTGGACGCAGATGAAACTGCGCAAAGGGAACTGCTTCCATGGCTGCCACCATCTTCCCTAGGAAGTGCATGAGGCGCCGCAAGGGGTGCGACTGGCCCTGAAGGAGAGATTGCACCCCTGTCTGTAAGGACCGCTGCTTGTTTAGCGGAAGCTTCACTCTCGCTGCTCGAGTATGGAACTCCATGCCAAGATACGTTAGTGACTGTGTCGGTGACAGATTTGACTTTGGAAAGTTGATGATCCATCCAAAAGTCTGGAGAGTCTCCAGCGTAGCATGTAGACTGAGTTGGCATGCCTCTTGAGAGGGTGCCTTGACAAGTAGATCGTCTAGGTAAGGGATCACCGAGTGTCCCTGATAGTGCAAGACTGCTACCACCGCCGCCATGACCTTGGTGAAGACCCGGGGGGCTGTCGCCAGACCGAATGGCAGAGCTACGAACTGAAGATGGTCGTCTCCTATCACAAAACGTAGAAAACGTTGATGTTCTGTAGCAATTGGCACGTGGAGATAAGCATCTTTGATGTCTATTGAGGCAAGGAAGTCTCCTTGAGACATTGAGGCAATGACAGAACGGAGGGTTTCCATCCGGAACCGTCTGGCGTGCACATGTTTGTTGAGCAGTTTTAGGTCCAGAACAGGACGGAACGAGCCGTCCTTTTTTGGCACCACAAAGAGATTGGAGTAAAACCCTCTCCCTTGTTCCTGAGACGGTACAGGAACCACTACTCCTTCCGCTCTTAGGGAGTCCACCGCCTGCCGCAGGACATCTACACGGTCTGGATGTGGGGAGGTTCTGAAGAACCGAGCTGGCGGACGAGAACTGAACTCGATTCTGTACCCGCGAGACAAAATGTCTGTCACCCACCGGTCTTTGACCTGTGACATCCAAGTGTCGTAAAAGCGGGAGAGCCTGCCCCCGACCGGAGATGCGGAGGGAGGGGACTGGAAGTCATGAGGTAGCCGCTTGGAAGCGGTTCCTCCATTTGCTTTCTTGGGGCGTGAGTGAGCCCGCCAGGAATCTGAGTTTCTTTGCGTCCTCTGAGTCCCTTTGGACGAGGAGAATTGTGTTTTGCCCGAACCTCGAAAGGACTGAAACTTCTGCTGCCACTTTCTCTGCTGAGGTTTGCTTGATCTGGGCTGGGGTAAAGAGGAGTCTTTACCCTTGGACTGTTTAATGATGTCAGCCAATGGCTCGCCAAACAGTCTATCTCTAGATAAAGGCAAGCTGGTTAAACATTTTTTGGAACCAGCATCTGCTTTCCAGTCCTTTAACCACAATGCCCTGCGCAAAACTACCGAATTGGCAGACGCCATTGAGGTGCGGCTGGTAGATTCTAGGACCGCATTGATAGCGTAAGAGGCAAACGCAGACATCTGCGAGGTAAGGTGCGCCACTTGCGGCACCGCTGGATGTATGATAGCATCCACTTTTGCTAAACCAGCTGAAATAGCTTGGAGTGCCCATACGGCTGCGAATGCTGGAGCAAACGACGCGCCGATAGCTTCATAGACAGATTTTAACCAAAGGTCCATCTGTCTGTCATTGGCATCCTTAAGTGAAGCGCCATCCTCCACTGCAACTATGGATCTAGCTGCAAGCTTGGAAATCGGGGGGTCCACCTTTGGACACTGGGTCCAGCGCTTGACCACATCAGGTGGGAAAGGATAACGTGTATCCTTAGAACGTTTAGAGAAACGCTTTTCTGGATGAGCGTCGTGTTTCTGGATTGATTCTCTGAAGTCAGAGTGATCCAACAGAGCACTTAATTTACGCTTGGGATAGAGGAAACGAAACTTCTCCTGCTCTGCCGCTGCCTCTTCTGCTGAAGGGGCTGGGGGAGAAATATCTAACAGCCTATTGATGGCTGAGATAAGATCGTTTACCATGGCGTCCCCATCCGGGGTATCCAGATTGAGAGGGGTTCCAGGATTAGACTCCTGATCACTCTCTTCAGACACATCACATGGAGACTGATTGCGCTGAGACCCTGAGCAGTGTGATGACGTTGAGGGTCTTTCCCAGCGAGCCCGCTTGGGGTGGCTGGGGCAATCATCTGAGTCATTATACTCATCCTGAGAAGCCGGGGACCCCCTTGCAGTCTGGATTAAATCCAACTGCGGAGGATTAGAGGACATAGACCTCGCCGTGTCCATAGACTGAGCCCCAGGCATGGATTGCAAAGTTTCCAGGATTTTTGCCATAGCCACAGACATATTATCCGCAAAAACTGCAAAGTCTGTCCCTGACACCGGGGCAGGACTTACAAGCGTCTCAGCCTGGGTTACTACCTCTCCGGACTCCGGCTGGCGAAGCAGCACCGGATCTGAGCATTGCACACAATGGGGGTCATTGGAGCCTGCTGGTAGAGCAGCCCCACATGCAGCACACGCAGTGCACACAGCCCTAGCCTTGGCAGCCTTGCGTCTTGTGGATGACATGTTGCTGCCTCCTCAGAGCGATCTGGGGTATACAGCCAGGAAGCGACCTCACAGTGCAAGAAATCAATAAATATCTATGTCCAGTGACACAGTACACTAATACACAGTAAGGCACTAGAGGGGCCAGCTGAAAAGCCGCTTACCGCCCGCTTAAGAGCGGGTGTGTGGTCTCCCAAAGCCCCTCAGTCTAGGTCTCCCAGAGCCTTGCGTCCTTCCTCCAGCCAGACATGCATGTAATGGCTGCCGGCGTCCTGAGAGAGGAAGGGGGGCGGGCCCTGGGCGTTCCTGACCAAGAGCGGGAAGCCTGCTTCCCTCTGTGCCTAGTGAGAGGGCTGGAGCATGTAAATCAGGCTCCAGCCCTCGTCGCTGCCGTGAAACAGCGTCTCTCCCCTACCCTGATTGACAGGGTGGGGGCGGGAACGATCGGAGCTGCCGGCGTCCTAGGCCCAAAAGCCGGGGACTAGAGTTATAAACGCCCCCGCCGTAAAAGCGCGGTCGGCGTATCCCCGGCGCACCACAAGTCACAGCAGCGCCGCCGGTCCAGTGAGGGTCGGCGCTGCGTTCCCAGAACACAAAGTCCCCCAGATAACTGTAGGAACACCAGCTCAGTGTACGGTCCCCGGCGCACTACAACGCCCAGCCAGCCCGGAGTGCGTCTGTGCCTGCCGGGGACACAGAGTACCTGTATGATGCAGGGCCCGGTCCCTGATGGTACTCCTGCTCGGCATCCACCAGGTGCTATGGGTCTGTGGATGGAGCCCGGCGTCAGAGCTTTGAGGCCGGCAGGATCCCACTTCCACAGAGCCCCCAAGGGGATGTGGAAGGAAAACAGCATGTGAGGCTCCAGCCCTGTACCAGCAATAGGTACCTCAACCTTACAACACCATCCAGGGGTGAGAAGGGAGCATGCTGGGGGCCCTATATGGGCCCTCTTTTCTTCCATCCGAAATAGTCAGCAGCTACTGCTGACTAAAATCTGTGGAGCTATGCATGGAATGTCTGACCTCCTTCGCACACAAAGCTAAAACTGGAGTACCCGTGATACCACGGGGGGGTATAGCCAGAAGGGGAGGGGCCTTGCACTTTTGGTGTAGTGCTTTGTGTGGCCTCCGGAGGGCAGTAGCTATACCCCAATCGTCTGGGTCTCCCAATAGAGCGCTGAAGAAAGGAATTTACGGTAAGTAACAAAATTCCCTTCTTCTTCGGCGCTCCATTGGGAGACCCAGACGATTGGGACGTCCAAAAGCTGTCCCTGGGTGGGTAAAGAAATACCTCATGTTAGAGCTGCAAAGACAGCCCTCCCCTACGGGGAGGCAACTGCCGCCTGCAGGACTCTTCTACCTAGGCTGGCGTCCGCCGAAGCATAGGTATGCACCTGATAATGTTTGGTGAAAGTGTGCAGACTCGACCAGGTAGCTGCCTGGCACACCTGTTGAGCCGTAGCCTGGTGTCGTAATGCCCAGGACGCACCCACGGCTCTGGTAGAATGGGCCTTCAGCCCTGATGGAACCGGAAGCCCAGCAGAACGGTAGGGTTCAAGAATTGGTTCCTTGATCTATCGAGCCAGGGGGCTTTGGAAGCCTGCGACCCTTTGCGCTGACCAGCGACAAGTATAAAGAGTGCATCCGAGCGGCGCAGGGGCGCCGTGCGGGAAAAGTAGATTCTGAGCGCTCTCATCAGATCCAACAAATGCAAATCCAATTCATATCGCTGAACTGGATGAGGACAAAAGGAAGGTAAGGAGATATCCTGACTGAGATGAAAGGGGGATACCACCTTAGGGAGAAACCCCGGAATCAGGCGCAGCACTACCTTGTCTTGGTGAAACACCAGGAAAGGAGCTTTGGATGACCGCGCTGCTAGCTCGGACACTCTCTGAAGAGACGTGACCGTTACCAAAAAGGCCACTTTCTGTGACAGTCGAGAAAGTGAAAAAAACATCCCTCAGAGGCTCAAAGGGCGGCTCCTGGAGAGCAATTATTACCCTGTGCAGATCCCATGGGTCTAACGGCCTCTTGTACGGAGGGACAATGTGACCAACCCCCTGCAGGAACGTGCGTACCTGAGGAAGTCGTACTATGCGCTTCTGAAAGAATACAGACAGCGCTGGGACTCGTCCGTTAAGGGAGCCGAGCGACAAACCTTTTCCCAAACCAGAATGCAGGAAGGAAGGAAAAGTAGGCAATGCAAATGTCCAGGGAGACACTCCCTGAGCAGAGCGCTAAGATAAGAATATCTTCCACGTCTTGTGGTAGATCTTGGCAGACGTCGGCTTCCTAGCCCGTCTCATGGTGGCAATGACGTCTTGAGATAATCCTGAAGACGCTAGGATCTCGGACTCGATGGCCACACAGTCAGGATCAGGGCCGTAGAATTCAGTGGAAAAAACGGCCCTTGGGACAGTAAGTCTGGTCGGTCTGGTAGTGCCCACGGTTGGCCGACCGTGAGATGCCACAGATCCGGGAACCACGACCTCCTCGGCCAGTCTGGGACGACGAGGATGGCGCGGCGGCAAGCGGAGCTGAGCTTGCGTAGCACTCTGGGCAACAGTGCCAGAGGTAGAACACATAGGGTAGCTGGAACTGCGACCAATCCTGAACTAGGGCGCCTGCCGCCAGAGCACTTTGCTCGTGAGACCGCGCCATGAAAATCGGGCCCTTGTTGTTGTGCCGAGACGCCATTAGGTCGACGTCCGGCATCCCCCAGCGGCTACAGATTTCCTGACACCATTCTGGGTGCAGAGGCCATTCCCCTGCGTCCATACCCAGGCGACTGAGGAAGTCTGCTTCCCAAGTTCCTACGCCCGGGATGTGAACTGCGGATATGGTGGATGCTCTGTCCCCCACCCACATCAGAATCCGCCGGATTGCCTGGTAGGCTTGGCGATGCGTGTTCCGCCTTGGTGGGCGATGTCTGCCACCGCTGTGGAATTGTCCGACTGAATTCGGATCTGTTTTCCTTCCAGCCACTGCTGGAAGGCTTGCAGGGCAAGATACACTGCCCGGATTTCCAGAACATTGATCTGAAGGATGGACTCCTCTGAAGAGAGTCCTTGACCGTCTGAGAAGGGAAACGTTCCTGTCTAGGGACGTCGACTCCCCAACCCATTGGCAAAGCATGTCCCATTGAAGTGGACGCAGATGAAACTGCGCGAAAGTGACTGCCTCTGCATGAGGCGTCTTAAGGGGTGTGACTGGCCTTGAAGGAGAGACTGCACCCCCGTCTGTAGTGAACGCTGCTTGTCCAGCGGAAGCTTCACTATCGCTGAGGGAGTGTGAAACTCCATGCCCAGATATGTCAGCGATTGGGTCGGTGCCCGATGTAACCTTGAAAAGTTGATGATCCACCCGAAACTCTGGAGAGTCTCCAGCGCCACGTTCAGGCTGTGTCGGCATGCCTCTTGAGAGGGTGCCTTGACAAGTGGATTGTCCCAGTAAGGATCACAGAGTGACCCTGAGAGTGCAGGACTGCTCCCACTGCTGCCCTGAACTTGGTGAAAACCCGTAGGGCTGTCGCCAGACCGAAGGGCAGGGCTACGCACTGAAGATGCTCGTCTTCAATAACGAAAACGTAGCAAACGCTGGTGCTCTGGAGCAATCGGCACGTGGAGATAAGCATCCTGATGTCTATTGATGCTAGGAAATCTCCTTGCGACATTGAGGCAATGACGGAGCGGAGGGTTACATCCGGAACCGCCTGGCCTTCACGTGCTTGGTGAGCAGTTTTAGGTCCAGAACGGAACGGAAAGAGCCACCCCTTTTTTGGCACCCCAATCAGATTGGAGGAAAAAAACGTGTCTTGTTCCTGAAGAGGAACAGGGATTACCACTTCTTCTGCCTGCAGAAGAGCATCGGCTCGGTGGCGGTAGGGGGGGGAAGTTCTGAAGAATCGAGTCGGAGGACGAGAACAGAGCTCTATCCTGTACACGTGAGACAAAATGTCTCTCACCCACCGGTCTGTGACCTGTGGTAGCTAAATGTCGCCAAGCGGGAGATTCTGCCACCAACCGCGGATGCGGAGAGAGAGAGCTGAAAGTCATGAGGAGACCGCCTTGGTAGCGGTTCCTCCTGCTGCCTTCCTTGGGCGTGATTGAGCCCGGCCGGAATCTGAGCCCCTCTGAGCCTTTTGAGCCCTTTTGGACGAGGACAATTGGGACCTGCCCGAGCCTGGGAAGGACCAACCTCGACTGTCCCTCCAGGACAGCATTACTAGGGTAAGTCGCAATGCAGACATTGCGAGGTTAAGGACACCACCTGCGGCACAGATGTACATGCGCTCAAGACCAGCTGCGCAAGCCCAGCTGAAATAGGATAGAGTGCCCATACGGCTGCGAATGCCGGAGCAACCGACACGCTGATAGCTTCACAGACAGATTTCAACCAGAGGTCCATCTGTCTGTCAATGGCATCTTTAAGTGAAGTCCCATCTCCCCTGCAACTATGGATCTAGCCGCAAGCCTGGAGATTGGGGGATCCACCTTTGGACCCTGGGTCTAGCGCTTTACCACGTCAGGGGAAAGGGATAACGTGTATCCTTAAAACGTTTGGAGAAAACGCTTATCTGGTAAGCGTGGTGTTTCTGAACTGCTTCTCTGAAGTCAGCGTGCCCAGAAAAATACGCAATATGCGCATGAGTACTGAAAAAGGATTTCTCCTGCTGTGAAGCTGACTCCTCCACTGGGGGAGCTGAGGGAGAAATATCCAACATTCCATTGATGGACGCTATAAGATCATTCACTATGGCGTCACCATCCGGTGTATCCGGATTGAGAGCGGTGTCAGGACCAAAGCCCTGATCAGCTACGTCTGCCTCATCATACAGAGAGTCCTTGCTGGGACCTTGACCAGTGATGAAGCCGAGTGCCGCACCCAGCGAGCTAGCTTAGGCTGTCTGGGACTGCCGTCTGTGTCAGAGCCTTCACCCTGGAATGCCTGGGACCCCCCCGGAGCACTGATTACGTTCCAAATGAGGGTGGCCAGGGAGCATTAATCAAGATTGCCCATGGCCTGTCTGGACTGCAAAGTCTCTATCCCATGACAATCTATCAGCCGAAACTGCAACTCCGTCCCTGTCCCTGGACAGGGTTCACAGATGGTTCCTTTGGCCACCTCTAGTAGAGACCCCGGCTGACCAAGTGCTACAGGGGAGCATTTGCACACAATGGGGGTCAGTGGAACCTGCCGGTGGAACAGTATCACATGCAGGAAAAACAGCATAGGAAGCCTTGTTGCTTTTTTGCTGCTGTATTCAAGCCATCTATGCAATGTATAGCATACAAGCATAAACCCATCAGCACATGCAATACAAGCAGCATAGAAAGCCTGTGCCTTGGCACCCTTGCTTTTTTGCTGCTGTTGTCCAGCCATCTAGGAGAATATAGCCCAGAGTAGCGACCGTACAGTGCAATGTATAGCATACAAGCATAAGTACAAATGAACACTTCAACACCTGCAATACAAGCAGCCTAGAAAACCTGTGCCTTAGCACCCTTGCTTTTTTGCTGCTGTTATCTCGCCATCTAGGAGGGCATATAGCCAAAGATAGCGACCTACAGTGCAGTGTATTGAAAAAGGATTTCTCCTGCTGTGCATACAAGCATAAAATACAAATGGACACTTCGGTATTCAGTGGGGTCAGCACTTCAGGTGCTGCTTACCGCCCGCCTATAACGCGGGTGTGTGGTCGCCAGAGCCCTGTGTTGGTTGCCCAGAGCATGTCTCCGTTCCCCAGCTCGGACTGCGTGCAGGAATGGCTGCCGGCGTCCTTCTCCAGCTCGTGTGACGAGGGGCGGGCCGTGGGCGTGCCCCAGGCAAGAGCGGGAAACTGGCGTCCCACTGTGTCCAGTGAAGGGGGCTGGAGAATGCAAAGCAGACTCCAGCCCTCGGCGCTGACTGTCTGTACAGCGTCCCGCCTCTCCCCTGACTGGCAGGGCTGGAGGCGGGAACGAAACGAAAACTAGGCCGCAAAGCCGGGGACTCGAGTAATAAGCGCGGCCGTCCATGTGCACGGCCAGCGCGGAAGTCCCCGGCGCACCACAAGTCCCAGCCGCGCCACAATGTAAAAAACACCCAGCAGCGGCCGGCGCGGCAGTTCCCAATACATAAATTCACTCAGCTAAGCTGCAGTGAATAATAGCACGAGCGCACCGCACTGTTACCCCCGGCGCACTAACACTCCCAGCAATGCTGGTGTGTGTGTGCGCGCTTGCCCGGGGACACAGAGTACCTTAATGTAGCAGGGCCTGTCCCTGACGATACTCAGCTCCATATCCAGCAGGTTCTCTGGGTCTGTGGATGGAGCCCGGTCTCAGTGCCTGGAGACCTGTAAGATCCCACTTCACCAGAGCCCTCAGGGGGATGGGGAAGGAAAACAGCATGTGGGCTCCAGCCTCCGTACCCGCAATGGGTACCTCAACCTTAACAAACACCCGACAAAAGTGGGGTGAGAAGGGAGCATGCTGGGGGCCCCATATGGGCCCACTTTTCTTCCATCCGACATAGTCAGCAGCTGCTGCTGACTAAAAACAGTGGAGCTATGCGTGGATGTCTGACCTCCTTCGCACAAAGCAGAAAACTGGTGAGCCAGTGATCCCACTGGGGGTGTAAAGCCAGAAGGGGAGGGGCCTTACACTTTTTAGTGTAATACTTTGTGTGGCCTCCGGAGGCAGTAGCTATACACCCAATCGTCTGGGTCTCCCAATGGAGCGCCGAAGA